>NC_079168.1:68230494-68502994 GCF_947568905.1 Ostrea edulis | reverse complement strand
CCAAGTGAAACCTATGTACCCCCATATAAGAGGGGGTACAATAAAATAACTTCTGTGTAATTTATCCTTAAAACATGAATAAAATAATGGCGGGTGACGATTTAGGACAATGATAGTGAAACTTGTCCCAAATCGGGGTGCCAGGCGACGATTTGGGGTGAAATGTCATCCCAAATCGTCATTGGCGATGAATTGGGATGGGGCTACGATTAAGGGTGTAACATCCCCCTCCCCCTTTTTTTCTTTACATTTACAGAGAACTACAAAATATTACTCCACCTACTATGATTTTAGTCCCGTGGGGATCCGGGTTAGAATAGGTCCTCAGTACCCATTGCTTGTCGGAGAAGGCGACTAAATGGGGCGGTCCTTCGGATGAGGCCGTCAAAACCGAGGTCACGTGTCACAGCAGGTGTGGTACGATAAAGATCCCTCCCTGCTAAGAGGCCATAAGCACCAAACATAGGCCAAAATTTTGCAGCCCTTCACCGGCAGTGGTGACGTCTCCATATGAGTGAAATATTCTTGAGAGGGACGTTAAATAATATTCAATCAATCATTTACTATGATTATGTGGATTTCATTAATACAGGTGACTCTTGATGGCTCGAACTTCAATCTCTTGAAGTTCTTAGTCTCTCAAAGTGAAATCATGGTCCCGATTTTTCTCTCTATATAACACAGCAAATTTAGTATTGATCTCTCGAACGTTCAATCTCTCAAAGTTCTTGATCTCTTGAAGTGAAGTTGGGTCCCGTAAAACACATTTCATTGTTTTTCACTCTCATTCTCTCAAACTGGTAGTAGCTTATACCCACTGTTACCCAAGTGTGTAATAATTATACCCGCCGCAACAAGTTGTGGGGCGGTATACTGGAATCGGGTTGTCTGTCTGTCCGTCCGTCCGTCTGTAGACGCAATGGTTTCCGGGCTCTAAAGCGTTATCCTTTCCACCTACCGTCACCATATCATATATATGGACTACCCATGGGATGAAGATGTTCCCTATCGATTTTGGGTCAAAAAGTCAAAGGTCAAGTGCACTGGACATTGAAGTAGCAATATGGTTTCCTGGCTCTAAAGCGTTATCCTTTCCACCTACAGTCACCATATCATACATATGGACTACCCATGGGATGAAGATGTTCCCTATCGATTTTGGGGTCAAAAGGTCAAAGATCACGTGCACTGGACATCGAAGTAGGAATATGGTTTCCGGGCTCTAAAGCGTTATCCTTTCCACCTACAGTCACCATATCATACATATGGACTACCCATGGGATGAAGATGTTCGCTATCGATTTTGGGGTCAAAAGGTCAAAGGTCACTCGCACTGGACATCGAAATAGCAATATGGTTTCCAGGCTCTAAAGCGTTATCCTTTCCACCTACAGTCACCATATCATACATATGGACTACCCATGGGATGAAGATGTTCCCTATCGATTTTGGGGTCAAAAGGTCAAAGGTCACGTGCACTGGACATCGAAGTATCAATATGGTTCAGTTTGTCATGCCATTTGTTTTTTACACTCAGAAAAGAGGTAGTTTGTACCTATTACCAACACCCTTTGGGAGATTGGGGTAAGCGGGGAGGGGGGGGAGGGGGTATTCTTAGTGAGCATTGCTCACAGTACCTCTTGTTTCTGATTGGACCTTACCTGGATTTTGTCAAGTTGAATGCTGGAGGATAGTGGCTGTGGTAATTAGGTGTTTACATAGTTGAAACATCCCTCATGCTTCTTTGTGGAGGTGACACACTCGAGTATATAATTGGCTAATTCCTCAGTTTACACCTTACACTGGGGTCTTGTGATGATTAAAATTATATCATCTGACTATGAATAAAATCTATAATTTGTTTTGACTTGTGCTCTGTTTAGTTAGTGATAGTAAAGCTTTATTGGAACTTAGTTTTGTACGCATATCATAGTATGATTAAAGAACAAATACATAAACTTTGAAATGTTTTTATTAATGCAAAATAAGGTTCTTTATTTTGATATCAAATTAACTACCTGACAAATATGAAGGAAAACATGTCAAAACGATAGGATCTTGTTGGTAAACATTTCCAGTTACGGTAAAATCTTAACCATATGTCGGACCTTCAATTTCCGAATTTCGATCTCTCGAACTCTTGATTTCTCAAAGTTTTGTCAAGGTCCCTTGAACTTCAAGTTATCGAGAGTCACCTGTACATGTATGTGACCTTTTTTCATAGAAAACTACTAAATATTAATATGGGAACTGATTTACTGGATTTCATTATCCCCATTTTGACAGGAAACTACAAGATATTTTTATAATAATTGTGATTAAAATGATTTCATTGATTTTTTGCCCTTTTTTGACAGAACTACAACATATTAGTATGGAGCTGATTTTGTGAATTTCATATATTTTCTCCTTTTTTCATGAAACTTTACAATATTACTGCTGTAATTGTAATTGAATGGAATCTATTGACTCTTTTTAGTTGATTTTTTTTATAACAGGGAACTACAAGCTATTATTACTCTTGAAAATTTTGTGATTTTAAAAATTTCATAAGTTTTCTTTCTATTTTACAGGGAACTACTAGCTACTACTCTGATAACTGTGATTTAGTGGATGCCAAAGTTGCCCAGGAGTTTATGAGTGCCAAGGTGAGATTTTATTTATATGAGCAAAATTGTAAGTATAGGAATGTTTTAAGCTATCATAAAACTATCTTATAAAAAACTATGGAAAATTTTAACCTATTCCTAACCACGAAGCCTGATGCACTAAATGGATAACAGTCAAACTGCCTCTGCATAAGACTCTATCAGACCAGCCTAAGCCAATACTTAGTTTAGAGACTTGTTATGTGGATAAGAATCGTACTTCCTGGATTGAGTCCCGGGGGGATCCGGGTTAGAATAGGTACTCAGTACCCCTTGCTTGTCTTAAGTGGCGATTAAATGGGGCAGTTCTTCGGATGGGACCACAAAAACTGATGCCCTTTGTCACAGCAGGTGTGGCATGAAAAAGTTTCCTTCCTATTCAAAGGCCAAAACACTGAGCATAGGCCCAAATTTTGCAGCCCTTCACCAGCAGAGGTACATCTCCATATGAGTGAAAAATTCTTGAGTGGGACATTAAACAATATACAATCAATCCAGGATGGAAGACTAGTTCTCGACCAGCTTAAGCTGGTACCCAGTTACAGACACTGGGACAGTGCTGGTGATTAGCTATCTCTACGAAACAAATGAACATTGACATTTGAACCAAAAATTTGTTACCTGTGGACCTGGGGCCTGTTTTACAAAACAACTTAAAACAAAGTCTCAAGTTTTAAATCGTATTACACAGCTATTAGTTTGAATGAAGGAATTAAAATGTTTCTGAAACTTAATTTTCCATATTATTTTCTTCACTATTATACATTGGAGTGAATTATCTTACAATAAGCGGGAGAATTCCAATATGTAAAGTTGGTCGTAAGTTCTTTTGTAAAATGCATCCCTGTAGTACAAGACCACCAAATCATGTGCTCAGACAGCTGTTTAGGACACACGGCACTTTGTGTTCTACATAATGAAGTTTAATGTGTTGAATTAATAATTTTCAGCCTGTATTGTATTGTTCTGAGGGTACTGTATGTAACTTCAAATTGAAATAAATTTCAGGATATCAGTCCCTACAACACCAGGTTGTTTAAAACACAGGAGGGCGGAAAAGATTGTTATGAAGTGCGACTAGCCAGCTCGAGTTCCTCAGGTTAGTGGATAATGAAAACTTAGAATTGCTTTTTAAAAAGTGTAGTCCAGATATGCTTCAGTAGTCAGTGACCTTCAGTCTACATGTTACTATCCAAAAATACTGTTTAAATTAGTAGTCATTGACCTTCAGTCTACATGTTACTATTCAGAAATACTATTTAAATTCGTAGTCATTGACCTTCAGTCTACATGTTACTATTCAGAAATACTATTTAAATTAGTAGTCATTGACCTTCAGTCTACATGTTACTATTCAGAAATACTGTTTAAATTAGTAGTCATTGACCTTCAGTCTACATGTTACTATTCAGAAATACTGTTTAAATTAGTAGTCATTGACCTTCAGTCTACATGTTACTATTCAGAAATACTATTTAAATTCGTAGTCATTGACCTTCAGTCTACATGTTACTATTCAGAAATAACTGTTTAAATTAGTAGTCATTGACCTTCAATCTACATGTTACTATCCAGAAATATTGTTTAAATTAGTAGTCATTGACCTTCAGTCTACATGTTACTATTCAGAAATACTGTTTAAATTCGTAGTCATTGACCTTCAGTCTACATGTTACTATTCAGAAATACTATTTAAATTCGTAGTCATTGACCTTCAGTCTACATGTTACTATTCAGAAATACTATTTAAATTAGTAGTCATTGACCTTCAATCTACATGTTACTATCCATAAATACTGTTTAAATTAGTAGTCAATGACCTTCAGTCTACATGTTACTATCCAGAAATGCTGTTTCATATTTTTAGCTTCTTCTTCAGATTTCAATCCTGCAGAGGGTTTGCAGTATATCTATACACTGCACATGTGTATTCTCTATCAGACAAAAAATATTCTTGTTACTTGCTTGTGTTGATTTTGTTGCTGGCAAGTCTAGTTTTTCTGTTCAAGTGCCTTCAGACATTTGCACATAGTTTGCATTAACTATTTTTTGTAACATACTTTCAGTTTAATGTTTACAAACTGACAGGTGATGATTTGCCAGGGGTTAGTGGGCCTGTTCTAGGATCTCATGACTTCACTCCCAAGGAAACTGGAAAACCTTGCATCTTTAAGGTCACCAGGGGAGACTACTCAGGTCTGATGGCATTAGTCGTGGAAAACCTGACCAAAGCTGCAGTATGTTGAAAGGCACTATTGTAAAATTCGATCATAGACTTTGTATGCCCTGGAATTAAATGTTAATTGCTTCGCACTCGTGAAAATATGAAAAGAATCCTGTCTTACTCATGAAACAAATCCCATATCCAACTACAAAGCATTGAATATCATCTATCTTTTTTGTACAGAATTATGCTGCCAATGAAGCAGAGAAGAAGATGCTGAATGGATACATCAATTCCTTTACAACGGGATCCATTCCTCAACATAAAGAGGGTTCTCGACACTGGATCCAAAACAAGGGACCAATTGTGGAAACGTTAGCTTTCAAAATTATCTACTACCTGCAGTTTTATTTACATCAATACTAAACAATGTAAATCTGTGGGTGAAATGAGATAGATTTATCAATGGTTTAGATGTTTTTTGTTACAGGTACATAGGGTTTATTGAGTCTTACAGGGACCCTTTTGGAGTACGTGGTGAATTTGAAGGTATCATTTTGATTTTCAGATTTCAATTTTACGTTGCATTATGTACACATACGTATTTGTGCATGGTTTTATTTTTGCTATTTAGAAAACAATCACAGGACCACAAAGAATGCAATTAAGAAATTTGGGGAGGTGGGGGGGGTCACTGGAAAAGAAACTCAACCCAGCATTTTGACATAAATTTATTATGGTGCAGTAACTGGTTTTCACAGGAGAAAAAAGGGGAATACACACAAAATCATGTGGATACAACATTCTTACACATGTTGATGTACAACTTGTCATTTTGTGAAACCTCTAATGTGATAAAAATGAAACCAACCAAGCTATTGAGAAATCAAATGAAGAATGAGAAATCTGGGCTTAGAATCTAAAGTCTCTTTTCATGAATGTTTGTTTAAATAACTGCTGTGTACAGGCTTTGTGGCAGTGGTGAACAAGGAGATGAGTGCCAAGTTTACACAACTCGTTGATCAAGCGGAACACCTGCTACCACTCCTGCCCTGGCCAGCTGCATTCGAGAAGGACAAGTTCCTGCGTCCGGATTTCACCTCCCTTGATGTATTGACATTCGGAGGATCCGGAATTCCTGCGGGAATCAACATTCCTAACTGTAAGATGTTATCAACCTTACATTCACTCATTGAAAATCATTTTGGGAATTTAGGATAGCATTTTATCCAAAATTTTCTATCATTAACGACAGGTTAAGTAACTTTACCAATGTATGTGTAATATTCTCTCAGAGTATGAATTATTAACGTGCTAAGTTTTCACACTTTTATATAGCTCATTGTGCAAGCTATAATACATGCATTTGTACAACTATGTTATGAGTTTCACTAACTCTTTGGGGGTAAAAATGTAAAATTGTAGGATTTATACTATTTTTAAGATATGTTCTTTAGATGATGTGTTGCAGACTTTGGACTTCTCTGCCAATGAAACAATATCAAAGTCTTTGCTGTTCCATATAGTGTTCCCACTTAACGTAACATACTAGTTGTAAATGCATATATTATAGCAAGCACTTTACGTTACATACTAGTTGTAAATGCATATATTATAGCGAGCACAATGAGCTCTAAAGATTAGGACAGAAATTTTTTGTCTTACACATTCAATGAATTTTTAATTGTGAGAGAAAACTCCCATAATCCCTGTAATATGCTTTACATTTTGAAATAACTTAATTGAAAGCTGAAAAAATTTCTGATTTTCCATGTGATTGAATGAATTATTGCAGTCAGGAGTGTGCCACAAAGGCTTCCTCAAAAATCATGTACTACCATAGATACAGAGATGAGGTTTAATCTATTATAGATACAGAGGAGGGGATTAATCTATTATACAGAGGAGGGGATTAATCTATTATAGATACAGAGGAGAGGATTAATCTATTATAGATACAGAGGAGGGGATTAATCTATTATAGATGCAGAGGAGGGGATTAATCTATTATAGATATGGAGGAGGGGATTAATCTATTATAGATACAGAGGAGAGGATTAATCCATTATACAGAGGAGGGGATTAATCTATTATAGATACAGAGAAGGGGATTAATCCATTATAGATGCAGAGGGGGTGAGAGGTATTGTGGATGCTCTCTCAGTGGTTGTATGTGAGAGGTACATGTGTTGTGGTTGCCCACTCAGATGTGTATTTTCTCCAGACACTAATATTCTAATTTTCTTTCACACTAATGACTCCTTGCCAATATCTGCGAAACTTGACTAAGGATCCCATGGAAAATGAGCTCTTGAGCTTCTGTTGGTTATCCTAGGATTTACTGTCAATAGTGGAATTTGTTACCTGTATATTACAGATGATGACATCAGACAGGATGAGGGCTTTAAGAATGTCTCGCTTGGTAATGTGTTAACTGCTGGTTATAAGGATGACAAAGTCAGCTTTTTGGATGAGAAAGATCGGGTGAATTGAAAAGTTATTACCATATAGCGGTTTTTTTCCGCGGGTCTAAAATTTGGCAATTTGCTGGTTCAAAAGTATGCTGATAATTTTAGCAGAATAAATTTTGGTGGACAAAAAGAGATATCTCTCTTGCTTATACTGAAGTTGCAGTTGGGTGCATATTTGGTGAGTGAAATTTACTTTGGTGGAAAGATATCTAACCGCTAAAATAAGCCAAATTTATCACCCCGCGAAAAAACCTGCTATACAATATTATATTGCAATTTAAATAAAATTTTGAAGTGGCACTAATTATGAAGTAAATTTTTATGAAGAAACTTATTTACATGATTTACATGTGCATTGAATTCCTGGTGTCATTTTTGTTCAATTTAAGTACTACTTCGCTACGAAAGCATTTTTCTTGTTTATATAGTCTTAGAATTATGTGCTTAAATTGGACAATTTACATTGTTAATTATACGCTTTCTTGAAACATTTTAGGAGCTCTTCATAAGGTTGAAAATCCCATCCTTTGAAGTACAGGTTGGTCTTCATGAATTGTTGGGACATGGAAGTGGGAAACTATTCATCAAGGTAGGGATTCAAAATTTTACTTGATTAAATATCTTAAAAGTAATTCCACCCTCGTGTGGCGTCATAAATGTTTGCTGAATCTTTATTTCATTAAAATTTGTGCATAATAGAAATATATCTTTAGAAGGAATTTTATTCACTGGGTATTAAAAAAAAATCTGGTAAACAATTTGATATTGAAAAGGTTTATATTTTCTATAAATATTCAATTATCTGTATTACAAAAATGTTGTCAAGGGCAATAACTCCTATGCTTGAATCGCTATTGTATGTTTATTATACAATGATTTGCTTGATATTCACAATTAATTCATATATATTTATAAAGCAGCAGTTTTTTGAAACTGTTGAAATTAAAATTTTGTCATTTGAACCAGTTTTTATATATTTTTAATCATGTTAATTAATGGAAATGTGTGATTTTCTGATGTTGATATAAACTTTTGTTTTTGAATGTATGACATCTTTTAAAATTTGGCAACGTATATATTTCCTTCAGTTATTGATTAAATTAACCTGTATAAAGTGGAAATCAATACAACTTTTCTACTTTGAACCATTGATTATGATAAGTCCCGTGAGGGTGGAGCCACCTTAAACTTACATTAAATATGCTACAGAACATGGTGCAGTTTGAGAGTATGTTTTGAATTGAAAAGGTTCACATTTGAATTTTTATACATTGAAACTCCTCAATATTTTCCTCCATTGTGGTACAGTTTTAGGTCACCAGAGTCACTCAGGTGACCAATTGCAATTGGTCAGCGCCCGTCATCGTCTGTTAACAGTATTGAACATTTTTAACTTCTTGATAACTATCATTCCAATTCTTTCCAAATTTGGTATGAAGCATCTTTGGGACAAAGTGAAATTTCAGAGTTCCTGCACCCTGGGGCCTTAGGGGTGGGACAAAACTGCTAAAAATTTACCAACTTTCAAAAATCTCTCAAACCATACATCTGCAAGAAACACTGTAGAGCAGGAAAGCCTCTTCTAAAATTGTAAATTTCATGATTCCCAGGGTAGATGTTCTAACTCCAATGTTGGGTCAAACTTGGTATATAATGTTTATGTTTATGTGTAAAACATTTGAATAATATCTTTATTGCTATTGATACTAAATTGAAAGTAAATGAATATTTTAGGAGGAGTAGGTAGTCCTTTATCAAAACTATAAATTTCATGATCCCAGAGGTTCTGACTATAGGGTGGGGCCAAACTTGGTATATAGTGTCAATAATCATCAATATATGTTCAATAGCAATGATGAACAGTGAGAGCTTTTGAAAAGAGACATAATTCATCATGTAAATTTTTAGTAAATCAGCCCCTCCCCCCTCTGTAATGACCGTTTTCTTCAGTTTGACAGCTGGTTGGTATTGTGGAGTTTCACGATATATAACATAATATTTCAATCATGATGTACACATACTGTATGTGTTATATCATTGGTAATCATGATTCCATTTCACAGAATGAAGATGGCACCTACAATTTTGACCAGGAATCTGTTGTAAATCCAGAAACAAATGAAAAGGTAGGCAGTGAATGTTGTAGCTGCAGATCTGTAGCTCTCTGGGTCTGTCCCAATATTTCCCCTAGAGAGCTGCAGCTCTGAGTGAAGGATTGTTTAATTGTAGTTGGTGGCTAGTTAGAGAAGTATGTTACACGATAAGAATGCAAGAAAAACACAAGACGTACGTGTAGGAGCTGTCAGGTTGATGTGATACATGTACATTTATATTATTACTGCAGTAATTGATCTCAGTGATTTTTTTAGACCCATTTTAGGTCTGAATATCGACCCTTTCCCCTCCCAAAAATTACCATCCCCCCCCCCCCCCCCCCCCAGATTAACTTGCACTTTTCCCAGTAATAAAAACTGGCGCAAACATATTTGGGAAAAAAGTTGAATTTCGATGTGAATAGTTTACCCATGACGTGACAAAGACGCATCATATTCTAGATGATTTAGATAGAATAGTTGAAAAAATTTTAAGCTTAAGTTAAATATGTAAAAGAAAAAAAGAATGGCATCAATTTGTGTATGATATGATATATTTAGCTTATTTACAATAATGCTGATTTTTCAAAATTTTACCAAAATATCAACAATTTTCCCAATTCGAAAGCCACAGGACCTTTTTTGAAAAATATTGAAAAAATCACTGGATCTGAAGAGTTGGATCACATCGAGTTGACAGGTGGTGATCATCAGACCACATGAAACATGAAATATCTCGTTTGATTGATGATCCATGCCTGTCAACAAGACTTGATCCAACTCTTCGGATCAAGTTACTGTAGTAATAAGTAATGCATTATATGCCTACCCCCTTATGTATTTTTAAATCCATGTTTATGAGATAATGAATGTATTCCAAATTATCCAAAACACGAACATACAGTGAGGTTTTTTTCGTGTAATCAGTTTTGTTTGTGACACAATCGATATTTTCCACACAAAAATATTGCGTTGATGCGCTGTGACATCATCAGTTTCAGAGAGACATGATATGGATTCAGAAAACCACAGTGTGGTGATCCGGAAAGTTGGATCACATTCTGTGAATTTCACAGTAAGAAAACAAGGATTAATTAATGATGGGTTTATGATAAAGATTTGGACATGTGTTTATTATCTATTTGAAAAATGTCCACAATTTAGATATGATTATATGCATTTTTAATCATTGAACACATCATTTTGTTGAATATCTGTTTCTCATCATTACAATACAATACATATTTAAAGTTCATTAATGGATAAAAGTTGAAACAAGGATTGCTGTTTTGAAATAAAATATCTTATGGGAAAAAAATGGCAGTTAAAATAACATCATGAACAATAAGGAAATAATTTTTCCTTTGTTTACAAGTTTACAAAATGCTATCTGCTTCCACAAAAAGAAAATCTGATGTACATGTCCTACCGAATGAAAAACTGCACTATTAAATTTCAACTCATTCGATAAATATAAAATTACACTAGTATTCAAAATGTATCTCCACTGTATGAATTTATTTTAATGTAACACTTAGCAATACCATTAAAGAAATGTTTTGTGAGAACCTCTGCAGCAGTCTTGTGTGTGGACCATTTTATATGACATAATCTGGTTTCTACCAAATCAGATTATATGTATGTAGTTTAAAACCACAGTGGTCTTAAAAATGAATCATCAGTTCATAAAGTACATGTAGTTCAGTACGTATTTCACTTTAATAGTATTTTTTGTCAACTTTGTGAAGTTGAACACAGGTAAGAAAATTCACAAATTGACTGAAATAACAACTTCATTATCTGTAATAGCAAATAGGATAGAACATAAACTAGAAAACCCCTCAAAATGACAATTTAGTTGTCATAGAGAACATAAAATTAAGTCTTTTTAATTTCTAATTTTCTAAGAATTTCTCAGAAAAGGTCCTCCTCCAACGTGAGGGGAGGGGGGGGGGGTGTCTTTCTACCTGTATCAGCTCGATGTTCCTCTGTTTCATGTATGTACACGACTCACCAGTACATGTATATCCATCACAACTCTGTTGCAAGAAAATAAATGAAAGAACACCTCCATGAATTCATTACATTGTATTCCTATATAGTGAATGCAAGTGTCATGTGAACATAAACTTGAAATTTAAGATTCCAAACTCTTTGTACACAATATACTACAGCTCGCAGTGTTTATGTGTTTTATTTGCTGTTTTACAGATTACACAGTGTTACAATGAGAATGAAACTTGGGACAGCAGATTCTCCACAATATCTTCGTCTTATGAGGAATGTAGAGCAGAATGTGTGGGAATATATCTTTGTCTAAGTTCAGACGCACTCAGGTAAAACCTTACTTAGAATTTTTTCAGGAAGGATATTTCTGGAGTAAAGATTGAAAGTACTTCCATTTATCATTTTCCTCCATTGCTTTTTAGCTCACCTGAGCTGAAAGCTCAAGTGAGCTTTTCTGATCACCCGTATTCCGGCGTCCGTCCGTCTGTAAACTTTTCACATTTTCAACTTCTTCTCAACAACCACTTGGCCAATTTCAACCAAACTTGGCACAAAGCATCCTTGGGTAAAGGGGATTCTCAATTGTTCAAATGAAGGGCCAGGCCTCCGTCCAAGGGGAGATAATCAAGAAAAAGCAAAATTAGGGTGGGGTCACTAAAAAATCTTCTTCTCAAGAACCACCAGGCCAGAAGAGCTGAAAGTTATGTGGAAGCTTCTTAAGGAAGTGTAGATTCTAAATTGTTAAAATCATGACCCCCGTGGTAAGGGTGGTGCCACAATAGGGGGTCAAAGTTTTATATTGAAATATATAGGCAAATTGTTTAAAAATCTTCTTCTCAAGAACCACTAAGCCAGAAAAGCTGAGATTTACATGAAAGCTTCCTGACATAATGCAGATTCAAGTTTGTTCAAATCATGGGCCCTGGGGGTTGGATGGGGCCACAATAGGGGATCAAAGTTTTACATACAAATATATAGGAAAAATCTTTTAAAATCTTCTTCTCAAGAACCACTGAGCCAGAAAAGCTGATTTTTACATGAAAACTTTCTGACATAATGCAGATTCAAGTTTGTTCAAATCATGGCCCCCGGGGGTAGGATGGGGCCACAAGGGGGGATGAAAGTTTTACATACAAATATATAGGGAAAAACTTTTTCTCAAGAACCACTGAGTCAGAAAAGCTGATATTTACAAGAAAACTTTCTGACATAGTGCAGATTCAAGTTTGTTCAAATCATGGCCCCCAGGGGGTAGGATGGGGCCACAAGGGGGGGGGGGTCAAAGTTTTACATACAAATATAGGAAAAAGCTTTAGAAATCTTCTTCTCAAGAACCATTGGGCCTAAGAAGTTGATATTTACATGAAAGCTTTCTGACATAGTGTAGATTCAAGCTTGCAAAGGGTAGTTTGGGCCATAATAGGAACTAAGGTTTTACATGCAAATATATATGGAAAGTCTTCAGATATGGTCCAAGGTGACTCAGGTGAGCGACATGGCCCATGGGCCTCTTGTTCTTGAAATTGTTGATGAAGAACAAACTACATGGAGGTGATTGAAGAGTCATAAGTAGTCTAGTATGCATTTGTTTGACAGAGATTTTATTTACGATGTTCTGAAATTGCACACATTTTAAAAGTGCTGCCATCTCTTTTGCAGGATATTCGGTTTTACAGATGAGTCTGCAGATGATGTGATTTATATCAACTGGTTGAACATGGCTCGAGCTGGTTTGCTTGCTCTTGAATTTTACACACCAGAGACTCGTGCATGGAGACAGGTAAAATATGTTTACATGTATATATAAAACAGACATTCTGAATGGGAACTGTACAGGTAAACATTTATGCAACTGACTTTGTGATTTTTTACATACCAGAGACTCGTGCATGGAGACAGGTAAAAAAAAAAAAACACCTTTGTTTCATACATGTATGTTACAGAGGTAGATTTCATTTTTGAGAATACAGAAGAATATGAACTGTGACACTTCATGCCAGTATACTTCATGAACCGCTTGTCTTGTATGTTTTCGACTCTGGACAGGAGGCATTTTTTAAATTCTCAATTCTGCTGGCTAATTTTGGGAAATGTATGAAGTACAAATGTTCAAAATTGATTCTTGTGAAATGTTAATGTTTTTATATATAACTGCTAAGTAGTTTAAATTCCACAAGGCTAATCTTTTATGGTTTGTTATAAGTTTACCTTTATTTTTAATTCTAAATTCATGTCTTCCAAATGTTTGTCAGACATTATCATAGCCATTGTCATTCACACCAAGATCCATGTCAATTTATCAAACTTAAAACTAATTCCAACAGAATTGTTTTTTGTGCTTAGTAGGCTTTACTATATACACAGAATACATGTAGTAAAAAGTCCTTTACAATGAGACAAGGGAAAAGCAAAATACACCAGAATTATCAATTTCCTTTGAAATTCATTAGATTCATGGGAAATAACTCTTGTGAATCAATCTTAACTCTGCATAAATGATACCTAAAAGTTCACCTTAAAATGAAGTTCCACATCAGTATGTTTAATTTCCCTGTTTCTTTGATTCCCTTCTCTTTTTTCTGAATATCCAGCTTATTTTCATGTGAATAATTTAGAGTTACAATTACTTGTCATTAAAAAACATAACAGCCAAGCTGTCCAGCGGCCCTAAAATTCCTAAAAAATCCGAATCTTTTTTAGTTTTGCTAAAATTCCTAAAAATGTGTTGAATTCAGGGGAAATACTGAAAAGGTCCTAATTTTTCATGTCAATCCTAACTTTCTATTTTATATTGCTACTCTAGCAATTTTGAAAATGTATACTAAATGTGCAGATCTTATTCAGATGATGCAGTGAAAGGCAGTTGACCAGTGGATCCATGTGTCGAGCTTGTTTATTGGTTGTGACAAAGATGTTACTGTTAAGGTTATAGCCAATAACAGCTGGGACAATGGAACCCTGGAAGATGCCCTTCCTGCACTTACAGTATTTTTGTGAGTTTCCATATTTATTTCTATTTCCACAAATTGAAATTAAAGACAATTTGATACTTAAACTCTTCACACTTACTTGCTTGATATTTTAAGGTATATAATCTTAAACTTTAATGATTTTATAAGAAGCTATAAGTAGATTGATATTTTCTTTCTTTTTTTTTTTTTTTTTTTTTTTTTTGTATATTTTTCTGAATATTTTCACATGAATTTACTGAGTCACAATTTCCATAAAAAACTTTACCTGTCAATAAAACAATATTCCTAATAGGATTAGTAATATGCTATTGAAGATTTCAAAGCCAAAATGATTTCTTTTACAATTTGTAATAGGTCAGACTCAATTTTCACAGGCACACATTTAACTGACACTCTGAATAGGGATGAAACAAGCTCACATGTATATTACTGATAATCTAAATTGAATGAAACAAGCTCACATGTATATAACTTATAATCTAAATTGAATGAAACAGGCACACATGCAGGCCAGATTCTGCATCCTAAGAGTGATGCTGGAAGCGGGCCAAGGTCTTGTGACTATCACCAAGACAACAGGGGATGATGGGAAAGAGGATATTCTGCTGAAACTGGACAGATCCAAAATTACTGGTGTCGGCAAGCCTGCTGTCGGAAACTTTCTCAGAAAGTTACAGGTATCCTAATTATTAAGAACTTAAAATGAGTTTAGATTTTCTTTTTGGATTAAATGAAATTTTCTATTAATCATCTTTTTAAATGCTTTTGATGTTTATAGTTTTACACATTGTTTGTCTAGGTCTACAAAACTCTTGGAGATGTTGAATCCGGGAAGAAGATGTACGATTACTACTCTGATGTCCATGATCGTGATGAGCCACACTTCCTCAGCCTCCGTACTATTGTTCTGCAAAGGAAGCAACCAAGGAGGATGTTTGTACAACATAACACTGTAGTCAATGGTAGGATGATCTAAGTTTGTACAACACAACACTGTAGTTAAGGGTAGGAGGATCTAAGTTTGTACAACACAGCACTGTAGTTAAGGGTAGGAGGATCTAAGTTTGTACAACACAGCACTGTAGTTAAGGGTAGGAGGATCTAAGTTTGTACAACATAACACTGTAATTAAGGGTAGGAGGATCTAAGTTTGTACAACACAGCACTGTAGTTAAGGGTAGGAGGATCTAAGTTTGTACAACACAGCACTGTAGTTAAGGGTAGGAGGATCTAAGTTTGTACAACACAGCACTGTAGTTAAGGGTAGGAGGATCTAAGTTTGTACAACACAACACTGTAGTTAAGGATGGGAGGATCTAAGTTTGTACAACACAACACTGTAGTTAAGGATGGGAGGATCTAAGTTTTGTACAACACAACACTGTAGTTAAGGGTAGGATGATCTAAGTTTGTACAACATAACACTGTAGTTAAGGGTAGGAGGATCTAAGTTTGTACAACACAACACTGTAGTTAAGGGTAGGAGGATCTAAGTTTGTACAACACAGCACTGTAGTTAAAAGTAGGAGGATCTAAGTTTGTACAACACAACACTGTAGTTAAGGTAGGATGATCTAAGTTTGTACAACACAACACTGTAGTTAAGGGTAGGAGGATCTAAGTTTTGTACAACACAATTTACTTCAGGGTTGGAGGATCCAAGTGTATATTTTAATAGGTTAACAGTTTATTTTCATAATGGAGATCAGCCAATCTAAATTTTTTGTCCAGATCATTACATGGTAATGCAGACATTTTTTTCCACTTGGTAGAAATTTCTGTGATGTTCTCAGTCTTAAGAAATCCATAATCGCAAGTACCAGTGGTCCTAAGTTTAACAATAAATCCTCATTTTAAGTCTAAAAGGCATTATGCACAAATTATTATATTAACACTGAATATTATATACTGTAGATATGCTATACACCTGGTTATCAGTATAACATTAGAATAACCAGAAAATCAGTTGATACATTTAAACTGTTATTGTTTATCTATTGTTCTTATCTTACAACACAGTTATCACATGCTATAACCTCCCCCTCCCCCCCCCCCCCCCCCCCCCCCCCCCCCCCCATTATAATGCCTACCCTGCATATCTTAAATACAATACATGTTTCTCAAAATAAATGCACTTGATGAAAATCATGACAATTATTACATCCTGAGAAAGGCTTGGTTTTTGTCAAACTGTCCATAATTAATGATGTATAATAAATACTGATAGATAGCCTCAAGCATGCGAGGACGCGCTATTTTGATCTCATTTACTAATAACTTATATGCCTCAAATAAAAATAATTATAGTTAAAAGAAAAAGCCATTCATGCAAGTTTAATCTGTGTATGTAGAATTCCTCCTAAATCCTGATGATAGGCAGATCAGCCGTCATTTGGTTTGGTTGTTGGGGATGGAGGCAATCCTCTCTTAGGATATGATGACATCTAAATCATACAAAGGCCAAATGATAGAATATGATATTTTTATTCATCACCTGAATTGGTCATGTTTGAGAGTAAAACATATATTTTCGATATTTCGTGTGTACATTACTGTGTTTTACATGCAGGGTGCTACTTTGTTGTATGTGTACTTCTTTTCTGTATATAATTCATGCGAACAACTGGAGGAAGGCTGCAACTGAAGTGCAAATACGTTCATTTTATTCTGACTTTTTTCAGGAAGCACGGTTGAGTTGAGGAGTTATGACGCTACTGCTGCAGGCCTTATTCAGTCGTGGATCGAACGATTTCCAGATAGGGACCTTGAGGATAAAATGATGAAGTTATGGGAGAAGGAAAAGCCATATTTCACTTTGTAAAATGTGACAGACATCTACTTGGTGGTAGTGGTCCAAGAAAATTCCACTCTGAAACTGCATAATGCTACTAACTGACTATTTACATTGGATGCTATGAAATTCAAGGAAAACAAACTGAATTGAATAATCAGATCTAAGATCATGTAAAATCATGCATTCTACCATTAAAAAATGACAATTATTTAATTTTCTGTGATATTTATATCAATTTTACCAGTGTATACCATATGACACAATGACAGTTATTCATTTTCTTTCTTCTGGTTTGAAGTACATGTAGCACCTCCCTGAGGCAAAAAGCATTTCCTATGGTAATTAAAGAGTGAAGGAGTTGTTTTTTTTTTTATAAAACTGTGTGTGGGGAGATGGGCTGTTTCCATCCTTTTCATATGCAGATGCCCTCTACATGGGCATGACCAACCCATGTAGAACTTGGACAAGAAGTATGAAATCACATGGTGCTGGTAACACATAATGGACATGCATGATTGGCTTAGAGACCACAACTGGAGAGCAGAGACCATAGACAGAATGCAGACAATGAACAGAGACTATAGACACAAATCGGAGACCTTAGATGGAGACCATGGATTGATTGATCGATTCAGTATTGTTTAACATCCCTCTTGAGAATATTTCACTTCATTGCTGGTGAAGGGCTGCAAAATTTAAGCCTATGCTCAGTGCTTACGGCCTTTGAGTAGGGATGGATCCTCATTGTGACACAGGACCTCGGTTTTTGCAGTCACATCCAAAGGACTTTTCAGTTGCCTCTTACGACAAGCAAAGGGTACTGAAGACATATTCTAACCCCGATCCCCATGGGACTGGAGACCATAGAAAAATATTTCAAGTTTTAACTTTTCTCTCTAGTAGAACAAAATCACAATCATGAAGAGAATTGGAATAATTGTTGATTAACAAAAGTAACAGAGTATAGAAAAATGGCATGGTATCTTGTATTTCACTAATTCTATGGTCTTTATAATGATCATTTGGAAATATAGCATGTCATTAGAGTGAATGTTGGCCGATGGGTTTCAAACCAGTTGTTAAGCTATTCTTTTCAAGCAGATTTTGACTACGGATTACCTTATTTACCTAATCAAGAGGAAGGACTGATTAACAGGCAATGCTTACTCCTCCAAGGTACCTTATCTCACCTCTGGTGTGTCCAGGGATCTGCGTTTGCCCTATTCTCGATTTTATGTATATTATGGAATTCATGAGATGAATCACTTTTCATTATCTTCACTTTTGTCACATTGTATTTGACCTACATGTTTTCCAGATGGGTGTTCGAATTAAAGTTTTTGCGTTCCATGCCTTAGGAACACGATGGTAGTACCTGCCATGATGATAATGTGACCACTAAATGTTGACAGATATGCCTCACTTTAAATGTGTAATTTTATTTTCAATATTACTTGAACCTTGTCACTTCATTCAGGGAGACTCTGCAATAATCTGACATCTGGCAGTAACTACCTCTCCAGAAAATTTCCATCTGACAACTCTTGTTAGAGTAAACAATTCCAAGTTTATGGTCACCAAGTCATATTTTGCTGAATAAGGTATATGTTTTCAAAATTTTGCTGCATATGATTGTTTCACTGTATACTAATAATTTTCATCCATGGAGGGAATCGGGACAGGCAAGGTTAACATACGAAGATTATGCACCCTGGACAGAGAGGAATAGAATTTTTTTGTTTTTATATCCCATTCGAGAATTTTTCACATATATCAAAAGGTAACCAACCAGCTGCAGGCACAAAAGTAGATCTATGCATTGATCTTAGAACCATAGTAGAAAGGGTTCTTTTATCATCCAAACACCTGCCATGACATATGACTTTAGAGTTTAAAGGTTTCACCCAAAAGACCAGCGGCTTTTACTTCTAAATGCCGAGCGTTTGACGAAGACTTTTCTATTTTGGGGTTTACACGGCCATTTTATGAGAAAGGCTTTAACCCACAACCTCCCGGTCTCGAAACCAGTATCAGTAATGCTATCAGAGGAAGCCCTGAAGACACTTATTGAGAATCAGATAGCACTCATTGGACAAGAATCAGAAGACATTCATTGGACAAGAATCAGAAGACACTCATTGGTTGAGAATCGGAAGACACTCATTGGTTGAGAATCGGAAGACACTCATTGGTTGAGAATTGGAAGACACTCGTTGGTTGAGAATCGGAAGACACTCATTGGTTGAGAATCGGAAGACACTCATTGGTTGAAAACGCACATTGGTTAATAATTATTTCGCACAATAATTATCATGAACATTTATGATCGTTCAGTGCAGTACTGTTATATTCCAACAAAAGAAGTAGGTCTAAAAATGGAACTATCGATCATACTGCTAGATTATTCTGCCAAGAAACGCAATAAACAAGATATCATTTTAATGAAAGAAAGTGTGTAATGAACACAGTAGTTTGCACTGATGGACAGGCATGGTCTTTGGGCAATGAAGTGAAAGTGGAACACTTTGTCAACCTCGTCTCCTTATAGATAGAGTTCTCTTTGCAGTCATATTATCTGATCACCTTGGTATCCCCAGATTGAAAACCAAATATATCATATTCCCTGGCTCCAAGGCATAATTCAAGTCTACATGAGAAATTCAAAGACATCCAAGGAATACCACCCCAGTGACCCCTCAGTGTCCGAAGTCATATTCAATAGAAATTTGCTATGATGTTTCAAAGTTGGTAAAAATTAGAAGGCAGACCACACAATTGCTTTTATTACTTCGGGGGGGGGGGGGGGGGGGGTTGGTTGAAATAGGCAGGATTAAACGATCGCTGTCGGCAAGTGAAGTAATCATCAACATCATCAAGACTGAGGAAAGAAAAAACATGCAGAAAATACTCCATCCAAACAGTAACGCCGAAATCGCTCACTAAGAAGGAAAGCCAGACAAAAAAGAAAAACGCATAGAAGGAACAAATAAAAGGGTTAGGTATTAAACAGTAGAACAAACTATCCTCTGTTTAAAAAGGCAGACACACCTCTGGCTCGTAACAGCTGAAGACCCAAATGGACCATTAAACTAGTAGCCATGTCCAAACATTAAAACAAAGTACTGCGTTGAAACTGCTTAATGATAGGCAACATTTGCAACAACTACAGACTGATAGAACTAAAGCAAAGGGTTAATATGATGAAGAGAGATCGGTAAAATTCCTCTCAGCACAAACCTATCGTATGGCAGTGCGATTTACCGACAGTACCAAAGCAAACTATTTTCTAATGACTTGGTTGATTGACTGTATATTGTTCAATATTGCTCGAGAAATTTCCCCTCATTTGGAGACGTCACCATTGCCGGTGAAGGACTGAAAAATTTAGGTGTATGCTCGGCGCTTACGGCCTTTGAGCAGGGAGGAATCTTTAACGTGCCACACAGGCTGTGTCATGGGGCCTCGGCTTTTGCGGTCACATCCGAAGGACCGCCCCATTTAGTCGCCGCTTTCGACAAACAAGGGGTACAAAGGACCTATTCTAACCTGGATCCCCACGGGACTTTAATGATTTGCAAATGATTTGTGTGAAATTGGGAATCAATAGAATGTCATTAATCTCTGTGGATTTTCTATGTAAAAAAAAAATAACAGACATCTCTCTGATGAATTTTTCGAAAATTTGTACACGGTTAACGCAGTAAAATGTTGCTGATTACGTGAGCTTATACACAAATTTGGTGCTGTTGAAAACAAGATGTACTTCCATTGTGTATACCTCTTTCCCTCAATGAAGAAATATTAGACGTATAAATACTTACTTAACATATCAAACATGAAATATGTACTATTTTTTTTAAAAGCTGAAGTGAGATTCCTCCATTCTATGACCCCTGATTTAAGAATGTTGTTATAATAGGGATCAATTAATAAAGGTTTTATGTTAGAAGTGACCCAAACTTACATAAGTCGTTATATAAGTGACCCAAACTTAAATAAGTCGTTACATGTATATAAGTGTCCCAAATAAGTCGTTATAAAGGTGTCCCAAACTTACATAAGTCGTTATATAAGTGTCCCACACTTACACAAGTCGTTATATAAGTGTCCCAAACTTACATAAGTCGTTATATAAGTGTCCCACACTTACACAAGTCGTTACATGTATATAAGTATCCCAAACTTACATAAGACGTTCTATAAGTGTCACAAACTTACATAAGTCGTTATATAAGTGTCCCAAACTTAAATAAGTCGTTATATAAGTGTCCCAAACTTACATAAGTCGTTATATAAGTGTCCCCAACTTACATAAATCGTTATATAAGTGTCCCAAACTTACATAAGTCGTTATATAAGTGTCACAAACTTACATAAGTCGTAATATAAGTGCCCCAAACTTGGTAATTCTTAATATCTGTATGAGGCCAGATAACTCAAGCGAGCATTGTTGCCAATAGGCGTCTTTATCATGACGATAATAGATAGCGAATCTTACAACACAATTATCAGAATAGACTACCATCTCTCTCAGAGCTTTGATCTGAAAACACGTGTAAGAGACACGTACGTTACAAGCTAAGACCGAAGTTTATATTCCTTATCACGTGTTATCACCAGATTAAAAGTTGCGTCATCATACAATTCACATAAATGTTTGAAATAAAATCTAGCCTGTCTTGTGCGGTTTGTACATGTATCAATAGGTGTTCATGCAAGTTGTGATTGATTGATTGATTGATGTTTTCCGCCACACTCAACAATTTTTCAATTATCTGGTGGCGCCCAGTTTTTATTGGTGGAAGAGAGAACCCAGATACAATGTACATGTACCTGGGAAGAGACCACCGATCTACCGAAAGTACTAATAAACTGGGAAATTTTCTCACTTACCGCCAACAGAGGTGAGAGGCCGTGTGATTTTGAGCGCGAGGCTCTAACCACTCGATCGGCCACGGAGAAATTACTCAAATCATCTTTCAAATTGACGTTGACAAAATCAAGGATAATATACACTATTAGTTCTTTAATCCGTCAAATCTCATTCAGAAATCTTTTTTTCTATGATTTTCTACATAGTGTACTCCGCTTTCAATCCGACATTGAATTTGCCTCGCTGTGTAGGTGTGACTGTACATATAGATTGGATAGGACAAAGGGTATTCTAGCACAAAACCAAGAATTTGACCATATTGATATTGAGCAAAACCTGTATATATTTCGTAACTTTGGAATTTCCATCGCCCCTTTCAGTCTTATCTTTAAGAGTGTTGTCATAACGAAGTGTTAAGATAAAACGAGGGGATTTCCATAATGAAGAACACTTTTTGTGAGTTAATTTCAACAATATGAATAAGATTCATCAAGTTTGTTTTACCCTTCAATCTACAGGTTTTTACTTTTCAGTTTTTCTCGTTATTTTCTCCGCTCTCGGAAGGCATGTTCAAAGTAAGTCTGACATACCAAACATTATGGCAATATACATTATATATCATGGTGCTCTCTTTTTTCTGTTGTACTGATCGTGATTATGTTTTCAAAATGCAAACGACTTTTCGTTGTTGTCTACAGATAACATGGGAAAATCTATTATTTCTTTCAGGCTTGACGTGTTTGAGATGCTCAGATATCACAGAACCCAGATTGTGTAATAAGATCGAACACTGTCATGACGGAGAGGTAAAATGAAACAGTTAAAAGTAATCCTAACATTAGTTTGTGGATATTTAGGAGGTTCACTGATTTGACATTTATTCGGACAGGTGTGCGCAGTGCAGCAGTACCGAGCAGATAACGGCGATATTGGTTATTGGACAGGGTGTTATCCACAAAAGGTTGGTCTCCAAACCGATTACAAGACTATCTAAATCATAATGATACTGAAATATAAACCAGTGAATGTTCAATACGTCACAACGGACTACGAGACTTTCTAAATACATGTACTAGAGGATATTTGATATAGTATTGAGCACAGGCAATTGCATCGCTTGGGGTCGAATTTACTATATAAGAGTATACTCTCTACAGAATACATAATTATATACATATGTATATAATACATAATTAGAGTATACTCTTTAATAGTGAATTGGAACCCGAGCGATATAATTGCCTGTGGTCTTGATGAGAATAATCTCGATTGAAAATGATTAGCCGGTTTGAAATCCAATCCAGATTGTCGAAAAAGACCTGGACCGGGTTTCACACCTCTCTCCATCACCCGTGGGTCCTTTCATTCCTACTCGCTCGTTTTTATGAATAAATACATGTATTTAAAAATATCTTCCAATCAAAGTAATCGTTATAGTAACGGAACTCTTCTGTTTTTAAAGGTAGCATCAATTTAACTTTGCCATCACAAGAATTGTATACCGAAATTGGGCTGAAAGCGTCTTGTTGAATGAACAAATTCGCTCAGGGTATACAATGAGCGCCCAATCAAATTGCCTCATTAATTATTCATGAGAATGAGCGAGTAGAAATGAATGGACCCACGGGTGGGTTTCACAAAAGTATCTTAAGATCTGACTTATGACAATCGTAAGATATGACAGTACCGTTTCACAAAAGTATCTTAAGATCTGACTTATGACAATCGTAAGATACGACAGTACCGTTTCACAAAACTATCTTAACTTTAGAAATCTTAGGATGTTGTTATATGCTCGTTACGTTGTAAAATACCGTGTTTCTTTTAACACCTTTCAACTGTATGGATGAATTTAAAAGTTATATGTACATGTATATGAAAGATTACAGTGTATGAAACTATAATGGTAAGTTGAAATATTACGATTTTAGGCATTTGTAATTATTTGATATATCTATAAAATTTAATACATTGTACTTCTTTTTTAAATTTCTTAAATTATGTGACCTTACACTTTATTTTGTATTTCAAAAGTTACACTGGGTTTGTGTACTATTTGGTTACAGAAATTGTGATACAAAAATGAAAACATTGAATGATATTTTTATAGAGACACTATATCAAAAATCTGATATATTATTTTAATTCCTCATTTTATATTAACTTAACTAATTTGAAATACATGTATAAAGAAAAAAGACAATAGGATTGATGCGTTTTTTACAAGTTAGCAACGCCGCACTTGTTTTAGTCAACAAAATATAATATACTGAATACAAAAACGGTAATGAGTGGGTAGGGAAAAGCAAAGACACAGGCAATACTTGAGCAAATTCATAACACACGTTGCATTAATCGAACAAAACGCGTTCGTGTGTTCGACTATACATGTATACTTGGCTTAAAAGCTTTTCTAAATGAAATGGTACGAAAACTAACAAAATGATAAAAACGTGAAGAAATAGATTTATCCAAAACTGTTTAGTGTCTACAAACAATAAATGATATTCGAATGCGTTTACTTGTGACCACATAGCAGCTACGAAGTCCGTGTGCATTCGCTCAGACAAATCGGTGTTAAAAGATTCAAGATGTCTATGAAACGATGTCCAAACTTTTAAGCTGTTGAAATATCAGTATTGTATGACGAGGTGGAGAAAAGAAAAGGCATTTGTTTTCAAAACAAAACTACAGTTACAATGCTTTGATGTCACTTCTAGAGTCAATGCTGTAAATTCAACAGATTATGTCCGGTCGGGGGAAGAAATGAAGAAAAAATGAACATGCCTAAACAGCGAAAGTAGGAAAAAGTTGGTTGTGGGATATTCTAAACGAAGATTGAGTTCATCATAAAGATCACATGTCGCGGTATACGAAGCTTATCAATGATGTCCACATCCTCCGTATAGTCTAATAGATTGTTTCTGTACCTATCTCTTAGCACAACATACATGTAGTTCAGTATAGACTTAAGACAAGTATCTGGATGTCTTAAGATTTCTAACAATCTTAAAATTATCTTAAGATATGACAGTTTTGTGAAACAGCTATGATAGATCTCAAGACAAACTTTGGTCTTAAAGGGACTGATTCATGATTTTCCTTCAAATTTTGCTTTTCACTTTAAATTATCAAAATCTACAGTCTAATATGTTTTGAAGGCTAAACAAAAAATTAAGGTTACTCATCATGACAGAAGCTCATTATAGAGAGTTTATTATTTGTTTTGAAAACAAAGATGGAGGTGTGTTATTGTTTACGGGGTTTTCAAAATAAATGGATACTGGTCCAAGTTTATTATATATATCACATCTCAAGTATACTTTGGGTAAAATGTGTCATTTAAAAGTTAAAATGTGTTATTGTACAAATTGGAGATGCTTTAAATCACAAAATTAACGTTTCACTGGTTTGTTTGTATGTATAAAAAGACTCACGTCTTTGTTTACATAACACAGAATCGGAGCTAAAATGTTGCTCCTGTCCTTGCATTCAGACGGTCCAAATTTTGTTTGTCAGCATTAAATTAGCTATATTTTTAATTTTTAACATGAAAAATGAAAAACATTTCTTTCGAAAAACGTGAACCAGTCCCTTTAAGACAAATCTTAGTCGTATAACATAGTTTTGTGAAACTGGCCCCAGAGCACTACTCTCACCTTTTAAAAAGACTGAACAGTTAGATATCACATCCTCTTTGTTTTTCGTGTTCTGCGTATGGTCAGTTTTTAAATCGAGGCAAGCTACTGACAAACAAGTTGAAGGTACAGGGGTTACAACAGTCTGGATTGAAGTCAGCATTTCGCAAATTCTATGGTTGTTATAACGATCTAGTTCATCAATACAACCTATCATTGGGTCAAATGCTATCTGACGTGTTTCATACCGATTGTTAGGCCGTTCTTGGAACACTGATTTTGACTAGATCAGGATATAGGGCTCACGGCGGGTGTGACCGGTCGACAGGGGATGCTTACTCCTCCTAGGCACCTGATCCCACCCCTGGTGTTCCAAGAGTCCGTGTTTGCCCAACTATCTATTTTGTATTGCTTATGGGAGGTATGAGATTGATCACTGTTCGTTATCTTCACCTTTCATCCTAGCAAGATTTGAACTTGAGAAGACGACACAAATCATCGACCTTCTGTCGCAGCAAACGCTGTATTGTAAAACTGTAGTATACATTTTCTGACCGCATCAATGATTCATTTTATCAAGAAAATCTGAAGCATAGATGAGGAATGGACAAAATATTTTGTAAACTTCGATTCATTATTTTATTTGTAGTTATTTAGAACAGCACTATGATTTTCCAAAGTTAGTCTTTATTTCCAGGTGCACGTACATTATTGTTTTATCCATAGTTAGTCTCTGTCATTCCAGATATGTAATATTTTCCCCATTATGCTTAAGGTGAGAATTTGAATGATAGTGATATTTTTACAGGAATGTGCTGCTGTAGACAATAGAACCGTTATAACCACCAAACGGAGTCAGTATATTGACGGCGTTGTACAGTGTAGGGACTGCTGTACCACAGATATATGTAACGCCTACGGATGCGGAACTCCTAGTTAGTACAGGATAAAGTATAAACGAACAAGATGTATAATAGAATTTATCGAGCATGTCTGTTCTTTGTCGTCTAGTATCTGAATGAAACCATTGGGTTTTTTTAATATTGGTGAATAGAGTACCCCGATACTCGAGGCCCTATCTGCTTTGACTGTGAGGATGTTGCGGATCCAACGGACTGTCACACCATCACTCCGTGTGACCTCAATCAAGTATGTCTTGATACAACTTATTTTTAATGGAGGTGGGGCATTTATGCATTGATTCTATTGATAATAATGATATAGTTTGCCAGTACAATATATCATTGGGCCTAATGTTGTCTGACGTTTTTCATATCGATGATTAGGCCGTTGTTGGAACACTCATTTTGACTACGGGCTACTACGTTTACCTGATAAAGATATATGTCTCACGGCGGGTGTGACCGGTCGAGGGGATGCTTACTCCTCCTAGGCACCTGATCCCACCTCTGGTATATCCAGGGGGCCAAGTTTGCCCAACTGTCTTTTTTATATTGCTTAAAGGAGTTGTGAGATTGATCACTGTTCGTTATCTTCACTTTTCTCAAAGTCAAGTTCTTATTCCTAAAACGATGTAAATAAGTATTAAACACTCTTCATGTCTATTTTTATTCTGGACGTTTATCATTGTGATCGGACGGTCATGTAAAATGTTAGTTACGACTTTTTAAAGTTTGAATTTACCAGTACTTCAGTCAAACAGCTGAACCGTGTTATTTCAAATTAATCCCAAACAGTGAATTGGGAATGCTTATACTCAATGAAATTTCCTTACCATTGATTGATACCAATCGTAGTCTTCCAATTTGTATAATGTTCAATCCCTTTCCTACTCTAACAATGAACGTGAAGTAGCCCTGAATCAAGCTTGCTATTACTCTGCGCATGCCCTTAGACACACAAATCATTCTGTGATGTTTGTGAAAGAGTACGTTCAGTAGGGGTCGCCAGAGAATCCGGAACTGTTGCATACCGTGTTTTCATTTCTCACCGAAATATAACAAAAATCTCATCAACTCTATTTGAAATACACTATAATTAATCAATTATTCAGAATTAGTGTGTATGTAACGGTACTGTTATGTGATTAATCAATCAACCAGCCTTCCTTTAATTGTTTTCCTTTCTTTACAGAAATGCATGATACACGAGAGGACCGTCTTTGGGCAAAAGTATTTCACTTCCAAGTGTGAATCTGTTATGGTGTGTTTTCTTTATTTGAGATTTCCAATTCAATGTCCGTATTCATTCACATGTCCTAATAATCAATAAGAACATTGATTATAGGGATGTTTTGTACATTTTACTGGACCGGTCGTCGGCAGGAAGCGAGATCTAAACGGGGTGTGTCTTCACTGCTGTGACGGGGATCTCTGTAATGCTAACTGTTCTTCAGCATCTAGCGCCACAATCAACAAACCCAATGTCCCAGGTATGAATCACAAACTTTATATAGCAGTTAGACAAATGAAGACCTTGAATTTTCACCCAGCCAAACATTTGCAATGTAAAGGGACATTCAGTTGAAGCTTTGATATCTAGATGGCCGTTATGGAGACCTACAGAATCGGAGTAAAAGCTGTGGAACTGTTTAGTGAAGGCCCAGAATCTTTTAGGACGTAACACGATTGTTAGTTAATGTTTCAGAATCTGAATGTTATGTAACACGATTGCTAGTTAATGTTTTAGAGTCTGAATGTTATGTAACACGATTGCTAGTTAATGTTTTAGAGTCTGAATGTTATGTAACATGAATGTTAGATAATGTTTCAGAGTCTGAATGTTATGTAACATGATTGTTAGTTAATGTTTCAGAGTCTGAATGTTATGTAACACGATTGCTAGATAATGTTTCAGAATCTGAATGTTATGTAACATGAATGTTAGATAATGTTTCAGAGTCTGAGTGTTATGTAACATGAATGTTAGATAATGTTTCAGAATCTGAATGTTATGTAACACGATTGTTAGATAATGTTTCAGAGTTTGAGTAAACGTAACATGAATGTTAGATTATGTTTCAGAATCACAATAAACGTAACGGGATTGGTATGTGAAATTCTCATATCCGAGGAAACTTTATGTGATTGTAAAAAAAAAATCTTCAGTAAGGTTTTGAATCTGATTGAACATAACGGGACATTTAGATCAAATTTTAGAATCTCAATAAACGTTACAAGACCCTGAAGTGAAGGTTCGGAATCTGGGTGAACCTTCAGAAACTGAATGACTGTTACTAGATGGATAGTATAATCTGTTTGATGGTCACGTTCCGGGAGAACGTGGTACACATACATGACCAGCATATTCTTACCTGTGCATTTTGTGATAATATTTTCTTTTAACATATTAGTTTGAGAACGGTAGTTTTATTTGTCTGTGTTGGAGGTTGTCTTAGTTTCTTATATTAAGAAATAGCATTTTTTAAATAAGGTGATTTACGAAGCAAGCGTTATATCACCTCAATTATGAAATAACGTAGTTGTAATCATGAGGTCAGTAGACATTAATAATCTTGCAAAATACGCCTTAATAGAAATATGAAAGGTGAAGATAACGAATTGTGATCAATTTCATAAATCCTGTAAGAAATACAAAATAGATAGTTGGGCAAACACGAAATTCCAGGTCATACCAGAGGTGGGATCAGGTGCATGGGAGGAATAAGCATCCCCTGTCGACCGGTCACACCCGCCGTGAGCCCTATGTAATTAATCTTCACGAAATCGCTCTATAAGATAAAGCTTTCAGCGAAAATGAAAAAATCATCTCAATGACAATATAAAATAGGTACATCATTTTTGCCTAAAGTTTTAAGGAATGGCGCAAATTTGGTGGTAAATATTTCATTTCATCATGTAAGAATTTATCTTTGACATTATAAAAACTTCATTTGAAAATTTAAGTTTTTGTTGTTATCCTACACGGTACACTTTTTAGAGACGCAATGTAAATAATTGTATATTTTCATTTTAAATTTTTGAGATACAAATTTAGTCATTGGAAACATTCTGTTTAAGAAACATAGAATATCATGTTCTTTTATATCTATCTTATATAAGAATACTTTCCCTTTTAACTTTAGTTTTTCCCCCTTCAGAATCGATACCAAGTGGATAATACTCTCAATTGGCGGAGACGTATTCTACCATTTATTCATTTTACTTTCTTTCCTTGTATGATGGCAGATTTATGAAAAAAAAGTCTACACCCAAAAGGCTTTCTCAAAGCTTATGTTACTAATTTGTAGAAATATACTAAAGTTGTTTTGGGTAGAAAATGAAGTCAAATTAAAATACAAAAAAAAAACAACAACAACAGACGGAGTAACACACATTCCGTTGAATAACGAAAAAAGCCTGTACCATTGCTGTGTTTACCTGATCATTATAAATATCCTGCTTTCAATGCTTTCTAGTGATGCCGGAACACGTTGCCTTCCATGCAGTGGCTTACAGTTCTACAAGTGTAACTGATATAATATTCGATCACGTGATCACAAATATCGGCGATGGATACGACAATGCCACGGGAGTTTTTACTGTACCCACGACAGGGTTGTATGTGTTCTCCTGGACGATAGAGGCATACGGACAATTGACAGAAGGTGCACTTCTTGTGAACGGAGTGCAGAACGGACAGTCAAGGGCCCATGAATCCACCTCACATTACGACACAACTACATCATTTGCCGTCCTTAACCTTACAATAACCGATAAAGTGTCGGTCAGGGTGATTAGAGGACGTGCAGAAGCGAGACACACTATGTTCTCTGGCTGGAAGATCAATAAAACAGGTACCGGTAAAAGAAAGTCCACTTGAAAGAAAAGACACACATATGCATTCACTATATTTGAATTTGGCAAAATGGTGTGTAGCTGCATATGTGAATTAAACGTAACTATTCTGATTTGGATTTATTTTCTCTATTGTAGATGACACAGCATTTGATGCCTCTCTTTCACGTGATGTAAGTGGTTCTCATATCGTGTATGACAACGAAACTTTAGACACAGATAATTCCTACTCCCCATCCACTGGAAACTTCGTGGCGCCTCGTTCTGGTCTTTATGTTTTTATGATGTCAGCAGTTAATTTTGGAAGCTATGAATACAGCTGCAAGTTTCGCTTAAGTAACGGCAAATCTCAGCCGGATGTTTGGGTGGATTCACAAAGCGGGTATTACGATAGCAGCAGTTATATGACATTTGCTTGGTTAAATGCCGGTGAATATGTGTATGTCTACGCAGACAAAATGAGGAAGACTTCTGTGTTTGCAGGATGGCAACTTGTGAATGACATGAGCGGTGAGGAAATATTATACTTACATTCAGTGCAAATTCTAAACATCAAAACAAATTTACTTTCTTGTCTTTAATCATGAGTCATTTCTTTCTTCATTATGCAGGGGTAAATTTGATTTCTATGAAAATCCTTAACATTAAGATATATTTACTTTGTTTTGTTTAATCATGAGTCAAACAAAGGCCAACTTGTTTATGATATACCGAATTAGTTGAGATTAATTGTTATGTGATGTGATGTTAATACATGTAGAATACTGAAATATCAATTTGGGTGAGAGAAGCACCTTATTACAGTTGAATATTGAATATACACATTATACATGTTTATGTAGAGTAATGTATAAAATACTTTCATAAATGCACCCCTTACACCATATATGAACTATTCCCATATTACGAATATTTATTGTATATATATGCATCATTTGTATGTAACTATGTTAAGTATACTATATTACTTTATTGACTGAATGTTCTTTCAATTTCCTTCTAGTTGGTTATTGATGTATTTCGCAAATTTTATGGTCGTTATAATGATCTAATTTGCCAATACAACCTATCATTGGTTTAAATACTGTCTTTCACATCGATTGCTAGGCAGTTCTTGGCACACTGATTTTGACTACGGATTACTTTGTTTACCTGATCAAGATATAGGGCTCAGAGTGGGTGTGACCGGTCGACAGAGAATGCTTACTTTTCCTAGGCACCTGATCCCATCTCTGGTATTTCCAGGGGTCCGTGTATGCCCGACTCTTTATTTTTATTCTTCATGGGAGTTATGAGATTGGTAACTAATCCTTATCTTCACCTTTCGTATTTAAACATTGGAAACAAAATGTCATTGAATAAGCTTGCTTTAGGTTATCTTTCTCTAGATTTGATGACAACAAAAAACCTTTAAATGGGAATAAATACTAAATTACCAGGTACTCTACCATTACCTGCTGATCCAGATACAGATATTTGTCATTCTACTTTTTAAGATATTTTACTTAATAAAATCTTTTTGTAGTGTCCAAGTCCACATACCCAGCATTCCTTGCTTCTCTAGGTAGTGATTTTTCCTCATCACCGGTGGTCTTTGGTTCAACGTACTCCGGATATCACCATGGTTACTCAACTAGCACTGGCATATTCACTGCAGATCGTGATGGAGTGTACGTGTTTCTGTACAATATAGAGGCTCAAAGCGAACTTGTACGTACCACACTGAGAGTGAACGGAGTGGATAAATTCGAACTGAGGTCAGATGGACGCAGTACTGGTTATGACGACACTTCCGCCGTTTCTGTGCTCCAATTATCGCCCGGCGATCAAGTCTCTGTTGAACGTAAATATGGAACCGTGGACGGTGGTCAGTCCCTCTTCTTTGGCGTACTTCTGTTTGAAATGTAACTTTTACTCCATCACCATTTATGTTTATGGTAATACAATACTGAAAACCCTTTTCTTTAATTACTGCAAAATTATCACTAGAAGTGTTGCTACTTGAAAACAGCGAGGCGATAGTCTTGATTCTGCACACCATCTTTCATAATTCACAACCATCATTTAGTTCTAGCAAAATGAAGAGGTTGTTCACCAGTTATTTTAGTTTAGAAATTTTGCCATGAAAATAATTATTTTAAGAGGAAAGATATCTTTTTACAGTTTTAGACTATATACAAATGGAAGAATTCCTATAATTTAAAAATTAAAAAAAAAACAACATAAGAGGGCTTAACTATAGTATACGGATAAGTAGTTCCAGCAATATATTTTCTAACACATGAAAATTAGATAAATTAATGCGCATTGAAAGTGAATTAATATTAAAAAGATTCTTGTAAAAATTGGGTTTGTGTGTGAATGTTACATACTGACAGTTCAACAGGTCTACAAATTAAAAGAACTAGGCCAAGAATGACAGGCTGACTAATCCTAATCTCTCAGATGGGTGCGAGACTAACCCTAATCAGTCGAGTGGTGTGCAGGACTACCTTTAACCTCTAAATTCGGTGATGGACTAACACTAATGAGTCTAGTGGTGTACAGGAATAACCTTAATCTCTAAATTGGATGCAAGACCAACCCGAATAAATCGAGTGCTGTACGAAAACTAACCCTAATCTCTATGGTGGATGCGATACTAACTCTTAATTGATAGCGGTGATGGATTAAGGTATGCATTTTCGGTGTCCACCTGTCAACTTTAAAATTTTACATCTAGTTGCCGACCTTTATGGTGAAATGTTAGGTCACAGAGAGTGGTTGACGGACTAAAGTATACCGTTTGGGAGTCAACCTGTCTGCCAGTTAACCAATCGATGAAAAGCTGAAGATAACGATCAGTGATCAATCTCATAACTTCTTAAGGAATACAAACTTACGAATTGGGCAAACACGAACCCCTAGACATGCCAGAAGTGGGATGAGGTGCCTAGGAGGAGTAAGCACCCCTGTTGACTGGTCACACCCGCCGTGATCAGGTAAGTGGAGTAAATCGTAATCACAATCAGCGTGTGAAGAACGGCCTAACAATTAGTATGAATCACGTTAAACAGCATTTGACCAAATGACAATGTGTATTGGCAATCTAGATCGTTATAACGACCATAAAATTTGCGAAATGCTGACTTTAAACGAAACTGTTGAAATCCCTGTATTACATGTTTGTCAGTAGCCTGTCTCGATTCGAAAAAGTGATGATATGCAGAACAAGCTCTTGTGTATCGAATCAGTTGAGAGATATAAACACCATATTCAGGTTTTAATGGAATATTGCTACATAAATATGGGGAATTGGCGATAGAGAGGATGAAGTCATCCAATTTGTCATAAAGTTGAGTTTTTAGTTTGCTGTTAGCATTTATGTTCAATAAAATATCTAAGTACGAAGCAGATGTAGAAGAAAGTGATGTCTTTTATTTTGAGTTCACTGGGATATATCGAATCGACATATAATTAAAAGGATTATTATTAATAGATAAGACGTCATCGATATATATAAATGTCGAGTCGAAAGGCATAGCAAGAGATTTTTTCTTCTCACGTAGAAGCTTTGGTATGTCCAGAGGCCCATGTTCGCGCAACTTTTTATTTTGTATTCCTTATAGGAGTTATGAGACTGGACATAAGACTCACGGCGGGTATGACCGGTCGACAGGGGATGTTTACTCCTCCTAGGCACCTGACCTTACCTCTGGTATATCCAGGAGTCCATATTCGCGCAACTCTTTATTTTGTACTCCTTATAGGAGTTATGAGATTGGACATAGGGCTCACGGCGGGGATGACTGGTCGACAGGGGATGTTTACTCCTCCTAGGCACCTGACCTTATCTCTGGTATATCCAGGAGTCCATGTTAGCACAGCTCTTTATTTTGTACTCCTTATAGGAGTTATGAGACTGGACATAAGACTCACGGCGGGTATGACCGGTCGACAGGGGATGTTTACTCCTCCTAGGCACCTGACCTTATCTCTGGTATATCCAGGAGTCCATGTTCGCGCAACTCTTTATTTTGTACTCCTTATAGGAGTTATGAGATTGATCACTGTTAGTTATCTTCACTTTTCATAGTTGAACCTCTCAACTTTCATTTTGATACAAAAGACACTATGTCACAAAACACGGACTTCATCTCAGAAATAATGTTAATATTTGCAGACTCTTTGTTTTGTTCATCATTTTTCATTGCAACTGGTTTCATATCTGATAACGTTATGATGTTAATACAAAGTAACAAGAGTACCGCAAACGGTATATAATACATCCGTGAAAATGCTTAAATAAGGTGTTTTTCCCAAGCCATAATTTGTAGATTTTTGCTTCAGTTAATATCATCAATCAAGCTGTGACATACTTTCTTTGCATAATATGAATAAGGGATCTTAAATTAAAACTATGACAGGAGGTAGAAAGACAAACCAAGAATTCTGTGTGTGAAATATTTTCCAAATTCGACCAAGTTCAACAACCTGTTGATATTCAAAATGTCAAAGAAAATTGAAATTTACTAAGAATTAAAATCCTTGCAATATGCACCTTCAGGTTATTCACAAATACCTAGTTTTTAAACTGTGAGAGGAGTTATAAGGACAAACTATGTCCTTCATTTATATGCTAGAGTTCCTCATTGACAATATCTTCGTGGTCTTTGGTGATCAGGTCTTCCAGCAGTATGTTGGAATTCCCATGGGCAAGAATTGTGTTCCTTTGTTAGCTGACCTGTTTCTATATTCATATGAAGCAGAATTTATTCAAAAACTTCTACGTGAGAAAAAATCTCTCGCTGTGGCCTTCAATTCGACATTTCGATATATCGATGACGTTTTGTCCATTAACAATAACAACTTTCATTCATATGTCGATTTGATATATCCCTGTGAGCTCGAAATAAAGGACATTACAGAGTCGTCCACTTCTGCTTCATACTTAAGATATTTTATTGAAAGTAGACATTAATGGCAAACTGACAACTCAACTGTATGACAAACGGAATGATTTCATCTTCTTCATTGTCAACTTCCCATATTTATGTAGCAATATTCCATTATCACTTGCAAATGGTGTTTATATATCTCAACTGATTCGATTTGCAAGAGCTTGTTCTGCGTATAATCAGTTTTTAAATCGAGGTAAGCTACTGACAAACAAGTTGATGGTACAAGGGTTTTAACAGTCTCGATTGAAGTAAGCATTTCGCAAATTCTATGGTCGTTATAACGATCTAGTTCGTCAATACAACCTATCCGTTCTTGACACACTGATTTGGACTGCGGATAACTCCGTTTACCTGATCAGGATATAGGGCTCACGGTGGGTGTGACCGGTCAACAGGGGATGCTTACTCCTCCTAGGCACCTGACCCCACCTCTGGTGTGTCCAGGGGTCCGTGTTTGCCCAACTATCTATTTTGTATTGCTTGTAGGAGTTATGAGATTGATCACTGTTTGTTATCTTCACCTTGCATTTAATATGATTCCTCAACAACCTGTAATTTTCCTAAAAAATCTAAATAAAAATCCTTGCCACATGCACATCTTCCATACCCAAACAAATACTCTGTAAAATAAGAAGGTCCTCCCTTGAAATCAATCGAAGGAAAAATAAAGATAAATCATGTACTCTCTATGCAGTATTTCCTCGACTAAGTTCAACAACAAAGGTTCTTAAAAAATGAAAATCAAAGTCCCTGCCACATGCACATCTTCCAGACCCAAACAAATACTCTGTAATATAAGAAGGTCCTCACTTGAAAACTGTCGAGGGAAAATTAAAAGACAACTCATGTGCTTACCTCGACTAAGTTCAACAACCTGTAATATTCTCAAAATTTGAAGAAAATCAAAATCCTTGCCACATGCACATCTTCCATACCCATTCAAATAACTCTGAGAAATAAGAAGGTCCTCACTTGAAAACTGTGGAAGAAAAAATAGACAAATCATGTATTCTCAATGTAATAATTCCTCTAAACTGACTAAATACAATAACCTGTAATTTTCTCAAAAATTGAAGAAAATCAAAATCCTTATCACATGTACACCTTCAATACCCATATAAACACTCTATAAAATAAGAAGGTTCTCACTTGAAAATTGTGGGAGGAGTTTACTGAACTGTACTCTCTTTGTAATATTTTCTCAAAACGGACTAAGTTCAACAACCTGTAATTTTCTCATAAATTGAAGAAAACATAAATCCTTGCCACATGCACATCTTCAATATCCATACAAACACTCTGCAAAACAAGAAGATGGACCTCACTTGTAAATCATGGGAGGAGTCTGCCGGACAAATTATGTACCCTCCATATAACAATAATTTTCAAATAAAGGGACAAAACTCCTGCAAGAAAGGTGGAAATTGTAACACGATCTAGAGCGATCCACAATGAAGTTACATAGGAAGTTTCAGCTTGATATGTGACAGAGATGAAATTAGAAACAGAAAACCCTGAACGGACAGACGGACAGATGGATGGAAGAACGTACATACATCTGTATCATAATACGTCCCGTCTAAAGACGGGTGTGTATAAAAGAGTATATTCAAAGAGCTATGAATAAAAAGATGAGTCGAGAAGACAGCAAAAATCAAATTGATGAAGAATATTTAAATTGACATTTCATCTAAGAAGAAATTATTGAATGTGGAGACAGGGTAGGTATTGATACTTGATGATTTTAGTTTCTTTGAGAACCTAGGTGGTTTATTACCTCCAAAACACGCTGTCGTTATATCTTTGAAAACTACTAAAGTTGCTAGCATGTCTGGTGGGAAAACCTCCGATAGATTTACGTTCGAAATAAGTAAACTTATCTGTGGGTAGGTATTTAAAATTGTATGGTCCGAATTTCGACAATTTTTTCCACCTGGTAAAACTGCTGTTAAATCATCGCACGTACTTATTCATGAGGCTGCATCACTTTCATACATTATTTCACCTGTTTGAACCAGAATTACTTGATGTCAAATGGGTGTTTACTAGCAACCGTCACTCGGCCATTTCAAGAGACAGTCACGTGTGCAGTTCAAACTTTCAGATCATCGGTAGTCTTATCTGTGTAAAGCTGTGTATTTTTGTTACAAGTTGCTGTAAGTTTAATAGAAATAAGAATACCAAATACCTCTTAGTAATTCATTGTTTTATACTCTTTCAGCCTTAAAATTAGACAGTTGCGTCTGGGTTAATAAACCATGTTGGGATTCCCCTGACGCGCGTGAGGCTATTTATAGACGCCTGACAATGTATAATTTATGCGTCATCCGGAACACCTCGGGTCTTTCCCCGAAAAACACGGTGTTTTTGGTAAAAGGCCCGAGGTGTTTCGGATGATTTATGCGTACCACATTATATTTACTTTCTAAATAATTTTCTCACTGTTTTCTTTTACATGCAAATGTTTTCAAGCATGCAATTAATAGAAAGTTAGTAACTTTAAACACTAATTAATCTGCTTGAAAGTACTTATGTACAAATATAATACATGAACATCGGATCATACAGCTCTAATTACATTAAGATGATAAATGTATGAAAGAGTGAGTGAAGATAATGAATAGTAATAAATCACAAAAATGCTAAAAAGAATTCAAAATCAAGAGTAGGGCAAATACGGACCCCGAAAACATCAGAGGTGAGTTCAGGTAATCCGTAGTCAAAATGAATATGTAAAGAACGGTCTAACAATCAGTATGAAATACAACAGACAGTATTCGACCAAATGACGGGTTGTACTTGCAAAATAGATCATTTTAATGATAATAGAATTTGCGAAATGCTGACTTTGAAAAACCATGTAACATCAACGTATTTTTCAATAGCCTGTCTTGATTCAAAAATTTATTATAATAATGCGTATATACGTAAAAGATGGTTGGAGTATCGAATCAGTTGAGAGACAAAAACACCATATACATGTGATCATGATTTGGTTTTATACTGTTTAACGTCCTTCTTGATAATTTTTCACTCATATGGAAACGTCACAATTGCAGATGAAGGGCTGCATAATTTAGGCCTATGCTCGGTGCTTGCGGCGTTTGAGAAGGGATGGATGAAAAGTGAAGATAACAAATAGTGATCAATCTCGTAACTCATAATAAGCGATACAAAATAGAGTTGGGCAAACACGGACCCCTGGACACACCAGAGGTGGGATCAGGTGTCTAAGAGGAGTAAGCATCTCCTGTCAACCGGTTACACCCGCCGTGAGCCTTATATCTTTATCAGGTAAACGAATCTTTATCTTGCCACACCTGCTTTGACACGAGGCCTTAGTTTTGGTGGTCTCATTCGAAGAACCGTCTCATTCAGTCGCCTCTTACGACAAGCAAGGGGGTACTGAGGACCTATTCTAGCCCGGATCCCCACAGGACCAGGTAATAATGGAATACTGCTGCATAGAAATCGGAAATTGATTATAGAGAAGCTGAAGTAATCCTGTCTGTCAGAAAGTGGAGATGATGTTTAGTCGTGAACATCTATGTTCAATAAAATATATCGATTTCGCTGGAATATATTGAATCAACATATGAATGAAATGAGAATAAAACGTCATCGATCTATCTTGATGTTGAGTTGAAGGCCACGCAAGATAATTTTTCTTCTCATGTTGAAGCGTTAAATTAACTCTGCTGCACTAGAAAACAAAAATAGACAAGCTAATAAATGATCATAATTCGTGCCCATGGGGATTCCAATAGACACTTGAAGACCTCATCACCGAAGACAACGTAGATATCGGCAATGAAGAACCCCAGCATCTTTTCAATATCAACTTCAGGGTATTTGTGCGTAGAGTCCGAGTGGTGATATTGTTTTGATAATTATAACCAGATATGAATATTTCCGTGCTCTTTATTTCTTAAAGAAGCAGCTGTCTATAGTGTCAACAGCCTAGTCTTTAATTCACAGTGAGGAATGGTCGTGCAATGTGTTGAAAAGTCTCACATTTTGATGCTGTTAATTTGGGAAAGTGTCACATAATCCAGTAAGCGTTCTTTGGAATTCATTTTATAATCCAAAGTCGATTTACACCTTTGTGACACAATACGTTTGAAGATTCTAATTCACAGACATTGAATGTGTTACCGAGGAGCAAAAATGTGGGATTGAAAGAATTATACATTGGATCAAAGAATGCACCACTGTAAGAGATATCGTTAATCTTCGGAATCCATTATAAGTGTGGTAACTCATTCATTCGTCCCATTGACTGGGATATTAAATGTATCTTAAATGTGGATATGTTAACGCAGGTCATATCCCATTTATTCATGTAAATTGTACAATCTTTGAAAACTAATTTAAGCGTTTACATGAAACACAAGGTGACAAATATATGTGCTTCGGCATGACTTCAACATATGTCTGTTTCAAAAAGATCACGATGTACCTTAATAGAAAATGAAAAGTGCAACACGACCCAAGGGTTTAAACATTGATCCAGTTGACGATATATACATACAAGAGGCCCAAGGGCCTAGAATCGCTCTTCTGATAAATTGTACAACCCCACCATTTCTATTCTTAGCCTCTTAGTATTCTAAATCTTTAGTTAAATCCTAAGAATTCAAAAAAAGTAGGTCAATGTGACCTACTTTTTGGTTTACACATTTTGAGAACCCAAGAAATATCAACTGACAAAGTTTGATGATTTTAAGACAATTAGTATCTGAATATTGAAATATAGCTGTCAAATTCCAATCGTAGGTCATGGTGACCTACATTTTGGTCAGCGAACTCCGAACATGCAAGACCCATCAACTGACAAAGTTTGATGACTGTAGGTCAAATAGTATCTGAAATATATAAATATAGCCGTCAAATTCCAAAAGTAGGTCAAGGTGACCTACTTTTTTCGTCAACACCCTTTAATCATGCAAGACCCAACAACTGACAAAGTTTGATGACTGTAGGTCAAATAGTATCTGAATTATATAAATATAGCCGTCCAATTCCAAAAGTAGGTCAAGGTGACCTACTTTTTGTCAACACCCTTTGAACATGCAAGACGCATCAACTGACAAAGTTTGATGACTGTAGGTCAAATAGTATCTGAAATATATAAATATAGGTGTCCAATTCCAAAAGTAGGTCAAGTTGACCTACTTTTTGGTCGAAACCCTTCGAACATGCAAGACCCATCAACTGACAAAGTTTGATGACTGTAGGTCAAATAGTATTTGAAATATATAAATATAGCCGTCAGATTCCAAAAGTAGGTCAAGGTGACCTACTTTTTGGTCGACACACTCCGTTGACTCAAGATGCATCAACTGTCAAAGTTTGATGATTGTAGGTCAATTAGTGACTGAAATATATAAATATAACTGTCAAATGCCAAAAGTAGGTCACAGTGACCTACTTTTTGGTCAACACACTCCGAAGACTCAAGATGCATCAACTGACAAAGTTTGATGATTGTAGGTCAAATAGTGTCTGAAATATAGTAATTTAGCTGTCAAATACCAAAAGTAGGTCACGGTGACCTACTTTTTGGTCGACACAAACCGAAGACTGAAGACGCATCAACTGACAAAGTTTGATGATCCTAGGTTTTACAGTGCCCAAAATATGCATCTAAAATTGAAAATGTGAAATTTGAATATCTGCAAAATTCAAAAAGTAGGTCACTGTGACCTACTTTTTTTATACATATGTTTTAAGGCCTCAAGATGCATCAACTTACAAGATTTGATGATTCTAAACCTTTCGGTATTTGAAATCACAACTTAAAATATATCTATAAATGATAAGCCATAAAATTCAGAAAGTAGGTCACGGTGACCTATTTTTCAGTTGACGCATTTTAAGGTCCCATGATCCACCAACTGACAAGTTTTGATGATCATAGGCTTCAAAGTGTCCAAGATATGCATCAAAATTAATTTTAAAATAAATACCTGCAAAATTCAAAAAGTAGGTCACCGTGACCTACTTTTAAGACAACTTGACACAAGGTCCTAAGATGCATCAACTGTCAAAATTTTATGATCCTAGTCCTTATAATGACTAAAATATCTAAGATTTAAGGAATTTAAATTTATTTTTTAATTTAGGTCAACTTTGAAGTGACCTTGAGACCACGCCCTTTGCCCCAGGGTAATGCCTTGAACACTTTTTAATCTACAACATATCCTCATCCTTATGTGTAAGTTTGGTGATAATCTGCCTAGTGGTTCTTGAGAAGAAGATTTTTTAGCAACCACTACTTTTGTTTGTATTTTCCTGATTATCTCCCCTTGTTAAAGAATCACATTCCTCTATTTAGTATGTATGAAAGCCCTTGGGCCAATGATACCCTGTAACAAATTTGAAAAAATTGGCCAAGGGGTTCTTGAGTTATAGCCCTTTTTCTAAAAAATTTACGCACACCGCACACCGCACAAATGGCCATAGCATTAGCTCTTTGAGCCTTTGGCTCAGAAGAGCTAAAAACACCTAAAGTTTATCGAAAGTGCTTCTGAAATCCAACTGCTTTCAGAAGGAATTATTTAACATCTCAACATGAAACCATCATAGCTTTCTACACTTATTGAATGTAATTAGTGATTGATGTTCTAAAATTTCTTTGGAAATCTTCTTAGCCGACAATTATAGCAGCAATTTTCATGTACATTAGTTTATTACCATTCATCCAGTGTATATAAAGACTTCGAAATTTTGCAGCTCAATGTTAATACCTTTGTAGTTTTATTTTGGTGTATTACAGTGGACGATCAGACAAATATGCTAAATTGAATCTTTCTTCTGTTGAACAAAATTGTCAATGAATGAAATCAACGTTCCTTCTTAATATCGATAAATTTTCATTGTTTCACATATGAATTCCATGGCATATAATAATCTTATATATATCATATATACTCCATATTTTGTCGATATTAAAATGTTTTTCATGACACATTAACAATTGTAAACTTATACGGTACCAATTTTTATGCACCAGATGCGCATTTCGACAAATAATGTCTCTTCAGTGATGCTCAACCGAAATGTTTGAAATCCGAAATAACAATGAAGGTTTAGAGCTATTATAAGGAAAAACAGTGTGCCAAAAAAGTGGAGTCCAATTCGTCTAAGGATAAGATATATACATATGATATCTTCACTCGATGTACAGTTATGGCGTCATCAGTTTGCTTTCATGTTGATCAGACGCAAATTACAGGAGAATTTTCACTCTTATGGAGACGTCACCAATACCGATGAAGGGCTGCAAATTTAGGCCTATGCTCGGCGCTTATGGCCTTTGAGCAGTGAGGGTTCTTTAGCGTGTCACACCTACTGTGACACGGGGCATTCGTTTTTAAGGTAATCTCCGAGAACCCGTGGCATTTACACCTGATGCCGAGCGGTTGGCCATGGAACTGTCACACTACCTGTTTTAACGACCTACGACTGGGATTCGAACCCCGGCCTTCTGCATGCGGGGCGAACGCTCTAACCTATAGACCCCAGTGGTGGTTGGCAGCAGTAGGAGATTCATATTTCTTTCGATCTTAATAGCTGTGCGTTTTATTTTATGTAGATAAACTTTACAAGAAAGTTGGTTTAGTTTGGTTTTATACTGTGTAAAGTCCCTCTTGAGAATTTTTCACTTATACGGAGACGTCACCATTGCCGGTGAGGGGCTGCAAATTTAGGCCTAAGCTCATCGCTAATGGCCTTTGAGCAAGGAGTGATCTTTAACGTGCCACACCTTCTGTGACACGGGGCCTCGGGTTTTGCGGTCTCATACGAAGGACCGCCCCATTTAGTCGCCTCTTACGACAAGCAAGGGGAACTGAGGACCTATTCTAACCCAGATCCTCACAGAACCACAAGAAAGTAAAATATGAACTGAATATATATACTTAGTGATATATTTATTTCAATTATGAGGTCGTATTGTATTTCACAGATTTTATCTCAGCCATTTTTTCATGACCTGCGTTAACGTACCCGCGAAATGAAGCTTGATAATGAGGAATTTCGTCTTTTGAAAGGGAATTAGGAGTATATGTTGGAATACCAAATGTGAAAAATTAAGCATATTTCGTTTAAATAAGAAGTGTTCAAACATATAAATATACATGTATGTCCCGAAACATAAAGTCTTTATATCTGTATGACGCAAGGTATAATTCAATTTGGCATGGTTGCAAATGGACCTCCTTATTATGACGATAACAGAAAAGGAATCAGAATTCAACACGTTATACCACTGTAATCAGAATACATGTAGATTAATTGTCCACTCTCTCAGAGAGTTTCCATGTGGACAAACATGTAATAAACACGTTACAAGCAAAGACCGAAGTTTCCAGCCCTTATCACGTGATTAAAAGTTGCCTCATCATACAATTAACATAAATGAAAGCATATTTTTATTTGTGCATTTTGTGATATTAATATTTTCTTAGAGTATGTAAAATTGAGAACGGTAGTTTTATTTGTCTGTGTTCAGGGTTTTCGCAATCTGATTAAAACCAGATCTTCAATCCGCTCCTAGAGGAGCGGATTGAAGATCTGATTTTAATCAGACTGGGATTTTTATAGAATTTTTTTTATATTAGTAAATAAAATAGTCATAATCATTGATAAAAGGTGAAGATAACGAACAGTGATCAATCTCATAACTTCAAAATGTGAAATACACATTACATCACCTTATTTATGAAATAACATAGTCATAATCATGATGTCAGTATACATTAATAATCTTGCAAAATACGCCTTTAATAGAAATATGAAAAGTGACGATAACGAACAGTGATGAATCTCATAACTCCCTCAAGGAATATTAGATAAAGATTTGGGCAAACATGAACCCCTGGACATAACAGATGTGGGATCAGGTGCCTAGGAAGAGTAAGCATCCCCTTTTGACTGGTCACACCCGCTATTAGACCTATGCCTTGATCAGGTAAACGGAGTTATCCGTAGTCAAAATCAGTGTGATAAGAACGGCCTAACAATCGGTATGAAACACGTCAAACAACATTTGACCCAATGATAGGTTACATATATGTATATGATCAAACAAGATAATTATAGCGACCTTGCGAAATCTTGACTTTAATCGAGAATGTTGAAACCCCTGTAACATCAACTTGTTTGTCAGAAGCCTGCTTCGATTTAAAAACAGAACAAGCTCTTGCATATCGAATCAGTTGAGAGATATCAACACCATATGCGGGTGATAATGGAATATTGCTACATAAATAAATGTTTGAGAGAAAATCTAGCTTGCCTAATGAAGTTGTAATAATTATTTGTTTATTTTACGTCCCGTCGAGAATTTTCATTCATATTGAGACGTCACCAGTTGTAGGTGAAGTACCACAAATTTAGACCTATGCTTAGCACTCAGGGTTGTAACAGTGAGGGCTCCCTAACTCTAACCCTGACGTGCCAACGCTGCAACACGGATCCTCCGTTTTAAAGTCTATATAAGACGCGTAATTCTCATTTTCAAATGCCGAGCGTTTGGTGAAGGAGCAATCACTACCTATGTTTACGTCTTAGGTCTTATGCAGTTTATATAGATTTGTAAGGATGAATATATATTTATGCAGATTTAATACTGGATTAAATATCCAAATCATACTTCGAATTAGCGTTGACATTGTGTGTCAGAGGAAACACTAATCTTTTTTCATTAAAATGCACAAAATCAAGGATCATCTGTTCTCAATTCCTTTTTTTTTCAATGATGGAATTCAAAGATACTCATAATTTTAGATCCATTGGAATCTGGTCAGGAAAAGGGAATGAGAGATTCTTTGATGTTGCAAACTAGTCTGCATCTAGTAAAATGAATTAAGTACCTTTTGTAAAATATTTGCCTTGGTCCATTGTTATGAATACAGCTATGTCGGCCTCATTCAACATTTTTGTTTTCCGTTTCACTGTATCCCAGTGGGGTAACCTAGTACAAAACTATGACGAAATACGTTTCACCAATTGATATTGAGCATAATGCTAGTACATTTCACAATTTTGGAAGTTCCGTCGCGCTTTTCAGCTTATCGGTATGCACTTTGTATAATAACGAAGTGTTAAGATAAAATAAGGGGATTTACATGACGAAGAACACTTTCTGTAAGTTAATTTCAACAATACTGATTCATCAGGATGCCTTTATCCTCAATCTAAAGTCCATTTCAATTTTTAGATTTTCTCTTTCTCTTTCTTTTCTCCGTCCTCAGAAGGCATGTTCAAGGTAAGTCTGCAATACCAAATTTTACTGTAATATACTAAATACGTTATCATCTCATTAAATACTATACATCTTATCATCACATTATATACAAAATACATTATCATCTCATAACATAATAAACACGTTATCATCTCATTATGTACTAAACATATTATCATCTCATTACATACTAAATACGTTATCATCTCATTACATAATAAACATGTTATCATCTCAATATATACTAAATACGTTATCATTTCATTATATACTAAATACGTTATCATCTCATTACATAATAAACATGTTATCATCATATTATATACTAAATACGTTATCATCTCATTATATACTACATACGTTATCATCTCATTATATACTACATACGTTATCATCTCATTACATAATAAACATGTTATCATCTCATTATATACTAAATACGTTATCATCTCATTATATACTAAATACGTTATCATCTCATTACATAATAAACATGTTATCATTTCATTACATAATAAACATATTATCATCACATTATATACCAAATACGTTATCATCTCATTATATACTAAATACGTTATCATCTCATTACATAATAAAGATGTTATCATCATATTATATACTAAACATGTTATCATGTAAGGTGAAGATAACGAACGGTGATCAATCTCATAACTCCTACAAGCAATACAAAACAGATAGTTGGGCAAACACGGACCCCTGGACACATCAGAGGTGGGATCAGGTGCCTAGGAGGAGTAAGCATCCCCTGTTGACCGGTCACACCCGCCGTGAGCCATATATCCTGATCAGGTAAACGGAGTTATCCGCAGTCAAATCAGTGTACCAAGAACGGCCTAACAATCGGTATGAAACACGTCAGACAGCATTTGACCCTATGCGAGGTTGTATTGACGAACTAGATCGTTATAACGACCATAGAATTTGCGAAATGCTGACTTCAATCGAGACTGTTGAAATCCCTGTACCATCAACTTGTTTGTCAGTAGCTTACCTCGATTTAAAAACTGACTATACCCAGAACAAGCTCTTGCATATCGAATCAGTTGAGATATATAAACACCATATGCAGGTGATAATGGAATATTGCTACATAAATGTGGGAAGTTGACGATGGAGAAGCTGAAATCATCCCGTTTGTCATACAGTTGAGTTGTCAGTTTGCCGTTAATGTCTACTTTCAATAAAATATCTAAGTATGAAGCAGAAGTGGACAACTCTGTGGTGTCCTTTATTTCGAGCTCACAGGGATATCTCATAATATACTAAGCACGATATCATCTCATTTTACGATAATATACTAAACACATTATCATCTCATTTTCTATTTTGCCTCAGCATGGGAATGTTTTATAATCTGCAAACAACTTTTCGTTGTTGTCTACAGATAACATGGGAAAATCTATTATTTCTTTCAGGCTTGACGTGTTTGAGATGCTCAGATATCACAGAACCCAGATTGTGTAATAAGATCGAACACTGTAATGAAGGAGAGGTAAAATTAAACAGTTAAAAGTAATCCTAACATTGGTTTGTGATGTTTAGGAGGTTCACTGATTTGACATTTATTCGGACAGGTGTGCGCAGTACAGCAGTATCGAGCAGGTAATGGAGATGTTGGCTATTGGACAGGATGTTATCCACTAAAGGTTGGTCTCCAAACCGATTAAAAGACTATTTAAATCCTAATGACATTGAACAAAGTCTTCTGGTTTGAAATATTATCCGCTTGACGTTCAATCTAGCGTTAACAGCTACAGTGACAAGGGATTTGGTTTTTATGCCACAAAATCGCCTGTTATTTCACCTTTTAAAAATTCTGAGCATTTGGTGAAGAAAGTTTCACATACTCTTTGGTTTTCTTTGCTTCTTAAAAATTCTCACAGTGTGATCCTAGCAAGATTCGAACTTCTGAAAACGGTGCAAACCATCCACCGTCTGCCGTAGTCATCACAGCATTTGATGTAATGTAAGATCTTTAGTATACATTTGATGTATTGTAACATCTTTAGTATTCATATTTTGAATGCATGGATACATTGTTTTATCAACAAAGGTACCAAGCATCAAACAGGAAGAGGAAAATATCCCACAAAGATTCTGTTATTATTTCGACATCCGAACATTACTAGAAGTTTCTAAAGTTAGTCTCTGTCATTCCAGATATGTAATATTTTCCCCATTATGCTTAAGGTGAGAATTTGAATGATAGTGATATTTTTACAGGAATGTGCTGCTGTAGACAATAGAACCGTTATAACCACCAAACGGAGTCAGTATATTGACGGCGTTGTACAGTGTAGGGACTGCTGTACCACAGATATATGTAACGCCTACGGATGCGGAACTCCTAGTTAGTACAGGATAAAGTATAAACGAACAAGATGTATAATAGAATTTATCGAGCATGTCTGTTCTTTGTCGTGTAGTATCTGAATGAAACCATTGTTTTTTTTTAAATATTGGTGAATAGAGTACCCCGATACTCGAGGCCCTATCTGCTTTGACTGTGAGGATGTTGCGGATCCAACGGACTGTCATACCATCACTCCGTGTGACCTCAATCAGGTATGTCTTGATACAACTTATTAGTCCCCTATCGACGGAGTCGAAGGGGACATCAGGTTTGCAATACAATACTCTCAGAATGCTTGCTTTAATTGGATCTACAGCCCAGTAGCTAAGTACTTCGTTACTAGCTTGAAAATACGGATGTATATTTAATTGCTGTTATAAAATTTAGAAATTCATTTCAAAATTAAGGATTATCTCCCTCATGCCTTGGACGAATTTGGCTCCACTTTTTTGGCACGCTGTTTTTGGCTATATTTAGCTCTAAAACTTCATTGTTATTTCGGATTTCAAACATTTCGGTTGAGCATCACTGAAGAGACATTATTTGTCGAAATGCGCATCTGGTGCATCAAAATTGGTACCGTATAAGTTTTACAATATGAGACATGTATGCATTATCTAAAAATCATTTACTTATTCTTAAAACCATGTTGATAAATAGTAAGCACTGTTAAATCTATTCTTATTCTGGAAGTTTATTGTTATGATAGATTGTCATGTAGAATGTTATTTACGACTCTCTTAAATGCGAATTTACTAATTCTACAGTAAAGCAGGTGATGTAATTATAATTTATAAATGTTATTACCCATTGAAGCTTCCATATCATTTATTGATACAAATAGCAGTCTTGCTATCTGTTTATTTTCATTCATTTCCCTTCTCCATGAATGTATGTCAAATAGATCTGCATTAAGTCTGCAAACCCTTAGACACACAAAACATATCTGTGGTGTTCATTGAAGAGTAGGTTTAGTATGGGTCGCCAGAGAATCCGGAACTGTTGTATACCGTGTTTTCATTTCTCATCGAAATATAACAAAAATCTAACCAATTTTATTTGAAATACACTATAATTAATCAATTATTCAGAATTGGGGTGTACGTAACGGTACTGTTATGTGATTAATCAATCAACCAGCCTTCCTTTAATTGTTTTCCTTTCTTTAGAGAAATGCATGATACACGAGAGGACTGCCTTTGGGCAAAAGTATTTCACTTCCAAGTGTGAATCTGTTATGGTGTGTTTTATTTATTGAATATTGCGAATTCAATGCCCATATTCATTCACATGTCCTAATAATCAGTAAGAACAATTATTATAGGCATGTTTTGTACATTTTACTGGACCGGTCGTCGGCAGGAAGCGAGATCTAAACGGGGTGTGTCTTCACTGCTGTGACGGGGATCTCTGTAATACTAACTGTTCTTCAGCATCTAGCGCCACAATCAACAAACCCAATGTCCCAGGTATGCAAGTGCAAATTCATAATCCATGCTGACAAACGATGACCTTAAAATGATTTTCACCTCAGCCAAATCCTATTCCATGTTAGGGGAGCTTCCACTAAGCTTTAGAATCTGGGTGAGTGTTACTGGTACCTTCAAAATCGGAGTAAATGTCATAGGATTGTGAGTTAAAGATTCAGAATTAAAGTGTACGTAACGGTACTGTTACGTGAAGAGAATCAGGGTGTATATAACGGTACTGTTATGTGAAGAGAATCAGGGTGTATATAACGGTACACTGTTATGTGAAGAGAATCAGAGTGTACGTAACGGTACTGTTATGTGAAGAGAATCAGAGTGTACGTAACGATACACTGTTATGTGAAGAGAATTAGGGTGTACGTAACGGCACTTACGTGATGAGAATCAGGGTGTACGTAACGACACTGTTACGTGAAGAGAATCAGGGTGTACGTAACGATACTGTTATGTGAAGTTTTAAAATCTGTATAAAAGTGACAGGGCGGTTATACGAAGGTTTAGAATCAAGGTGAACGTAATGTTCTGTTGTGTCTTAGTGAACATAACAGGACGGCTAGGTAATGCTTCACAATTTAATTGACTGTAAAGAAATATCCAATAAGGTTCCCAATCTGAGATGACGTTACGGGACTTAGAATCTGAATATTTACATTTGCCAGTGTACTTCATATATGACAATACTATTGAAATTGATACTCAGAATCTTGTAACATTAAATGGGTCACGTGATCAGTCCTTTCTTGTGTATGAATACAATCACCGTTTCAAAAGTCAGGTACTTTCACCTGGCGTTTTGTTTATGCGATGCAGTAGGGGAGTTAGAGCCCCCCTTTTGCCACAAATCTAAAGAATAGAAATAGTGTAAGTAAAAGTCCGGATTGGCACCCAAAATGGCTGAGTATTTTGGTTAATTACTCTCCTTTCACATGCTCTCCCCCTCCTTTTGGAAATCCTGGATTTGCCACTGCAATGACACCATAACAGAAACATAATTTAAAAAGCAGCATCAGAATATTTATACAGAGTTTATTTTGTAACCAGACAAGAATTGCATCAATAAATAAAACAGAAACATTAAACAAACCGTTTAGTTGTTTCATTTTCAATACTGTCTGCAACTACTAGAACTAGACCTAAAACTGCAATTTTTGCAACCTGGATAATTCATATGATGACTTTGATACTGGAAGCAAAGAAATGGAGACAGAGTTACATCTATAGGACTTTATTATTATTATGATAACCTATTATTTCAAGGCAACAACATTCGTGAACGACCATGATTCGACATGAGCGAGGCTAAGTAAGTAAGTAATTTTTATTTAAAGTCGGAACTATATACAGGTAAACAAGGCTGGTTTTGAGATTTGAAAAATTATGTAGTATTATGTCAGGGCACAGCTGCGTGTCTTCAATAAATTCCTACAACAGAAATTTCTTAAGTGAACAAATACTATCTGTCAGTTCGTATTCATTTTCTTTTATTGGAGATTAAAAAAACCCACCCAATCTTCCTGCACTTCATCTAAATCTGTCCTACATTCTACAACCATGACTTCCACGAGTCCTAACGATGAATGTGCCGTTATTCCCTTCCAAAACTTGCAAATAACTGAAAAAGAGCTTAACGTTAACTTGATCCATCTATCCTCCATTAATTCTCTCAAATCCTCTGAAATCTGTCGAAATCTGTATTCAACAATTGCGTTTTCAACTTCACGTACAGTTACTTCATTGCTGATCGCGACCAAATCACATCGAGAATGTAGTTTATTCTTCTTGCCTTCAGTTGACGTTACGCTCTACCTTGATTTTCCACCTGTTTCGTCTTTTTAAAACCTACATTGAATATCTTGTACCCTCTTTTAGATATTGTTCCTAATTATTTATTCGATAAGACTCTAACGAACTATATTTTGTGTTGTACGATCGGTATTTCGGTCATCTGCTACACAGCATAGAAGCACGATAAAACACAAATCCAATAGAAATATAAGAAATAATATATCATTTTTTTAGTGTTACATGTATTAGGATATGACATGAAGTTGGTACATGATAAAATCTGCTAAAAAGCACCTCGTTATAGGATTTGATGACGTGACAAACTTCACCTCATATCCCAATAACACACAATAATGATATCTTATTTCTTAAATAAACGTTACAAAAAGGTAACTCTGTTTGAAGGTAACTTTCCAGAAGAACCCAGTAAAAATGTATGACCAGCATTTTCTTATATGTGAATTTTGGAATATTTTTTTTATTGTATATACGTTCGTATACGGTAGTTTATTTATCTGTGGGAATGTTTTCCTTAATTTCATATATTAAGAATTAACTTTTTTGAAATAAAAAAGTCATTTACAAAGCATGCATTGTATCACCTTATTCATGGGATAAAGTAGTTGTATTCATGACATCAGTACGCAATAGTCCTGCAAAAATACACAACTTTTCATATTTATGTAGCAATATTCCATCATCACCTGCATATGGAGTTTGTATCTCAACTGATTCAATCAATACGTTAGAGCTTGTTCTGCGCATGGTCAGTTTTTAAATTGAAGCAAGTTACTGACAAACAAGTTTCAACAGTCTCGATTGAAGTAAGCATTTCGCAAATTCTATTTCGTGAATACAACCTATCTTTGGGTCAAATGCTGTCTGACGTGTTTCATACTGATTATTAGGCCGTTTTTGGCACACTGATTTTGACTACGGACAACTCCGTTTACCTGATCAGGATATATGGCTCACGGCGGGTGTGACCGGTCAACAGGGGATGCTTACTCCTCCTAGGCACCTAATCCTACCTCTGGTGTGTCCAGGGGTCCGTGTTTGCCCAATTATCTATAGTGTAATGCTTGTAGGAGTTATGAGATTGATCACTTTTCGTTATCTTCACCTTCCATTGATCACTGTTTGTTATCTTCACCTTTCATTTAATTGAAATATTGATCTTCTTCACGAAGTCGTTCTATGTACTAAATACGGTTTTCAGTGGAATTGAAAAAAATCACAAAGCATCCCTGTTGACAGGTCACACCCGCTGTGAGCCCTATGTCATTAATCTTCTTCACGAAATCACTCTATGTATTAGAATAGAAAGTACCCACTGAAAATAACGCTTTCAGTGGAAATGCAAAACAAAATCACCTCCATGACAACAGCAAATAGGTGCATTACTTTGACGTTAAATAATTGTATATTTTCATTCAAACTGTTGAAAAACAATTCTAACCTTCGGAAACATTCTGTTTAAAAAACCTATAATATCACAATTTTTAAATATTTTGTTACATAAAATTACCTTTCCTATAATTTCAGTTTTTCTAGGAAACGATTTTCAAATGACCGAGATGTATTTTACCATTTTTAAAATTTTCCTTTCTTCCCTGGTATGATGACAGAGTTAGAAAAATTTCTCAAAGCTTATATTATAGTTTTATAGAGATATAGTAAAGTTGTTATGGATAGAAAATGAAGTCAAACATAGAACAAAAATAAACAATAGACGAAGAACGTGAACTTAGGTACACGAGATTCAAAATGGAGAAATATATGTCCACGTGCTCGTATTCGAATCTACGCCATTTGGACCAAAATTTTAAGTTCCATTGGAATGATACACATACAGATGAAAAATTGGAAAACTTCTCTTGAGCTTAACTACAATTAACACTGCACCATTGCTATGTTTAACTGATCATAATAATTTGGCATCTATGTGTTACGCATGTTCACATAAGATGCTGTTATCGAAGGCTGCAAACCATTTGAGTTGTCTTTCATTGCTCTACAATTACTTCCCTTGGGCATATATAAATTAAGTGCCCCGGATTAAATCAACCTTTTCCATTTATAACTGCTACACACAGGTTGGCGTTCCCCTATTTCATAAGAATTTGTATTTAATATCTGAATTTTCAAATACACTAAACCTCAAATTTGGTTTAGCACAATTGTTTATTGCGTTTAATTGATATATTTGTCATTTTTAGTACATAAGATGTAACGATGGCATAGGATTGTTTGTCTAATTTACTTGTGTCTCTGATCACCGGCCATGCTGGTTTCCTCATTACATTTTTTAATTTTTTTTTTAATTGATCAAACATTGATTGTTAAATTTTCTAGACATTTTGATACAGTGAAAAGTACGTACAATGGAAAACGATTCGAATTAATTATTTTTATGATTCATTACCAATTTTAATGGGGGGGGGGGGGGGATTATCGTACAAATCAAAAGGAATTTATTAATTCCTTTTGTTCGCATGCAAACTATTACAGATATATTAATTATAAAATTATCCCTACAAGAAGCGAATTAGTAGCGACTGGCGTTAGTCAGACTGAAATTTCTGTACAATGTAATGGTTATATATCGTGGTCATTATATATTTACGCGCGAGCTACACTCGCAGGACTTGGCGACTGACGTCATAAATTCAAATCGGGATCGAGATGCGAAATTTTTAGCTACTGGGGTTTTCATGGATAACACGTTGAGTATTTTTTACCTTTGCATGCCTAGTCAATACCCTGGTGCAGTTACCTGGACTAGAAATTATCTTATAATTGTTAAGTTGATTTACAAAATAATACATAGCCTCTAGCAGTTACGGGATTTCGGTCAATTCTTTCCTATAAGCAATATGCATTACCCCGGACCGAAAAGCTAGAGATCTGTATTATTCGATCTTCATTTACCGATATATGTAGGTACATGTATATGATTTAAATGAGTTGAATTTTCATTGAGGGAATCATTGCACAAGGCGGTCAACTGTCATGCCACGCAAACGACAGACATCCGACCAACCACCCAAAAGGGGGAGACGGCAAGACGGCCAAGCTATGCCACCGCCTGATCCACAACCTGACAAGGATAAAAGTCGTCAATCGATGGAGACCCCACAGTACCCTTCTCATTCCCAGTTAAGTTTACCGGCCCCGCTGCAGGGTACAGAGGACCAACACAATCTGCAGATTCCACAGCAGCATATACAGACAATCTCACTTCCCCCACAGCAGAGCCCACCAGGGGTACAGCAGCCAGCAGAAGGTAATGATGTTGTACCTATGCAATCAGTGCATAATTTAGGCATGCATGTTAGCGAGTCAGTTAGGCACAATATAGTGCAAGGGAAATTTATTGAACTTCAATCCCTCATCCCATCTGCTGGGGGTCATGGGGCTAATACAAGTCAAAGAAACTTGGTACTCACTAGTGCAGGGGAGATAATCACCAAAGAGGCGACAAAAAAGATTGACTCCATTGATAAATGGACCGATGCAATGCTAATATTTGCATCAATATATCTGGCCTCACACCCTGCTAAATCATCTGAGTTACTAAAGTACATCCATACAGTAAGGCTAGGGGCAGCAAGAGGGGCAGTAAGTTGGTTTGATTATGACACCCAATACCGACTTCGCAAGGCTATCAATCCAGTCAGCTCCTGGGGGGAAGTTGATACAGAATTATGGCTACTTTATATGTCACCTAAGCCCTACATTCCATCACAAACAACACAAAAGTGCTTCGACTACAACTTTAAGGGCATTTGCACAAAAATGCAATGCCATTATTCTCATTCGTGCACTCGTTGTAGTGGCCTGCACCCGCAAGTTAATTGCAATCCAAATAAGCCCCAGTTCTACACACCTTATGGACAAAAATCGGGTCAATCATCTTTTCGTCGCCCAAGCCCCTCGTACACCTCGTCCAATCACCATGCAGGGTTTCAAAACCAACATCAATATTGGAGACAACAGTCACCACAACCACACAAATTCAGTAATGCTGGCAACCAAAAACATATGGGAACTAGGAAAAACCCCAATCAATAAATCGGTGCTAAAAAAGTACCTGGTAAACTATCCCAATAGATCTGTAGCAAACAAATTATTGTCAGGATTTTCTTTTGGATTCCATTTACATTATTCAGGCCCAAGAACCCATTTAGAAAATAGTAATTTAGTTTCAGCATGTCAACATCCCCACGAAATTATGGAAAAAATAAACAATGAGGTTAAATTAGGAAGGATTGGAGGACCATTTAAGAAACTGCCTATATCTAATCTGCGCATATCTCCTATTGGAATTGTTCCGAAAGGTGATAATTCAGGGTGGCGCCTTATTACTCATTTGTCATTTCCTCCAGATAATAGCGTGAACCTGTATATTGACCCTTTAGAATCCACAGTGCATTATACATCTTTTGATGCTGTTGTCCAAATGTTAGCTAAAGTAGGTAGGGGGGCTTATATTGGGAAGATGGATATTAAATCAGCATTTAGACTGCTACCTATTAATCCAGGTGACTTTGACCTACTGGGAATCAAGGTAGATGGAAATTATTACATAGACAAGTGCCTTCCAATGGGTTGTTCTTTATCATGCAAAGTTTTCGAGGAGTTTGCTACTTTTTTACAATGGGTTGTGGAACAAAAGAGTGGCTTGACTACCATTGATCATTACCTAGATGATTTTATTTTCGCTGGCAAGGATTTTTTAAATTGTTCAAAGTTAATGGTTACATTTAAACAACAAGTCAGGAATTAGGGGTTCCATTGGCAGAGGACAAATCTTTAGGTCCCACACATAGTCTAGTGTTTTTAGGGCTAGAAATTGATACCGTTGACATGATGGTACGGGTTCCAACTGCAAAGTGCATAGAACTTAATCTATTGCTAAAGCAACTTGTAGGCAGAAAGCGGGTACGTCAATTACAGTCAATGTTAGGGAAGCTCAATTTCTTTACTAAAGCTATTGCACCAGGCAGGGCTTTTGTTAGGCGAATGCATGATGCAACCATTGGTGTGCGGCAGCCACACCACTCAGTGAAATTGAATCAAGAAATGAAGGAAGATATGCACTTATGGTTAACATTTTTACAAGACTTTAACGGGAAAGTGTACTTTTGTGAGTCGGAGTGGTCTTCCAACTTAGTGCTAGATTTGTTTACAGACAGCTCAGGTGCTAAGGATCTGGGCTGTGGGGCATACTTTCAAGGGGAATGGTGCTACTTTCCTTGGCCTTCGGGTTGGGATAGAACAGACATCCTTTCAGACATGACAACACTTGAGTTGATCCCAGTGGTATTAGCCATAAGTCTATGGGGGAGAAATCTTGAAAATAGGAAGGTACTGTTTCACATTGATAACCAGGCACTGGTCACTATCCTCAACAAGCAAACATCCAAATCAAAAAGAGTGATGAGTTTGCTCCGTCCTTTCATAATAAAATGTATGTTGAACAACTTGTTGTTCAGGGCAGTATACATAAATACAAAATGTAATGAAATTGCTGATTCAATATCTCGTAAACAGTGGCAACGCTTCCACCAGGTCGCACCTCATGCACAGACCTCACCGCTGAGCGTTCCAGCCAGCTTCCAGTCTCTCATCTCCAAGCTGAAGTAAACAAACTTCTTCATGCAGCCCTCTCTGAAAATACGCACAAGGCATACCAAACTGGTCTCCAGGCTTATAATAGTTTTTGTAGTGAACAGGGTCATAATTCCCCATGGCCACCCTCTCTCGATTCAGTAGTTCAGTTTGTAGCATACTTGTCACTCAAGGGTCTTACCTATGCAACAGTGCGTTCCTACCTAGCAGGTTTATCCCACTTTGTAAAATTGCAAGGCTACCAAGATCCGACCAACCAATTCTTGGTAACTAAGTTATTGCAAGGTCTGAAACGTATTGCCCATACGCAGGATTGCAGATTGCCAATTACAAAGCAACTTTTGCAAGATATAATAGCAATACTGCCCAGTGTATGCACAAACAACTATGAAACACTATTGTTTTCTGCTGCCTTCACTACTGCCTTTCATGGGTTCTTGAGAGTTAGTGAAGTAGTGGTATCACACAAAAACAATCAAAGGGTCTTACTGAGGGAAAATCTACATATTGATCACATCAATTCATGCCTGCAGCTGGAAATAAAATTTTCCAAAACTGACCAAGCTGGCAGGGGAACAACTTTACAAATCCAAAGCATGGGTGATATTGCTTGCCCTTACAAAATACTCACAAAGTTCTTGATGATGAGGCCAAAGCATAAAGGTCCACTTTTTTGTCATTTTTGTGGTTCCCCTGTTACTAGGTATCAATTTACATCCGTCTTGGAAAAGGCAATATCAGCTCTCAAATTGGATACAAAAGCCTATAAATCTCATTCCTTTAGAATAGGGGCCAGCACGGAATTGGCAGTAAGAGGGTTTCCACCCAGTGTTATACAATCCTCAGGAAGATGGGCATCAAATTGTTATAAAACTTATATACGCATACCAAAATTTTAAAATCAGTATCGTGTAATTTCAGATGAACAGTTCATTTGGATGTTTGGGTCATCTATCATAAAACGTGCACATGTAGAGTCATTACATAGGCCTGGTGGGACCAATCTCAATTTAGAAAGGATAAAAGTTTCATTGTGGTGGCAGGGTTATGGAGGACTCGAATTGATCAAAGCCATTAACAAGATAAAGACCCTACGGCAAGTAGGCCCTTCCCCTACCGCCTTGTTAATCCACTGTGGCGGTAACGACTTGGGTAAAACTTCTGTGAGAAAAATAAGATTGGCAATAAATCAATTGGTTCATTATTTAAGACAAGAATTTTGTAGTGCACACATCATATGGTCTCTTATTTTGCCCAGAATTGCCTGGCGATACACACAAAACACAAAAGCTATGGAGAAAGCTAGAAAACGAATTAATTCCTTTATTCAGAGTAGAGTGTGCGAGGTTGGGGGTTCCATCATTCACTACCCTGACATATCCGACCATCCTCAATTTTTTCAATCCGATGGGGTACATTTATCACAATTGGGCAATCAAATATTCTTGAATACCTTGCAAGGCGGGCTGGAATCTATCATGAAATTCAAGGCCCAAGTTTACCCTCCACTATAAGTTTTCCCACACGTAACCTGACAGGGCACGGCTGCCGCTCTTACCCCCACCCAATCGGTGGCGGAGACCCAACTGAAAGGGCTTTGATGCAAAGCTCTTGCAGTTGAGTCTTTTGGCCCAACGAGCGGCTTATTATGGACATGTGAAATATATGACATTTGATTTGAAAATTCGGCCTTGATTTCTGCTCCTCCCAGGCTTAAGGCCATGTTTGTTTGATGTGTTTGAATCTCGACCTTGACCTTTGCATATCCCAGGGTCAAGGTCATATGTTGAATTTGTTTTTGAATTTGACCTTGACCTCTGCATCTCCCAGGGTCAAGGTCATCCCTAATTGATGTTGACATTGATATGATGCTTTTGAGGCTTGCCATTTGTGTGAGGCAGCCCACAATTTGAACTTGATTTGTTTGCTTTTGATACTTTAATCAGCCGTGCCCTTTATCGCCAAATAAAATTATAAACACTTATTGCTTGTGTCTGTTTGCACTTTCTGAGATAATTTGGCATCTATGTGTTACGCATGTTCACATAAGATGCTGTTATCGAAGGCTGCAAACCATTTGAGTTGTCTTTCATTGCTCTACAATTACTTCCCTTGGGCATATATAAATTAAGTGCCCCGGATTAAATCAACCTTTTCCATTTATAACTGCTACACACAGGTTGGCGTTCCCCTATTTCATAAGAATTTGTATTTAATATCTGAATTTTCAAAACCCAAACCCACCCACCCGGAACTGTTTTGTGTCTTTGCTTTTTCTTCTGAAACCAGGATACTGCTTGTGCTTGCTTTATCTTTCAGGTTACACTCCCAAATAAATGTCGGTGCGGCTGATACAGAAACAATGACTTTGGTGTGACTTGTGAGCTCATTGCCCAACGAGCGGCTTATTATGGACATGTGAAATATATGACATTTGATTTGAAAATTCGGCCTTGATTTCTGCTCCTCCCAGGCTTAAGGCCATGTTTGTTTGATGTGTTTGAATCTCGACCTTGACCTTTGCATATCCCAGGGTCAAGGTCATATGTTGAATTTGTTTTTGAATTTGACCTTGACCTCTGCATCTCCCAGGGTCAAGGTCATCCCTAATTGATGTTGACATTGATATGATGCTTTTGAGGCTTGCCATTTGTGTGAGGCAGCCCACAATTTGAACTTGATTTGTTTGCTTTTGATACTTTAATCAGCCGTGCCCTTTATCGCCAAATAAAATTATAAACACTTATTGCTTGTGTCTGTTTGCACTTTCTGAGATAAATGTCATTATGTCAATATTTCCTAGTGATACCGGAACCCGTTGCCTTTCATGCAGTGGCATACAGTTATACACGTGTCAATAACATCATATTCAATCACGTGATCACAAATATCGGCAGTGGATACGACAATGTCACGGGAGTTTTTACTGCACCCACAACAGGGCTGTATGTGTTCTCCTGGACGATAGAGACATTCGAACAATTGACAACAGGCACTCTCTTTGTAAATGGAATGCAAAATGGCGAGTCAATTGCCCACGAATCCAAATCATATTACGACACAACTACATCATTTGCCGTCCTTAACCTTACTGTAAACGATAAAGTGTCGGTCAGGGTCCTTACAGGAATTGCAGAAGCGAGACACACTATGTTCTCTGGCTGGAAGATCAATAAAACAGGTATCCGTAAAGCAAAGTCTACTTGAGAGAAAACACACTAATTACGATTTCACTATATTTGAATTTGGTAAAATGGTGTGTCGCTGCACATATGAAATTCATACATGTCTCTAAAAATGTAATAATTCTGATTTGAATGTCTTTGTCTTTTGTAGATGACACAGCATTTCATGCCTCTCTTTCACGTGATGTAATTGGTTCTCATATCGTGTATGACAACGAAACTTTAGACACAAATAATGCTTACCCACATCCACTGGAAACTTCGTGGCGCCTCGTTCTGGTCTTTATGTCTTCATGATGTCAGCTCTTGATTATGGAAGCTATGAGTACAGTTGCAAGTTTCGCTTCAGCAACGGCAATTCTCAGCCGGATGTGTGGGTGGGCGGGCATTACGATAGCAGCAGCTATATGACATTTGGTTGGTTAAATGCTGGTGAATATGTGTATGTGGACACAGATAAAATGACGATGACTTCTATATTTGCAGGATGGCAACTTGTGGATGACATAAGCGGTGAGGAGATATTATACTTACATTCAATGCAAGTTCTAAACATTAAAACAAATTTATTTTCTTGTCTTTAATCATGAGTCAAAACGTCAACAAAATCAATGTTTATGACACACTGAAGTAATTGAGACCAATTGTTATTGAATGTAAAACTTATACGGTACCAATTTTGATGCACCAGATGCGCATTTCGACAAATAATGTCTCTTCAGTGATGCTCAACCGAAATGTTTGAAATCCGAAATAACAATGAAGTTTTAGAGCTAAATATAACCAAAAACAGCGTGCATATTGAAAGGGCATAAAATATATTATATTATAGAAACACCTTAATATTGATTATTCATGTCGTATTTGTATGTGTGCAGTAGTGTACGAATATTATTGACTTAATTTTTTCAATTTATATGGGTATAGAACAATGGAAACGTGATGTAATTGAATATTTTTTTTAGGTTATCCTTTTCCATATTTAATTCGAAGAAAAGAACTTAAAAACTTTAAAAGGGCATAGACATGATTTGAGATGAAAATTTTCAAATCTTATTCTTCCATTTTTACTGTTTACAATGTTTGAATAAAGTATTTCTAATGGTCAACCAAAATTTAAACAGCAGTTGTTGAGTCACAAGATAGATACAGCACTCGCAATTCTTTGTAATGTAAACAAGGCTCGTGCCATGTTATTGTTTACATATAGAGCTTACTAGAAAACAGCATGTTTAAACCAAAATGAGATGTGCCAAACAATAGAAACTATTCAAATGTGTTCAGAATTAACTTTTAAATTAAAAAAAAATCTGCTTTAAACGAAATTTTTAACTAGTATATTCAACCTATGTAAACAGATACATGGCATAAGCCTTGTTTACATAATAAATGTGAGCTCCATATCTCACTTTAAACTCAACAAATGACATTCAAATTTTTGGCTGACCATTAGAAATACCTTAGGTAAGCATTCTAAACATTAAAAATGAAAAATAAATATTTGAAAATGTTAAGCTCAAATCGTGTACATGTCCCTTTAAATAGGAATAAAAACAATGTACTCAACCATTGCCTGCTGATCCAGATACAACTATTTTGTCATTCTACTTTTATAGATACTTCACTTCATAAAATTTTATTGCAGTGTCCAAGTCTACATATCCAGCATTTATAAGTCATCTATCGAGTGACTATTCCGGAACGCCTGTCGTCTTTGGTACAGCTCACTCCGGTTATCATCATGGTTATTCAACTATCACTGGAATATTCACTGCAGATCGTGATGGAGTGTGCGTGTTTCTGTACAATATAGAGGCTCAAAGCGAACTTGTACGTACCACACTGAGAGTCAACGGAGTGGATAAATTCGAACTGAGATCAGATGGACGCACTACTGGTTATGACGACACTTCCGCCGTTTCTGTGCTACAATTATCGCCCGGCGATCAAGTCTTTGTTGGATGTATATCTGGAACAGTCGACGGTGGTCAGTCCCTTTTCTTTGGCATACTTCTGTTTGATATGTAACTTACTCCATTACCATTTATTTTTGTGGCAATAAAACACTGAGAGCCATTTTCTCCAATTACTGCGAAATCATTGCTATAAGTGCGTTACTTCGATTCTGCGAATCATCTTTCTTACTTCATAATCGTTGTTTAACTCGATCTAGAAAGAAATGAAGTAGCAATTTACCTGTTGTTTTATTTAAGAATTTTATCCTGAAAATAATTATTTTAAGAGATGTCATTTTACAGTTTTGAATTGTACACGAATACAAGAAAAATAAAAAGAAAGCTCAACTAGTCAACCATTGGTTTATACAGGTAATGGACCCCTAGGGATTTTTTTAAAAAGTATTTTTGAAAGAACATAACCCATTGATTATAAACCAGGTTCTTTGGCATTCCTATTTGGGGATGTTTACGAGTTTTGGGGCAAAACGCATGAAATTTGTAAAAACAAAGACCGAAAACTGGGAAAAAAACCTCAGACCCGATATAGATGATATTGACATTTGCAAACAAGTATTTTGTAAATGTATGTAACCCTTTATTTCTATATCAAGTTGTTTTATGTTAATACTGAGGGCACTTATGAAAGGCGAAGATAACGATGAGTGATCAATCTCATAACTCCTATAAGCAATACAAAATAGAGTTAGGCAAACACGGACCCCTGGATATACAAGAGGTGGGATCAGGTGCCTAGTAGGAGTAAGCATCCCCTGTCGACCGGTCACACCCGCCGTGAGCCCTATATCATGATCAGGTAAACGTAGTTATCCGTAGTCAAAATCAGTGTGCCAAGAACGGTCTAACAATCGGCACGAAACACGACAGACAGCATTTGACCCAATAATAGGCTGTATTGGCAAACTAAATCGTTATAACGACCATAGAATTTGCGAAATGCTGGTTGTAAACGAGACTGTTGGAACCCTTGCACCATCGACTTGTTTGTCGATTTACAAACTCACCATACGCAGAACAAACTCTTGAGTATCGAATCAGTTGAGAGATGTAAACACCATATGCAGATGATAATGGAATATTGCTACATAAATATGGGAAGCTGATGATGGAGAAGTTGAAATCATCCTGTTTGTCATAAAGTTGAGTTGTCAGTTTGCCGTTAATGTCTACTTTCAATAAGATATCGAAGTATCAAGCAGAAGTTGACGACTCTGTTGAATCTTTTATTTCAAGTTCACAGCGATATATCAAATCGACATATGAATGAAAAGTATTACTGTTAATAGACAAAACGTCGTCGATATGACTAAATGTCAAATTGAATGGCACAGCAGAGATTTTTTCTTCTCGCGTAGAAGTTTCTCAATAAATTCTGCTTCATAGGACACACAGTGCTTTTGAAGTTTCTCCTTGACAGCTGTTAATATTTTCATTAGGAGCAAAGATAGAGGCTTTGTAGAACATTTACTGGATCCAGCAATGTATCTTAGTAAGGGCATTTTAGAAGTTTAGGAATCCAGTATAGGTACGGTAACTCATATTCATCCGACCCATTGACTGGGATATTAAATGTGTCTAAAACTGAAGCATGGTTTTGAAGAATTTCGCCTTTAATTGATTTGATTTGAATTTGCATTTTTACGCCATACTCAACAATTTTTCAGTTATCTGGTGGCGCGAAGTTTTTATTGGTGGAAGAGAGTACCCAGATACAATGTACCTGGAAAGACACCACCGACCTTCCGATAGTAAACTGGGAAACTTTCTCACTTACCGGCGCGAGCGGGATTCCAATCCGCGCCGACCAGAGGTGAGAGGCCGTGTGATTTTGAGTGCGATGCTCTAACCACTCAGCCACGGAGGCCCCTTGACTTTTGAAAGGGCAGTTGTAGTATAGGTACGATTACCAAAAGTGGAAGTAATGCCAAGTTCGTTTAAAATGCAGTTGTAATAATGAGTCTCACAAATAAAGACAATGTTGTTACAAGCTTTGTCAGCTGGAACCAACATATATTCCTGATGTAACCTATTCAATTCTTTTATCACTTCTGGTGTTAATATGTCTGATGCGGGATTTTAATGTCCCTCTTATACCATCAATCCCTTCTGACAATGTATCAAGTTCTTTTTTTATATTTAGCCCATCGTCTGACATAGTCCTCGACAGAATTCATAATAGAAATAAAGTTCTATCGCCAATTGAAAGACCGAGGTTCTTTGTATTTAGGACCTTTTAGAATAAGTGATTTGAGGTCCTCATTTTCAACTATATCAACATCACCAGTAATGACATGTCCAGCTGGACTATAGTTGAAAGATGAGGAACAAGAACGTGTAAGTGGATTAAGTATAAGATGGTTTATATCTAGGTATTCTGCCTCAATAAGGACTCTCAGATCAGCGTTTGAAAGTTTATTTTGACAGACAGTTAACCATCAATGTGACATGTGCACACAATTACACGTGGTGCTCGTTCACCGTTGTGTGGAGTCATACACAGTTTGTCAGCGTAAATGTGGTAAAAAGCTACAATCAATAAAAAACCAAATTAAGTTTATGACAAATACTGCTTTCCATACAAAAATTCTGAAACCTGAATCCGTGTAATACAATACTTGACATACAACAAATCCCATTTCCACATCACTAATCAAATGGCTCATGAACATGCATTACCAATTCAATTAACTAAATTCACATTTCAAGACAATTACAGTTAATAATCATCAACTACAGAAGATGACATGAACAGCGCACCATACTTTAAGCACATGGCAAAAATATAAACTCGGATTATGCACAATTGCATTCATGAGCATAGCTGACAGTATATATACAGGTAATTGGCAATGCAAGGTGAAGATAACGAACAGTGATCAATCTCATAACTCCTACAAGCAATACAAAATAGATAGTTGGGCAAACACGGACCCCTGGACACACCAGAGGTGGGATCAGGTGCCTAGGAGGAGTAAGCATCCCCTGTTGACCGGTCACACCCGCCGTGAGCCCCATATCCTGATCAGGTAAACGGAGTTATCCGCAGTCAAAATCAGTGTGCCAAAAACGGCTTAACAATCGGCTTAGCAATGTAATTAATAGAATAATAAAGTGTAAAATGATCATAACTACTGACACCGTGGATTACAAAACGTTCAGATTGGATTAGTTTCCGAGAACTTTTGCCTGACAGTATGGCGGCACAAACATACCAAAATAAGTCGTACGTATAAATAGAGGATATCTATATTGCGTGTTTTGATATTTGGTTTATCCAACCCGTTGATATGGTGTATTTATTCGCTCGGCAAACCTCGCGAATATCAAAATACGCAATTATAGATGTTCTATTTATCTCATACGTCTTCTTTTCACTTAATATTGAGATGATCCCCAGTATGGTAGAAGCAGCTGATTGAATTTGTTTTGAATCCGTGGCTCAGACGCCGTGCTTAATCTGTCTACCTTACGCGGGAAAAATAGTGCGCTTATAAACCATTAATATACAGTACAAAAGGTCATTTTTTATGAAAGAAACCATGGATGAAAATTGTTTTAGAAGGGATTATATTGTATAATTAATGATGGTTTTGCCATTCCAACAAAGTAACAACTATTGACCGAGTATTTATTTTTTGACGTAGGCCTGACCTTCTGCATGATAAAAGTTTGATGTCGTCGTCGTTTTGAAATAAACATGTGTAATAACGATCAATGAAAGTAATATTTTAATGCAGCGTTATTAGAAAGTTCAACAGTTTACAATTAAAAGTAGAAGTGTTTGCGCATTTGGATTTTATTTACGTAGTTTCTTTGGATCTAAGGGCGAGAGGAAATCCTGAGGCACTTTAAATAGGCCTAGCCTAGTAAGTAAAGCTGTTGAGATTTGTTACATTTAATATGCTCCAGAAAAAAGAGACTGTGCTTGTTAATGTAAAACTTATACGGTACCAATTTTGATGCACCAGATGCGCATTTCGACAAATAATGTCTCTTCAGTGATGCTCAACCGAAATGTTGGAAATCCGAAATAACAATGAAGTTTTAGAGCTTTATATAGCCAAAAACAGCGTGCCAAAAAAAAAAAGGTGGAGTCAAATTCGTGTAAGGATAAGAGCTATGCATGAGGGAGATACTCCTTAATTTTGAAATGAATTTCAATGAATTTCTAAATTTTATAACAGCAATTAAATATACATCCGTATTTTCAAGCTAGTAACGAAGTACTTAGCTACTGGGATGTAGAAACCCTCGGGGACTAACAGTCCACCAGCAGAGGCCTCGACCCAGGGGTCATAATGTAAAACTTATACGGTACCAATACTTCTTACCGTCGATTCGTTGTCGATGATAATAGTGTGCACATATTTTTTTTTCTGATCGTAATTTTGAGTAGGCCTAGTTACAGACCGAGTTGGCATTTTTGTGGCCGGTAACTTGCATTATATGTCAGTGGGGGCAACATCATTTTAATTTTGCTATAAAAGAAATTCTAAATAAATACAGAATAATTAGTTTTACGCTTTATTTCATGCATGGGTATGCATAAACACAGAAAATATGTCATCCAAGCGGGGACAGTGTCAAAAGTAGTTCGGACCGGAAGTGCTTTATCAAACGGGCGTGTGATAAAGCTAATGCTTTATCTCACTCTCAATATACACCACACGTATGAGATAAACATTCATATTCAATTCAAGTCTAATTGACGTAAATGTAAAGCATAATATTCTTGACATGGAAATTAGCAAACAACAGAATACTCCCCGTCTGATAACTCGAGTTATCACTATCAACATTCGAACTAAAAAGAAGCGTATTAAGGAAATGACTGTCTTGCTAAACCTAATTACAGTTCCATATGTTTGTCAATCACACAGTCACTAGACTTAAACACATTCACTCTCAATGAGAAGAATCATGTCAACCACTGGCCTAATATAAACTGCAGGCTTTCCATTCACTATGGTACGAACCTCAGCTTTGCGTACGTGGTCATCAGAACTTTTGAAGGCTTTCAAGACTAAACCAATAGGCCAGCAGTTCTGTGTAACATTCTTGTCCTTGATAAGAACCACATCTCCCTCTGCTATGTCGCGTCGGCTCTCAGTCCAATTCCGTCGATTCTGTAGTAGCGGAAGGTACTCCTTCTTCCAATGAGACCAGAATACACTCGCTAAAGCTTGAACGCGTCTCCATTCAGCCTTGAACATATCACGATCGTTGAATTCTCCAAATGAGTTGTCTTTAAACTCGTACTCAGTCTTCTGTGTTAACAGCATTATTGGGGTAAGTATCAACGGAGAGTCTGGGTCTGTGGTAACTGGAACGAGAGGTCTCGAATTGATAATTGTACAAACCTCCGCCATAAATGTGTTCAGAACATCGTGTGTTAAAGTCTTCCCACTGGCACCAATTAGCATGGAGTCGAGGATCCTACGGGTTATGCCGATCATCCTTTCCCATGCCCCACCCATGTGGGATGCATGAGGAGGATTATAGATCCACACTGTACCAGAGTTGTGAAGATATTTTTTCAAGGGTTCATCATCGACATATATGGAATCAATGCGCAAGTCATCCACAGCCCCAATGAAGTTGGATCCTTGATCGGAACGGAATGTCTTGAATAGCAGTGAATCTCCTAACAGCATTGATAAAGGCAGATGAACTCATCGCCTCAACCAATTCAATGTGCACTGCTCTAGTCACCAAGCATGTGAACAATAATCCCCAGCGTTTCGAGTTTGCGCTATCTTCTCGCGTTTTACGTGAAACAATGGCCCAAGGTCCGAATGCATCCACACCCACATTGGTAGGTGGTGAAGGGTCAAGGCGATCTGCTGGCAAATCAGACATGATCTGATATTGCAATTTCCCTCTGAGTTTTCGACACATTACACATTTATAAATGATAGATGACACAAGTCGCTTCACACCCGTTATCCATAGCCCAGTAGCCCTGATAGCTCCTTCGGTGAAGTGGCGCCCCTGGTGCTGGACCTTTTCATGATGGCAACGAACTAAGAGGGTTGCTATGTGATGGCGTCCTGGTATGATCAAAGGTTTCTTCTCCCGTAAGCTCAAATTAGAATTCACTATGCGATCTCCGACTCGAAGCAGTCCTTGTTCATCTAGAAAGGGATTAAGGTTAGCTATTGGGCTTCTTCTAGAGAGAGGCTCTTGACGTCGAATGCAGTCTATCTCATCAAAGTAGACTTCAGACTGCACTACTTTGATCACATAATGCTCTGTATCCTGGTACCTATCTGAAAATGTCTTAGAATCAATGTCTTGACTTTGGAACTTAAAAAGCAAGTGCCTGAGAAAGTTCATGGCCAAAACAAGTGTCATCCAATTACTAAATCGCTGAAATCGTTCAATCACGCTTTCTAGTCGGTCATCATTTTCATTTCATGTGTGTGTTTTCATTGTCCAAACAACTGGACGGATTTCTTTAACCTCATCCGGATCAATGAGCAAATGTTCATTCTCATCACATTGCTGTTCTTTCTTCATGACTACGTGTTTGGTCACATTCATTTAAACGTTGGGGGAGTTTTGAAACCACAGAAACATTTTAAGCAGGAGACCAACGATCTCATAGGAAAAGGTCCATAAATTGTTTTTTACGGCAAGTATAGAGGTACCGTACTGGTAGGACTTTGCAAGGACATTATTCACCCAGGACGTAAATAAGAGAGTCTGATTGATGCAAAAAGGTTTTTTTCTGGCCACACATGTACACAAATGTGGTGGGAAAGAATGAGATGTGCAACAGGTGTGTTATGAGGACATATTAATCATTACAAACCATTACATCGGTATACCATGGCCGTTCCAAACAAAAACTAGTTGACCTCTACTGTTTGAGTATTTTTTTATCGCCATAAAAGTTTCCCGGAGCGCATACACTCGGACTAGGCAGAACTTTAACTTTGAAAGTTTTATCATTAAGGAATTTTGCAAGAATTTTGCAAGATTGTAACATTGATCAGATGCTTAGCAGTAATAAGAATTGACCGGTATAATGAAGTAATTCTAACGTTTTCAAGAACTAGAAAATAAATGAAAATTGATTGATTAATTGTATATGGTTTAACGTCCCACTTGAGAATTTCTCATTTAGATAGAGACGTCACCATTGCCGGTGAAGGACTGAAAATTTAGGCCTATGATCGGCACTTACGGTCTCTAAACAGGGAGGGATCTTTATCGTGTCACACCTGTTGTGACACAGGACCTCTTTTTTGCGGTTTCATCGGAAGGACCATCCCGTTTCATCGCCTCTTACAAGCAAGGGATGCTAAGGACCTAAACTATCCTGGATCCCCACGAGATGAAATTTAAGAAATTCAAAGATTCAAATTAACAACTCAACTTTTAATCTTTATGACAAACGGAATGATTTCAGTTTCTCATTCGTCAACTTCCCATGTCTATGTAGCAATATTCCATTATCACCTGCATATGGTATTTATATCTCTAAACTGATTCAATACATCAGAGCTCGTTGGGCGTGTGGTCAGTTTTTAAATTGAGGCAGGCTACTGACAAACAAGTTGATGGTGCAGGGGTTTGAACAGTCTCGTTAAATGCCAGCATTTCACAAATTCTATGGTCATTCTAACGATCTAGTTTGCGAATACAATCTATCATTGGGTCAAATGCTATCTGACGTGTCTCATACCGATTGCTAGGCCGTCTTGGTACACTGATTTTGACTACGGATAACTCCGTTTACCTGATCAAGATATATGGCTCTCGGCGGGTGTGACCGGTCCACAGGGGATGCTTACTCATCTTAAGCACCTGATCCCGTCACTGATCTGTCCAGTGGTCCGTGTTTGCCCAACTCTCGATTTTATATTGCTTATACGAGTTATGAGATTGATCGCTGTTCGTTATCTTCACCTTTCATAACATAGAATAAGGAGTGAATAAAGTATCATTTGTAGATTAAAAAAGCATCTTAAATCTGAAATCATAAATAAAATCGAAGATAAATAACTACAAAATATTTGAAGAAAGAGTGAAGCTAACTACATATGCAGTACGGCCAGCGCGGATCCCGTATTTTCCGCGCTCCCCCCGCGGGATTAAGCTACCGCGGTATATCTCAGGTAACCCTGCAAATCCCGCGCTTCCCACGCGGTCCCGCTGTCCTCTCCGCGGTCTCACCTGTAGATATTTAATACCACCAACAAACGCGAGTTATCTCCCGTTAACGTAAAAAAAAAAAGATAGATAGATAGATAGATACATGTATACTGACCATAAACTGAAAACAGATCGCTTTTCATCAATACTATAAACATATGAAGTACCACATCCATGTGCCTACCTCACTTGTATAAACACATTTTACAAAAACTGTTCATGTTAGCTTTATTGAACCATACATTCAATAAAAGGGTAGATATGCATGTGCATACATGTGTATAAACATTTCACAAAAACTGATTAGGCGCCCCCTATCCCTGTCGGTATCAATCACATATTGGTTTCATAAATTAGTTTTCAGAAATCTAATTCTATACATAGGCCTATATTTGTACAATAACATATGCGTGTATTCTCTTCTAGACAATGTGAGGGCGTCCTCACTTAACAGGTTTCATCGTAGAGGGAGATAGAGAGAGAATACTATTTAATATTACGGACTGTGAAAAACGGTTATAGGTATGTGTATATCTGCTGTCTGCTTCAACGTCGTCGATCAGCGCACGCTTTACTCGTGAAACTGCTAAGACAACATTAAGCCTAGACACAAACACTTATGATCCACAGCCGCTTGGCTTTCAATACAGATACAGCATCAATCTAATCAAAATCGAATATTTAATCGGATCCAAATATCAAATTGTCCAATTTTAATTACGATATTGGGGCCTTGGAAATCTGAGAGAGAGAGAGAGAGAGAGAGAGAGAGAGAGAGAGAGAGAGAGAGAAGTCATATACATGTGCATATATCCGACTGGGGGGCGGAACGACCTGCTACCAGATAGCTTGTATATCTAGGTACGAGGTATTTGTATACCTGTTACATAACGCTTCCTGTCTGCTTCAACGCCCCAGACATGCTTGTCAAATTGTTCAATTTAATTTACATTGTTGAGGCTTTAATCTGAGAGAGAGAGAGAGAGAGAGAGAGAGAGAGAGAGAGAGAGAGAGAGAGAGAGAGAGAGAGAGAGATTGGAATATAAGAAGGCAATTATATCATATAATATAATAACACAAAGTTGATAACAAAACGCACTTTTGGGGGTACGCCACCCGCCTTATGCATGTGCGATTAGTCTACAAAATATGTTGGATTTTGATTAAACATACATGTATGCAATTAGAGAGTATGTTTTGATGTTGCTCACATTCGTACCGTTATCAAAAGAATTAAGAAAACAGATTGCATATCCTCGGGTTGAGACATTACAATTTTCATGTCCTTTATGCGACGCGTTGAACATATACACACCAGATTTTTATCATGTCCACTTCTCCCCCGTGTGTTGTTTTAAGAACACGTGTATTCTCTTTAGAGAAGTCGAGAGGCATAGCCTTCCTCTCGACTTCTCTAAAAAGAATAGAACACGTGCAGCACGGAGCCAATAGGTGTACATATAAATGAAGTTCGATTGAAATGGGAAGACAAAATCTTTTAGCAAAATATAAAATTGACATTTCTTTATTCCTAAATAAGACAAAATGATATTTTGTTAGAAATAAATTTTTGAATCAATTCTCAAAGTCTATATACATATGTAAACGCCATTAAAACAGACAGAACATATTAATCTTGCACTCATATACGGCCATTTGTAAATCTTTCTTTTTTTTCACTGTAAATATTATTAGCACATAGCTTCTTATCCAAGATACATTATCATTATATGGAGCATAAAATACTAAAAAAACAAAATTAAATAAACGGATTTTTTTTTAGAATAAAAAAGTTGATGTGTATTAAATATGATACACGTAAATCCTAAGTACATGTGTATCTGGTTTTAGTTAGGACAAATCAACGTTCCCGATTTTATTTTTTGTTAAAAGATTTATTTAATATGCCGGTATGTAATGCCAGAAAACTGACGATAATCAAGCCGTAATCATTTTCTGCCGACGAATAAAATAACTATTGTACAGGTAGATAGCCCTAACAGGTAAACAACGGTACTTCACACCGCGGCGGTGTAACTCTGCCCCGCGATGAAATCCCTCGGTGGGATAGCGCGAGAAGGATTAACATACCGCGGGGGGAGCGCGGTCTAATACGGGATCCGCGCTGGCCGTACTGTATCATTGATCAATTTCATAAGTCTCACAAAGAATACCAAATTAATAGGAGGGCAAACACGGACCCCTGTACACACCAGAGGTGGGATCAGGTGTTTAGGAGGAGCAAACATTCCCGATATTGATCCGTCATACCTGCTGTGAACCCTGTATCCGGTAAATGTAGTAATCCATAGTCAAAATTAGTGTGTAAAGAACGGTCTATCAATTAGTATGAAATTCGTCAGATAGCATACATATATCATACTTACCTTATTTCTGAATCCTGTAGTGTGGGCCTCTTGCATAGATCCCATTTTCTTGTTCGATTTTGGAACAGAAGGTATAACAAGCAGTTTCCATCAAAATTTTATTTTAAAAGTACATACCTAATGTAATATACATGATATAAAATGTTTGCAATCGATACACAATGAAATACAACCGTCAGAAGAATGAATACCGAGACTCGTTAATCATTTTACAAACAATCGATAATCACTGATGTTCAGTCAATTTTGTTTTACTTAACACTTATTCTAGTATTTGAAACATATTCTGAAAATGTTACAATTGAATATATTTCAAGAGAGAAATTACCACGTTCCGATCCACATGCTCATTTCGGCTCAGTTCGTTATCCATTTTACCAACAATCACTGAAGCTTGACTAGATCACAGATATCATGTAAATGGATATGCTTTTATATTACGGTGAACAAACAATACCTTCTATGACGACGAAGTAAGCAACGAGGTCGCATTTAAGTGGGTGACACTCAAAGCGAAAGTAGGACGACGGAAAGCATCGTTGCAACCGGAATATTTGTTACAGAAAGCACAACAAGGTAAGTGCATATTTTTGTATCGCTGAAATATATCCATGTCCTTGAACAGAAATTTCAAACACTCTCACCTGATACCAAAAAAGTAGTAGGAGGGGTATCGAAAAATACATGATCCCACCTTTTGGTATGTCCATGGATCCTTGTTTGTCCAACTTATAATTTTGTATTGCTTATAGGAGTTATGTGATTGGTCACTGTTCGTTTCTTCACCTTTTCATGTGAGTTCCTGAATCACTTATTATACTTAACTATCCTTTCCATTTTACCATATCAATTAGAAGAGCACAAAAAGCAAAAAGAAATAGATAAACCACATGGCATATTATTGTCATTATTGTGACATACTGCTGTTTTTGGATTTGAATATCATTATAGATTTTTTGAAAACTGTCATGTATATAAAAATCAGATTTTTGTGGGGATGAGGTGTTATGTCTGCTCAGCAGAACAGGGTTGACTCGGTCAACAACAGCAGAAATTAAACAACGTGGTATCTGCCATTTTAGGAACTACTTTATTATTGTGTATTCATGCGCATGTCAATACTAATATAAGAACCAACGCATTATTCCTGAATTACATATTCAAATTATAGTTCATAACATTCCTTCCCACCAAATATGATAGTCCATGGGGAAAAGTCCATATGCTAAAAGTTCATTTTAAGGATTGAATTGTTCTAATGATAATTCACTGTTCATCGCTAGAATGACAAAATTATATTTTCTTCTTTCAGTAATAATAACAAGCTTTCAATCAATTAACTTGAACACATAATCTGAACAAAATACACTTTGTCACGGTGCAACATAATTGCTAACATGAATACTAAAAAAAAAAACAAAGAAAAGAGACCTTTCTGGCCCCAAATAGATTGCAAGGGGATTATTATGCCCCTGAAACACTGCAACCAGAAACAGAATCACTTGCACGATACAAAGTCTTTGTAACGACTTGGCGGATCAGCTGTACGCCTTGGATTTCTTCTCGGTTCCGAACGCTGATCAGTTTGCTGAATCTGAGGTGGAGTATTGACCTCTTGACTAGGCGGTTGACTATCCTGACAAGACAGACGGATATCTTGACTTCGCGAATCAAGCTGTGAGTCCTGCCTGGGAATAGCACCGGATTGCTGATTGACAGAGATATCATTTGTAATAGGTGTATCTGATGCACTGACGTTGGCCGCGAACTCCTGAATCTGATCAATGTGTCGTCTCTACGTTTGACCTGGTGCCACTTCTACACGATATGAGACTGGGTCCGTTTGTTCACTGATAGTTCCGGATACCCAGTCTGATTTGGCGTTTCTACGGTAGTCTGTTACTATCACCTCCCTTCCTGGTTCGAACGCACGTAGTGGACTTCCTCTTTTGTTAGCCATGTCAAATTGCTTACTTTTGACATCTCGCTCAGTGTTCAGTTTCACCAAATCCAGTCTAGATGATAAAGTACGTCCAAGAAATAGTTTTGCAGGAGACTCTCCCGTGGTTGCATGTGAAGCATTTCTGTATGCTAAAAGAAAATTTGTCAATTTGGTTTGTAAAAATCCGCTGTCCTTTTTACTTGCTTTCATGGCTGACTTAAAAGATTGGACAAACCGCTCAGCTAGTCCATTGGAACTTGGGTGGTAAGGAGCGGATGTCACATGTTTTATGCCATTGGCTTTGGTAAATTTCTGAAAGTCAGCAGATGTAAATTGTGGCCCATTGTCACTCACTAAGACTTTCGGCACTCCATTTCTAGAGAATATGCATCGCAACACATCAATAGTAAGATCTGATGTCGTTTCGCGCATTTGGACCACTTCCGGCCACTTTGAATGGGCGTCAACTGCTATAAAAAAAACATTGAGTTTTCAAAAATGGCCCGGCAAAGTCAATATGAACACGCTCCCATGGGCTAGTGTGCCACTCCCATGGGTAAACTGGGGTGGATGGTGGTGAACGTTTAAATTCGCTACATCCTGCACATGATTTTGAAATATTTTCAATGTCCTGGTCGATGTCTGGCCACCACACCAAACTCCTGGCCAAGGCCTTCATTTTTGCTATCCCAATATGCCCTACATGCAGATCGTTCAGAACATGGCTTCTCAATTTCGGTGGAATTATCACACGCATACCCCATAGAAGACATCCGTTGTGCACAGTTAATTCATCTCTGCGGCTGAAGTACGGATACAGGTCCTTGTCCTCTGATTTAATGTATGTGATCCACCCATTCATGACAGACTCGTAGACATGTGATAAAACTGTGTCGCGTCCAGTTTCCTGTTTTATTTTGGCGCTCGTAATTGGTAACTGTTCAATTTGCGACATGTACATTATGTCAACACTAGTGTCTTCGGAAGTTTCACATTCGGATAATGGCATTCGCGATAAACTGTCTGAATTTCCATGAGTTTTAGTATTTTTGTACATGATTTCATAATCATATCCTGATAGAAATAAAGCATATCTTTGCATGCGTGCAGCTGAAGTTGTCGAAATTCCCTTTTCTGGATGAAAAATAGACACTAACGGCTTGTGATCTGTGAGTAACGTAAAATGTCTCCCGTATAAATAGGTATTGAAACGCTTTACACCCCACACTATACCCAAGGCTTCGCGGTCAATCTGTGAATAGTTTTTCTCTGCAGCCGATAGTGATCGTGAGGCATACGCAATAGGCCTTTCTGACCCATCATCCATCACATGTGATAAGACGCATTCTATGCCGTATGGTGAAGCATCACAAGCTAATCGTACTGGCTGTTGTGTTCCGTCTCAATATACCAACACGTGTGTCAGCCATCATGGAACTACTTTATTACCCAAAAGCATGTGTCAATATTCATACACAAGATGTGACTAAAATATGAATTACATTGTACGAGAATCCGGATAGATCTAATACATAACATATCCTCCCCTTCATTTACAAAGTGGTTCATTACATATTCATTGAGTTTAAATGTCAGTAAATGTTCATTGTCCTGCGACTGAAAGTTTTTTTTATAAAACTGCACAAAACTGAAGGAAGAGCACCTTGCAACATGACTTAAAGTATGAACTATGAAAAGAACTTCTGGTTCTTGTGAATTACATTAATGTAATGATTTTACACAAAATAAAATCTAAATTTTTAACACATTTACAAATGAAGAACCCTGGGTTCTTTCTGATTACACAGGAGATTATTGTGCTCCTTAACACAGTGTAATCAGACCCTACAAATCTAAGCGCTTTGGTGCACGTCTTTCTCTCTTCGGATAACGACGTACTTCCGGAGTTTTAGCGTTTGCGATTGGTGCGGATTCTTTCTCAGTTGAGATCTTTTTCGGAGATCGTTCCTCAGCTTGAATATTGCCACCTGTTGGTGTCACTGGAGTGGAAATTACTACTTCTGGTTCTTTTGTACATGAGCCTGTACGAAGTTGATCTGTGTGCCGACGCCAAGTTGTACCGAATCCTGGATCTACCGTATATGAAAGTGGTCCTGTTTGTGCCTCAATTTCTGCTGGTATCCATCGATGACCCAGGGTGCGATAATCACGAACCTGGTTTGAATTCCCGAACTTTTGTTCCGCAATGTTTAGATAGTTTCGCTTGATCTTGTCCTGATTCCACCTTCGCTTTCAAGTCTGGTTTTAAAATGTCAAGTCTGGTTCTCAAATTATGACCATAGAGTAACTTTGCTGGCGTTTCATTTGTCAGGGAATGTGGCGTTGTCCGGTATTTAAATAGAAATACACTCAGTTTGTGTTGTAACGAACGGTTGTCATCCTTCGCATTTTTCATCGCTTGTTTGAATATTTGGACTGCGCGCTCCGCTTGACCGTTTGTTCTTGGATGATATGGTGCCGATGTAATGTGTTGGATACCATTTTGCGCCAGAAACGTCTGGAATTCCTCTGAAATGAACTGAGGTCCATTATCTGAAACAATCTGTTTTGGCAAACCATGCTGTGAGAACAAAATGCGCAATTTCTCAATAGTGGTACTGGCTGTGGTAGATTTCATTGGGTAAAGTATGTCCATTTATCGACAGATGTAAAATAATCGGGTCAATTTTGTTGATGTTGTTGATGCTATGAACATGTAGTAATGGTTCAAATAAGTCATCATCCTGTCCATCAACATATTTCACTCTGGTTGGACCATGTTTTCTCGCAACATCTTTCTTTTTCTTGATGTATGCCTTCTCAATATGACCCTTCTTCGAACAGTAATGACAAACTGAATGTTCATGTCGACACTGTGCCACACTGTGATCACCTCCACATCTCCAACACGGTTTAGCAGTTTTTGTCTGTGTAGATGACCTACTGTTAGTCTGTTTAGGTTGTGTTTTACTTTTCCTCTGTGCTCTAGTTCCCAGTTTGTGTACTGTAGCAGTAGGTGCTCGCTGTTCCCTTAATTCAACGGCATCACGTCCTGCAGTTTCCATAGCGTGCGCAATTTTCACAGCATTGTCAAATGTAAGAGTTTGTTCTGCCAGTAATTTCTTCTGTGTCCCTTCATTACGAATTCCACACACAAATCTGTCTCTCATAGTGTCGTTCAGATTATCTCCAAAATTACAATGAATAGACAGCTTCCTAAGTTCAGCTACATATGTCATAATGGTTTCACTAGGGCGTTGATCACGTTTATGAAATCGGAAACGCTCGGCTATGACCGACGGTTTCGGGTTTAGGTGATTGTTCAAATGATCAAGAATGTTGTGTTCCGTCTCAATATACCAACACGTGCATCATGGAACTACTTTATTACCCAAAAGCATGTGTCAATATTCATACACAAGATGTGACTAAAATATGAATTACATAGTACGAGAATCCGGATAGATCTAATACATAACACTGGCTGATCGGGATTTGTAGTGTGTCAGAACTTCTTCGGATGTTATCATTCGTTTAATATCCAAGAAGGCTCTATCACATTTAGGGGTCCACTCCCATTTCTTCTCCTTTGACAACAGCTGATGTAACGGATATAATGTGCTAGACAGATTTGGCAGAAATCTGGCATAATAGTTCACAATTCCCAGGAATGAACGCAACTCCGATACATTTGTCGGCTTTGGAGCATTGATAACTACATCGATTTTTGCCTGTGTTTTGTGTAATCCTTTACTGTCGATTTCATGTCCACAATATGAAACACGCTCCCTGAAAAACTCACAGTTATCTAAGTTTACTAGCAAATTGTAGTCACCCAGTCTCTGCAGTACTGCTTCCAAATTTTGTAAGTGTTCTTCACTCGTTCCTGTGATGATCATGTCGTCCATTATACATTTTACCCCGGCCAGCCCTTGTAACACAGTATCGATTGTGCGCTGCCAAATGGCTGGCACTGAGGCCACACCAAATACTAATCTGTTGTATCTGTACAATCCCTTTTCGGTATTGATAATCAATAATTTTCTGGATTCGTCATCTACAGTCATTTGTAAGTACGCATGGCGTAAATCTAACTTGGTAAATCGTTGACCTCTGGACAATGTCGCAAAAATGTCCTCAATCCTTGGGAGCGGATATTGGTCAATTTCAAGGACAGGGTTCACAGTCACTTTAAAGTAACCACAAATCCGAACGCTACCGTCCGATTTTATGACTGGTACGATAGGTGTAACCTATTCACTGTAATCTATCTTTGTAATGACGCCACTGTCGACTAACTTGTTCAGTTCCTTTTCAACTTTTTGTTTCAACGAATACGCCACGGGACGTGCTTTGCAAAACTTGGGTTGTGCACTTTCCTTCAGTTTCAATGACGCTTTGATTCCTTTAACGGTTCCCATGTCATCCTTGAAAATCTGTCCATGTTTTCCTAAGATCTCAGATAACTTTTGTTTTGTCCCTTTTGAACATGTGCCTGAAACTTTACTTGTTGCAACTGACAAAGATTTGATAGAAGGCCAATCCAAGGTAATGTGAGCTAACCATTCTCGGCCAAATAGCGATGACCCATCTTTTTGAACAACATATAGGTTAAGTTCCTTCCTTTGATTTCCGTACGTAACTGGTACACGTGCTACACCTTTGGGTTTTAACACCTCCTCTGTGTATGTACGTAAACGCAAATGTCAACTTTGTCAGGAAAATGTTCATGAAATTTCCTTTCTGACATAACGGATACTGCAGCTCTAGTGTTCAACTCCATACGGATTTTCCTGTTATGAATGATAGGCTCCAAAATAATGGCATTCGGGTGTGTATTGTCCAAGGAATTCACATGCAAAGTGGCTACGAGACTCTCGTTAAAGTCATCGCTGTAATTAAAACATTGTTGTGACGTCAGTTCATTGTTTTGACAGTACTTTATTTTTCATACTGTACTGAACATAGTCCAGTATTATTAAGAGCAGTCCAGTATTATTAAGAGCAGGCCAATATTATGAGAAATACTGGACTGACAGTAAAAACCAGGAACAAAGGCCACTCTTTGTTGTTCGAGAAAACATATTTATTATTTATCAAATACAATATTCAAGGCATGAAATATTCCAGTAAATATACGAAATGAGTGTTTCATGAATAATCCGATATAATCCGGATATGAAATCGTTAAGGCACCACAGTTATAAATCCATGTCACGATCATTCATTTAAACACATGCACATTAAAGTCGCAAATTCACTGTTACATCCCCGGCAGTGATGTTTATTTCTTTTCTCGATCCAAAGGAAACACTTTCATTGAGCTTCACTTTTTTCGGCTCCGGCGGGGACACTGTGGACGGTTTCTGAATTAAATCACTAACACTCTGTAATTGTTCATCGGAGGTGCGTTTGTAGTTGCGAATCGCAGATGACCTGACGAATCTTTTATTTGCTCTCAAATGATGCTGCAGTGATATGATTATTTCATACACTGTATTCGGATAGTACTCTTTTCCTGCCTTATTTCGTACTTCAAGAATAAAGAATTTCAATGCCGAATTCAAATGTTCATTTGACATAGTCAGAAGTTCGCCGTGCCATTTCCGCGCGTTTTCCCAAGAATTAAAGACGCTCACTGCCTAACGTGTCTTGTTAATGGTATTGACAGGTTTGGAGTTCAAAACAAAGTCTTGTACATCGTGTTCCTGTAAAGGCAATGCAAATCGCTCGAAATTGTCCACTTTCTCTATTTCCTGTGAGGCCTGAACTAAGAGGTCATTGTCTGCATCTGATATATCAGAAAAACAGTCACTTTTAAGGTCAAAGTTCAATTTAAAATTTGGTTTCTTCCTTCTTTCTTCCTCTATATCCAGAATATCATTCAAAATAGCATCAGAATTCTCGTCTGCTAAATCCGTAGTAGTATCGCGAAATTTATTTTGAGTAAGAGGGTAGTCATCATCTGAGTCCATTTCTTCAAGGCACCCGGACTAAATGCTAAAAGAGGGATGCAGCTTCTGTTTTTATACCAGTTATAAGCCTACGTGTCAGTATCATATTATGAGGGTTCCCAGAAAGGAACGTAGGAAATCAATGTTTTGTTTTATCTAAAACATTCTTTCCGAACACCCTTTACGTCCCCTCATTCACCCAAAAAAGAAAACCTGTTTTGTTGAGTACAGTCTTCAGACAATAGAAGCGTTCGAATCGCTTTCCATGAAGAACAAAACCCTGTTTTGAGGAGTACCGTATTATGACAATTGAAATGATGAGCTAACAGTTTTTTGTGAATTAAAGACAAGAGTTGACCTTGTGTGCCATTAAAGTTTATGAATTCCTGATATATCAAAATTATTAAAAACAAATCAGAAACGAAAGGTGTAAATATATTTGTCTATACCAATGATTATTTGTACGTGGGTTTTTTTGTGTGTGCGTTTAAATGCATTTGTTTTTAGATAGAACAATGTTTTAAGTAAGATACAAGACTCGATGGTCTATTGTGTCAGATACGGGACTGATCACTCGCCGCTACGCGGCTCGTGCCAGTCCCGTATCTGACATAATAGACCATCTTCGTCTTGTATCCCTTACAGACGCAAGGTTTTTTTTTTCTTGTTACTAATGTGTAACTGCGAAGATTGCAGTATAAAAGTACTTTCTTTTAAAATTTGGGATGCTAAAAATTACTACATATGAAAACAGCCTTGCGCCATTGATTGATTGATTAAATATTTTTAACGTCCCTCTCGAAAAATATTTCACTCATATTGAGACGCTACCACTGCCGGTGAAGGGCTGATGAAAAGTGTAGAGTCAAAAGTTAACAAATTGTTAAAAACACTGGTCAGGTCTGAATTCATCATCTTGGACACCTTGCAGTTGGAATTATGATCTCTTTATTGAATGAAGAAATGCTGAAAATCTTGCAAAAGAGGAAATGACAAGTTGGGGTCCAAGGCACTTGCATATATGCATGAGAAGGTGTTCTATCCAGGCTTGAGGTCAATTACATAGCAATGTAATGCATTACATTACCTAGAAAATTTCACATTACCATTACTCCTATTTTGAAATATAATGTATTACATTACTTCTATACTTGAGAGTGAATTTACATTTCACATTTACATAACATACTGTCAGATATTGAAGAAATGGCAGAAAAATTATTTCTGTATTATGATTTTTAATTATACATTAACATAAGTACACAAAATATTCAGCAATGTTAGGAAACATATCTATTAAGTTATTCATTGCATTTGATTGTCATCAATGTTTCAAATGCTTCAATCACTAATATAATGAATTATTCTAAATCTTCAAAATATCATCAAATATTTGAAGTAGTGTAAATGTAATAGAAAATAATGTGCAGTACAGTATGCATTACATTGCCATTACTTGTAATGCAAAAATGGTCCATTACACCCCCATTACATTGAAACTGGCTGTCATTTAATTACCATTACCCCAGGCCTGGTTCTGTCGAGAGGTATTGAAATTGTCTGTAGAGACTTTGTCTCAGGAAGTGGCCAAGATTGATTGTGACAATTTTGTTGGATGTGAATTTACTGACACACATGTCTACACTTGCTACACAATATATCATGTGGTGGTTTCAACAAGAAAGTTCTTACTCTGCAGGAAATGACGAATAGCTAATGGATTCACATTTTTTCTGACTTTTCTTCTGTACATTAGATGCATTGGAAAAACTTTCCTTTCCATTATCTTTTGCTGGTTCATACTTTGAAATAAAATCAAGTCCGAAAATAAAGTATTTTGTTATTTTTTTTCAATGAATTTTAAAAAAATGTAATCTGTAATCCTTGCATATTTTCTTGGTGTTCTGTGATTGCATAGGTCTATTGATTTTAATTTATATTCAGGTATAATTTCATCTTCAGTGTCTTGAGAGAAATTAATTTTTCAATAACGCCAAGAAAAATGTAGTTAACATTATGATGTAAAAAAAATATATATATTGACACGGGTAGGAATTGAACCCGGATCTCCCGATTGAAGGACGGGCTCTCTACCACTAGGCCACGACGTCTAAAACGTCACTCCGTCAAAAATACTTGCCCTAGTTAACGTTATACTTTCGATATATCGGCAATAGTTTAGTTATATCAATGCATGTTCTATAAATTCTTTTCATTTTGATCTTAGTAATTCTGTTGGTGTCGTCTAAATAAAAACTTTCTATAGCATTGAAGGTCCGATTTGTCGGACAGCAGATTCGTTTCTTTACACATTTTAGAATTCCTGCATGCTGCACCAACTTGTGATAAAAACACCACATACCACCCCGGGGGTGTATTCTGCATGGAAATGATGTAGACTCCACATAAGTATATTGTTTTAATTTTTCAAAGCAACATAATTAATGGAATACCCACAACTCTCACAAAAATAAATAATTCCGGATTGCTCTCGATATAATTCAAAGTTGATATATTCATCAACAGTACACCTTTCGATCCAAAAAATCGGGGCGAGTGTAAACGCCGGAATGGGGCCGGAATAAGAGTAGTGACATGAATTAAAATCACAATATCTCCGCTAATACTTGATATATTTTCATTCGGTAAAGTTTCCGCACATCTGTGACACCAGGGCTATTAGAATATATAAAAATATTTGAAATAAATTAATGACGTATATTGAAAAACCTTGCCGGAATGGACCGAGCTCGAAAAAAATACTAATCTAAACTGATGGAATAGACTCGTTTAACTGGCAATATCTCCTAAATTACTTTGAGTATTTTCATTCGGTAAAGTATCCGCACATCTACAGATCCATACCGTTTAGAAAATATAAAACTTTTGGAGATATCTTATGAATAAATATCAGAAAACCCTGCCGGAATGAGAAAAGGTGTGCAATTTTTAACAAGAATTCCGAGTAGTCCTTCTCGTGTAAGCTACAATATATCTTTTATATTTGAATATTTTTTCATTCGGGAAATTTTCCATTCATCTATGATACTACAGCTATCAGAATATATATAGTTTGATAAGATTTTTAATTAATCTATGGATGAAAACCCTGCCGGAATGAGAAAATATGGACAATTTTTTTCGGTAAAATCATAGGTCGGAATAGAGGTAGTGATATGAATAAAAATCACAATATCTCCGTTGATATTTCATATATTTTCATTCGGTAAGGTTACACTACATCTGTGGAACCAGGGTTATTAGAATATATAAAACTATTTGAAATAAATTGATAAGGTGTTTTCATAAATCTTGTCGAAATGGACCGAACTCAACAAAAAGCGTATCTAAAGTACGGCAGGGGATCTCAATAAAATGTAAATATCTCCTATTAGTACTTTAAATGCTTTCGTTTGGTAAAGTTTCCACTCATGTATGGACCCAAAGTGTCAAGTAATGATAAAATGTGATATTTTGTGTGAATTTTTACAAGAATTCGTACCAGAATGAACAGAGGCATGTTTATTTTAACAAGAAATATAAGCAGCGTACTTCAATAAACTACTTTATTTCTTTTGTATTTGTTTATTCAAAAACGTTTTCCCTCATCTTTGATATTGTAACTTTCAGGTAAAATTGTACAAGTAATAAGAAATGGTCGATTACTCAGAATGAGCGGACTCAGTCGTTTCCTCGCTGAAATTATCAAATGGGTCTTATTTAGATAATTATCCCAAGCATAAGCATACCTAACAAGTCTTTAATCAAATAAATAGATAAACAAATTTTCCTTTCCTTTTTAATTTTTTTTTTATAATTATTTTGTTTGGTTATGTTTTGCTTGTTATGTTTGATTTGGGTTTTTTTCCGCTTGTTGTTGATCGGTGATCCCTATTTAGTCGACTAATTAAAAGACCCATCAAGCCGATTAATCAGAATATCAAAGTGAATACTGCGAAAATTGGTCAGAAGCTGTGTGGATAAATATAGAAAATTGGGAATGGTGGGCAAGTTTTCAAAATGAATGGCCTGAAAATTATATGGAAGCTGCGTGTAATATCAAACTAATTATTTACCTGATGTCCCACCCCTCATGTCTGATTGGTTTAAAGTTTCGAAGCAGGACCATAAATAGATGCTGAATTGAAGAAAATTCCTTTTGCTATCATTATTTGTGATTGCAAAAATATCTTATTGCCTCTTCATAGTGCTTTTTTGGAGTGTGAATCATCATTTCACTGTGTGCTAGTTTATACCGGTACATAAGTATTAAGTGTAAATTGAGTGTTTTAGTTTGTGAATTTGTGTTCTGTGAAAATGTTCTGTGTTGTTCGTTGAAGATTCACCGCTAAAGTATCTACACCATGTCCTGGATGATGATGCCGCCGTTAGGTTTTCCTCTGGATTTCGCGTGGAACAGATGTGGGCTCTTTTCGCCGGAATCCTCAGCAAGTTCAACGTAATCGTGATACATGCCGGAACCAACAACATTCCAGTAGAAGAGCCGGAGACGACCCTTCACAGATACAACTATCTAATGAAAACGATCTGGGATGCCAACCCTACCGCTAAGATCATCGCGTCGGCCATCCTTCCCCGTGATGTCAACTACTTCCAAGGAGCGGGCAATGATGTGGATTTCCTGGACATCTGTAACCGCAAAGCCGCAACCATCAACGCTGGATTGGAGAAGCTCGCCTCAACGAAATTACAACTAGAATTTTCCCCGCATCCCTCCTTCGGATATAACAGGCGTACCGCGAACCGTAGGCTACTATCCAGGGACGGTCTCCATCTAACTCCACGAGGGATCGAACAACTTTATGAGGACACAAAGAAAGCCGTCAATCTAACCGTGAGCGCAGTGAAGTGTGCTGTGTGAATGAGGAAGTGTCTTCTGTGTGTTCTCTTAGTGTGTTCGAGGAGGAAGTGTCGTCTGTGCCTGAGTGTATCTCCACCGCCTACAGGGATGCGATTCTTCGTGTACCCACCAACAACGTCGACGAAGAGCAACCGCCGTTTTCATCAAACCTGGATGACCTGGATTCCTGGCCTCTACTACCTGTATTTAGCATCATGTGTCTTCCCCCGTGCCAGCGAGGAAACCTATGGGAAAGAGTGTGTCTACCCCCGGGATGAAGAGTTTGCCCATTTCTGTGAAAGAGAGTGTGTCAGCACCTGTACCTGCTTCCCTAAAAAGTGTGAATATGCCAGCGAGGGAGTCTGTGAGGAGTGTATCTGCTTCTGTGAAAGAAAGTGTGAATGTGCCAGCGAGAAAACCAGACTGATACCGGTTTTGTCTTGTATAGAATTCCACAAGCTGACGTTTTGGCGGGGAAATCTTGGCACGTCGCGATGGTATAAAGATTATATTATCAAATGATAACAATTTTATTTCAATTCATTCTGCTTTATTTTTTAACACACAACAGGGCCGATATAGCTAAACATGGTCTTTGAGCAGGGAAGGATCTTTATCGTGTCACACCTGTTGTGACACAGGACCTTGGTTTTTGCGGTCTCATCCGAAGGACCGTCCTAATTAGTCGCCTCTTACAACAAGCAAGGGGTACTGAGGACCTATTCTAACCTGGATCCCCACAGGATCCCCACGGGATATGTGCCATTGAAATATTTAAAAGTTTCAAACTTTCAAGAAATACAATATCGCAATTGATACAGTTTCAAATAATTTATATCGATGTTCTACGATGATTTAAAATAGTCAAGGGATCAAACATGTTGCAATTTCTCAATTTTAATAAGTTCCCGTGGGGATCCGGGTCAGATTACATCCTCAATACCCCCCCTTTTTTTGTCGTAAGAGCCGACTAAATGGGAGGGTGATTCAAATGAGACAGCAAAAAACGATGTCCCGTGTCACAGCTGGTGTGGCACGATAAAGATGTTGCAGCCCTTCATTGGTGATGGTGACTTCTATGTATGAGTGAAAGATTCTCAAAAGGGATGTTAAAAATATACAATCATACAAACAATCAATTTTGATAATAAATTTTGTAGTCACTCTTCTTACAGAAAATACAGAGTGCAAATCTGGGTAAATAAATTCTTTTATCAGTTACATCTGAGTTACTAGTAGGATAAATCTTTTACATGAGTATAAAAATTGGTTTAAAATGGAAATGGGTAACGTTACATTATATATCTTGAAATATTCAAAGACAACCCAACATTAATGGCAGTCAGGCTGAAAAATTGCCCTCTCGTTACAAGTTGGCGTCCAACGAATAATGTCTTGGACGGAAATAGTATCAGTAAGGTAAATTTTTCTGGGAAGTAAACCCCAAGAATATAATTAAGATTGAGTATATGGGTCTGGTAGCTTCGAGTCAGTATGTGGTTTAGAGCACCTGCATGGTTTATGAAAGAGGATTTAGGTTGCTCTCTAACAAGCAGATTTTTTTCAGGGACTGACAGCCATCCCTGGGTTCATTATCCCATTTAATCTCTATGAGTTTGAACCTACTCGTAAGTAATTGAAATACTGGTATTCAATTAATTTCTTCTATATCAAAATGTATACTTGCATAATTACAAACTCATTATATGAATCAATTTTAGTTTCAGAAGCAGTCATGGCTGATGTGTCTTTGTATGTATTGCCCCCGGAGACAAAGGTTGCCCTGTTGGACTGTCAGACAGCCTTCAATGGATTGACTGATCAGGAAAGACTCTATGCACATTATATCTCTCAAGCCTCCTGGTATGGAGGGCTGATCTGCCTTATACAGGTATCTTGTTTATCATTAGGATGCCAGTCATTCTAATTGAATAATTTTGATTACAGTGGGAAATCGCTGTCATTACATAATAATTTATATCATGAAGAGGACAAAAGTTTTCTTTTTGGATAAGGAAAACGTAGTTTTCCTTTAAACGATTAGAAAATGGAACTTTATGAATGTTATTTGAATATGTAACCTTTGAACACAGACCTCTCCCGAATCCCCTGGGATATATCTGTTGATAAGCAAACTCTTCAGATGTCAGAAAATAGAAGAACTTCAATCTGCAGCAGAGGCACAGGGTATCACAAAAGAAGAATACCAAGTAAGTAATTCTGCATAAAAAAACCAGATACAGGGGATAATAAAACTGAGTTCAAGGCACATTACAAAGCACAAATGTAAAATGGTTCGGTGAAGAAATGAATTGTACGTAGAGGAAAGATTCAATTAAATATTAAAACATTGTTTTTTATATTAGTTGATGTTTCATTTAGTGAACTTTCGATATTTATGCAGCAATATTCCATTATCACATGCATATTATGTGTATGTTTCCTAATGACTTGAGCATGCTCTGCGTAAAATCAATTTATGTTTAAACCGAGACAGGCTACTTACAAATAAGTTGATGTTACACGAGGTTCAACAGTCTCGTTTAAAGTCAGCAGTTCGAAAATTATATGGTCGTTATGAACAACCTTGTTAGGTCGAATATTGTCTGAATGCTGTCTGATGTGTTTCATATATATTGTTAGGCCGTACTTTTCATACTGATTTTAACTACAGATTACTCCATTTACTTGATTAAAATATAGAGTTTACGGCAGTTGTGATCGGTAAACAGGAGATGGCTGCTCCTTAAAAACACCTGGTTCCACCTTTGGTATTTCCTGGAGACCGTGTTTGCCATGTTTTACATTTTGTATTTTCTATAGGATTTATGGGATCTTCAGACCATTTGCAGGGAAATCCAATGGAATCACAATGTCATTCATATTCACAGGGCCAGTTTTCATAGATACCTATTTTTCTCTATTATGTGAGAATGACATTTTGTGAATTTGTCATATCCCGTGAGGTTTTGGCAATGTTATCTATAGCCTACACTACATTAATGGTCGTAAATATTGATTGATTGATTGATGTTTTCCGCCACACTCAACAATTTTTCGGTTATCTGGTGGTGCCCAGTTCTTTATTGGTGGAAGAGAGAACCCAGATACAATGTGCCTGGGAAGAGATCACCGACCTTCCGAAAGTAAACTGGGAAACTTTCTCACTTACAGGCGCTAACGAGATTCGAATATTCGTGAATATGAAAGAACTACAGAGGTGATTGGCCGTGTGATTTTGAGTGCTCTAACCACTCGGCCACGGAGTGGTTAGAGCTGGTATACCCAGGGGTCCGTGTTTGCCCAATGGTCAGCTGAATGGTCGTAAATATGAAAGAACTACAATAAGTTAACATGAATAATAAATCTTTGCTATTTCACATTTCGCAAATTCTATAGTCGTTTTAACAATCTAGTTTGCCAATACAACCTATCATTGGGTCAAATGCTGTCTGACGTGATTCATACCGATTGTTAGGCCGTTCTTGACACTGATTTTGACTGCGGATAACTCCGTTTACCTGATCAAGATATAGTGCTCTCGGCGGGTGTGACCGGTCGACAGGCGATATTTTCTCCTTCTAGGTACCTGATACCACCTTTAGTATATCCAGGGGTCCGTGTTTGCCCAACTTTCTATTTTGTATTGTTTATAGGAATTATGAGATTGATTACTGTTCGTTATCCTCACCTTTCATTTACTACATGTGCTATACAATAATGCACATGTATAAGAACTGTAGAGTATATTTTGTATTTCAGGCTGAATTTGAATGATTACACAATTTTTTTGTAGGCATTTCTGACTTATGTTGCTGGGTTTCTGTCCAATTCTGGGAACTACAAATCATTTGGTGATAGTAAAATTATTCCAAATCTTCCCAAAGTAAGTGAGTAAATCTGAGAAACAGGTATGTTTGGTTATTGTCAATTTTGGTATTTGAAAATCGAAGCCCTTATAAATGTTTGAAAATAATTCTCTTTATTGGTCGTTATTCAAATTTAGTTCTTTAGCGGATATCAATACCCTAAAACCTTGAAAATTAGCCGGTTTTGAAAATAAGCTCTCTGTTTAATATTTGAAAATAGACAATCTTTGATATCAAGTCCTACTTAAATTCAAAGGGAGTTATTTAAATTTTTCATGTGAGCTATTTTTATCACCTTTTCTCTTTCGTTACTATGTCTGTTCATAAACTTTTCACATTTTTCTTCTCCAGAACCACTGGAATCAAACTTGGTACAAATTACATATACCCATGGGTAAAGGGAGTTCGAGTTTGTTCAAATGAAGGACCATATCCCATTCAAAGGGGAGATAATCTCGAAATTGCAAAAATAGGGTGGGGACATTTAAAAATCCTTTTTCCAGAATCACAGGACCAGAAAAGTTCAAATTTACATAAAAAGTTCCTGATATAGATCAAATTGAAATTTAATGATGTGATTTCCCGCGTGGGTAGGATGAGGCCACAAGGGATAAAAGTTTTACATGCGAATATATAGGGGAAATCTTTTCAAATCTTCTCAACAAAGATCATTGGGCAAGAAAAGTGAATATTTACATGAAAGCTTTCTGGCATGGATTAGATCCAAGTTTGTGCAGACCATGGTTTCTGAGGGTAGGATTAGGGTCACAATTCAGAAGTAAAGTGTTATATGCTAATATGTAAGGAATTTCTTTAAAAATATCTTTTGAACTATTTAAACTCAATGTTTTGCATGTACATCTTTTACGGACAGATCTTCCATTGAATGTAATGATGTGTGATCTTGTGACCTTGTCGAGGAAGTTTGGCCTACTTTGATAAAACTCTGACCTATTTAATATATTCTGAACTATTTAAGGTAGATCCTTCATGTCCTGTATGTATAGTTCTTATATACATGTACCTCATACTTTCGTTTTGATTACTCCTTTATCGTCAGAAAATTTGCTTTTTGAGGGTGGAAATCCCCCTTTGAAAACCAAAATTATTAGTAGAACCCCCTCTTACAAATGCCTGGATCCGCCCCAGTGACCAAATGTTTAACATCATAATTCATTAATACAATACCAATAAAACTTAAATGCATTAAAATTAACTTAGAAATAGGAATTTCAATCAAATGTTTCAAAACGGTATGTGGATTTAAAAAAAATCTTTATGTCGATTTTATATCCTAGTAAATGTTACGAGGGGCTTATGTTCACTGCACTGTTACATATAACTATGAGGATTTATGTCGACATTTAGAATAGCGAAAATTAAACTGCAGCAAATATTACACACTATAGTGTACGTAGAAGAATTTGTAAAGTTATGGGAAGTCAATCATTTTTGTAATACACATCGCAATTTAAAAAACCCACATATAGAATATTCGTTAAATTCATTCACCAATGATTGATAGTGAAGTTAATCGAAAGCATTGACTTGAGATTTGTAGAAGATTTTCATTGTCTTTATTAACAGGCATTTATTTTGCTAAAATGTGGAGATGTTCAAGTGATACATAGCATTTTTCATCCCATTAATCCAATAAAAGCATTATGATCTTAGAAACCTTCTCATAAATATAGTTTTAAAAAAAATTATCTAACTAATTATGTAAATTATATCAATATGATTTTAGGATTACATAAGACAATGTTAAACCTGGATAAGGTATTCAATGTTTGTGGCAGGAAAAGTTTGAGAAGATTTTGATGAGCAGCAAGGCAGCCAAGGAAATCCAAGGTTTATGGCAGGAAGTGTCCGAGCGAGTGTACTCTCTGGTGGACCGGCAGAGGGAGCTGGGACTGGGGAAAAGGTCAGACACCGAAACAAAGCTCACTTTATTTGAGTCTACATTTACACGTATCACCCCACCTTTTTTTTTTTTTTTTTACAGGGAACTACGAAATATTACTCGTTGTATGTCCATTTATGTTTATCCCACTTTTTACAGAAAATCACAAGCTATTATTTTCAAAGGGAGGTGATATGTATGTAATATCATCAAAAATATAGGTAAATATCCACACAAGTAATAGTATAATAAAGAAAGTTCAGAAAGCCGAAAATAACTCTACCGGTTTCATTTTTCAATCTTCAAGAGTATTGCATGTAGTTGAGGGTAATATTGAAAATTTTCACCCCGAGAAAACCATTGTCAACCGAGGCGTAGCCGAGGTTGACAATGGTTTCTCGAGGGGTGAATATTTCAATGTTACCTTCAACTACATGCAATATTTGTTTTATTATACTGAATGTTATGTAAACAGGAAAGCAGAAAAACATACGTCTGTTGACATTTGATCAATCACTGTCATGCAATATTTTGTATATCGATGCGGATATTCCCGTTTATTACAAACGCTCAAATGACGTCGTCTAATAATCTACGGCGAACTGTACGCGCATAAATTTGACGCTTGTGATAATTTTTTATGATATCACCCGTTGTCAAGTACTGTTACCCGTTGCTAGATATTATCACCCTGGGGCGCGTGCTTTTTGTTTCTGTTAGGATAACAATATGTTTTTTCAAATGCTTCTCGACCAATCAGATTCGAGTATTTTACATGAAAGTATAATAAATATTATTACTACAGTAACTTAATCCGAAGAGTCACGCGAAGCGTCGAGTTTGATCTGATGACCCGCGCCTGTCAACGAGACGTGATCCAACTCTTCGGATCATATTACTGTAGTAATGATAAATTTATTATATACCCCCTTCTGCATTTTAAATCCACATTTATAAGATGATAAATGTAATCCAAATTATCAAAAACACATACATACCATGAAATTATGTTTTGTGTACGTAGTTTTGTTTTGTGACACGGTCAATATTTTCCACAAATAACGTTGCGTTGATGCATTGTGACGTCATTGTGACGGCATCAGTTTCAGAGGATACTGATACGGAATCAGAAAACCACAGTATGGTGATCCAGAAAACCGGATCACACGCTGTGAAATCCACAGTATCAAAGAACGATACATTGATGGGTAGATAGTAAATGACAATCTTGCTTAGTTACACACGTTAGTAACACTTTAACTATGACATCAAAGCGCTAAATGATATTTACGCTTTCACAAAGATCATTGTGATGTCATGACATACGTAATGAAATATTACGGGAAATTAAAATACACAGCCGACTTTTGGTCTGTGCACGATGTAAAATATATATAGAATATCACACTCTAATATTGATCTCGGACCTGGGATTGCCCCCGAGAGTTGATATCGGCCCGAGCCCGTAGGGCGAGGGCAGAGATCACTCGAGGGGCAATCCCAGGTCCGAGATCAACATTAGAGTGTGATATTGTTTATATCATATACCTAAAACACAACAAGTTGATAAACATTTTTTTTTAAAATGGGGGGGGGGGGGGGGGGTATTGACCCAAACATAAATACATGGTATACTGTACAACGATATATGACTATTTTATTCCTTCAGTGAGTTTACTTTAATTGTTATGTTTCCATTACTATTGGCATTGTGAAACATGCTAAAGTCTGGGTTTTGTAGCTTTATTCCATTGCTGGTCACGATAATTGGATGATTAATCATGGGCATCCCCTCATGTGGTCTAGAATTTGTTAAGATCACATAGGTCAAAAGCCGCTTGTCATTACTATTGTTCATATTTTATATCATATATGATACCTAGTAGTGTATCAGCCCTGATACACCTATCTTGGCTAGGGTGAGACAGCTGCAAGTAGGTAGGGCTGTCTCGCCCTAAGGGCCGAGATATCTCTGTCTCGGCGCGTTGTCAAGGGGCTGTCTCGCCCTCAAATTTCAAATGGCTATTTCTTCTTTAATCTTTTGAAATCTAACATAACTACATGAAAAAATGATGTTAGACACAATTTTTTTTCAAATATAATACTTTCTTCCACGACAAAATTTAATTTAAGCAGAAAAATTAAATAAAAACGTTTTCAAAAACAGCGCTAAATTGTAGCGAGTATCTAAGAAAAGGGGGGTAACCCAAGTAACAATTGTTTATTTAGAACAATAACACGTTTAACTTCATTTAAAAACAATCAACGTTCTAGGCGACAGAAAACAGTAGGAGGATTATGGAGGGTGATACTGAAGCATTATTAGAAATTCCCGGTCCTAATGGAGATCAAAATGTTAATTTACGGCAATTTTGATGTAGAAAACTGCTTTAAAACGATTTCTGAAATCTAAAGTCCCGAGGACTTGGCAATAAAACGAGAAAAGCAGAACCAATATATTCCGACGTTTTTCAACGACTTATAGATGCTAAACAGATGGGACACGGTAAAAAAAAAAACTTACTTCAGTATAAGGTAACATAAGGTAACAAAATTGTTCATTATCCTTTTATTATACATGGAATACCTTAAAAAGCAAATAAAGCAGTTTTAGTTCCTGACGTCATAGTCAAATAGATAATAACGCGTAACTAAGGAATATTGTCATAACTCTTGAAGATTGAAAATGAAACCGGTTGAGTTATTTCTGATTATTATAGAATTAAACATTCTTTTTGAAGAATTTATCGATGCGTAAACTCCGGACATTTTACTCACAAACTGAATAAAAGTGCGAAGCACTTTTATGTTAAGTTTGTGAGTAAAATGTCCGGAGTTTACACATCGATAAATTCTTCAAAAAGAATGTTTGATTCTTCTAATTCCAATTCGTTCACTTTATTAACAATTGCAAATATTTGAATAGTTTCCCCGCACTGTGTTATTTCTTTTCAGGCGTGTATGAATACATCGCGTTTTCGGATTTATTGATGTGTAAACTCTTGTTCAGCTTTATTTTTGTCCAATCAAAACAATTGTAATAAATGATATTGGAATTATATTGATTTAATTCATTACAGGGAACTACTAGCTACTACTCTGATAACTGCGATTTAGTGGATGCCAAAGTTGCCCAAGAGTTCATGAGTTCCAAGGTGAGATCTGATCACTGCTAATAGAAAACGGTGAAAGATTATCATGTGAAACTTATACGGTACCAATTTTGATGCACCAGATGCGCATTTCGACAAATAATGTCTCTTCAGTGATGATCAACCGAAATGTTTGAAATCCGAAATAACAATGAAGTTTTAGAGCTATGATAGGGGAAAACAGTGTGCCAAAAAAGCGGAGTCAAATTCGTCTAAGGATAAGAGCTATGCGTGAGGGAGATAATCCTTAATTTTGAGATGAATTTCTAAATTTTAAAACAGCAATTAAATATACATCTGTATTTTCAAGCTAGTAACGAGGTACTTAGCTACTGGGCTGTAGAGACCAAATAGTATTCATCGGAAAAGTTAAACTTATCTTTAGTTTTGAAGGCTGATAAAGCTAGTCCTTATTTCTATTGCAATAAGGGGATGAAAGTCTAATTACATGAGACTCTATCAAACCATCTTAAGCCAATACTTGTTATGTGAATAAAAACCAGACCCCCTTCGGATAGAACATTAGTTCTCTAACGAACCTAAGCTGATACCTCGTTCCAGACACTGAGTGAGTGTTGGTAATAGCCATTTCTAAGGAACAATTACGCTGTGAGCCTGTACTTCAAGAACATGAGTCACGTGGTTAGGCTTTCTTTTAAGACATGTAGAACATTTTATATTACAAATTGAAGTTTGATGTGTTTAATTGGTGTTTTCAACTTGTACAAAAGTGAAATAAATTTCAGGATATCAGTCCCTACAACACCAGGTTGTTTAAAACACAGGAGGGGGAACAAGATTGTTATGAAGTGCGACTAGCCAGCTCGAGTTCCTCAGGTCAGTGGATAATGAAAACTTAGAATTGCTTTTAAAAAAGTGTAATCCAGATATGCTTCAGTAGTCATTGACCTTCAGTGTACATGTTACTATCCAAAAATACTGTTTAAATTAGTAGTCATTGACTTTCAGTCTACATGTTACCATCCAAAAATACTGTTTAGATTAGTAGTCACTGACCTTCGGTCTACATGTTACTATCCAGAAATACAATTTCATATTTTTGTTCATAACCGGTCGCGGTAGCTCGGAGGTAGAGCGTTCGCTTCAGAACCAGGAGGTCGTGAGTTCGAGCCCCGCTCATGCCATGGCCGCGTCAAACTTTAAAGACTTGAACATAGGTAGTGATTGTTTTCCTTCGCCAATCGTTCGGTATTTAGATTTGAGAATATTGGATGTTTCGGATATATCCACAAAGACGGAGTCCTGTTGTCGCGGCTGGTCTTGCCACATTAAAGAATCGTCACTGCTACGACCCTGAGCGCTAAATATAGGTCTAAATTTGCGGTACTTCACCTGCAGCTGAAAAAGTCTCAATATGAGTGAAAAATTCTCAAAGAGACTTGAAACAAACAATCCTTTTCCTGAAATTTCAACAGTACAGAAATCTTAAATTTTGCTTTATATGTGTATTCCTCATATTGAACAATAAATATCCACTCAATTGGTTGTTTGAATGTTGTTGGTGAGAATTCTGTTTTATTACTAAGGTTTTTTGTAGTATTCATTCAATGTAATCTTTACAAACTGACAGGAGGTGATTTGCCAGGGGTTAGTAAACTCATTCTTGGATCACATGACTTCACTCCCAAGGAAACTGGAAAACCTTGCATCTTTAAAGTTACTAGGGGAGACTACTCTGATCTGATGGCATTAGTCTTGGAAAACCTTACCAAAGCTGTGGTATGTTAAAAAGTACTACTATAAAATTCCATCATAGAATTTGTAAATCCCTGGGATTAAGAATTGATGACATATTTCAAAGAGTTCATTTTTGAATTTTTCTGTTGTTCTTCTTAAACCTTTAAAGCTCCATAACCGCTTTTCAACCATATTTGCCACAACAAGCATTTTTGGGTGAAGGGAATCGAATTCAATTTAGACAAAATGTTATTCTTCTTTCCAAGGGAAGATAATTGGGAATTTATGAAGATAGTGTGAAGGTTAAAATATTTTCGAAAGCAAAAAACCCAACTTAACCAGAGAAGTCCAAACCTGTGTGAAAGATCCCTTAGATACTGTAGATGTGAAGTTTATTCAAGCATTGGTCTCCGGGGCCAGGATGGAACCTCAACTGAGGTTTAGAATTTTATATAGCAATATGTAAGTAAATCCTTTAGAGATCTTTTAAGAACCACAAGACAACATTTTAGAGCAGCAAGCTATCATCCTCATGCAGTTTAGATTGAAGTTTGTTCAAACAATGACCTATTGGAGTAGGACAGGGATTTGATAAAGGTTTAAAGTTTTACAGACGAATGTATTGAAAAACTCATTTTCACGAAAACCACAAGTTTATTCATAAAAAATCATCACGTAGAAATTCTGAGATTTGAATATCTGAGGGTAATAGAAAAACGCAGCAGTTTTAAGGCTAATCGAACTTTCCAAATTTAGTGAAAATGACACTTCAAAACAATCTGTAATGCAATCCCCAAAATCCCTGACGCTACGCAGATCTTCATTAGATAGACGAAGTTAGAAATATTCAATATACCAGAAAGGATATCCCCATTTAATTGTCACATAATTGTATAAGTCACGTGACCCGATATCTATACTTTCTAAAGTTCTTGCAATAAGTTGTCTCGGTGCACGTAGAAGATTGAAATATACAATAGTTAGAGACATAGAGTCGAAACAATGATCGATTATAACAGAACTAGAATAGTGCGTACCTTTATCAAGCAAGAGATACAGGAAAGGTGAAGATAACATATCATAACTCCTACAAGCAATACAAAATAGATAGTTGGGCAAACACGGACCCCAGGACACACCAGAGGTGGGATCAGGTGATATATGTTTCCTCTACTGATTTCAAATGATATCAGCAAGCGAACCTCATCTTTCACTTGTCCAAGTCGTTATTTACACACGATTGACTTTTTATTCTAAATGCCTATGTACATTGGGGGTGATTATGATATCAAGATTACCAAAGCTCATATAATATATCAAAACATTTTAAGCTTATATGATATCAAAGAAAAATTATCATTTGGCAGGTATATTTACATATTAACAGCTTAACACTTAACAGTGACAGTAAATTACGACGCAATATCATGACATTTCCCCTAGATACAAGTATAGAACAATATGTCACGACTTACTATTTCTGTGACGTCATATAGTATGAAGTACACTGAATTTTCTTGAAAAGACTCTCACTATTCTGCGAACCACTGATTTATTTTGCACAGAATTATGCTGCCAATGAAACAGAGAAGAAGATGCTGAATGAATACATCAATTCCTTTACAACAGGATCCATTCCTCAACATAAAGAGGGTTCTCGACACTGGATCCAAAACAAGGGACCAATTGTGGAAACGTTAGCTTTCAAAATTATCTACTACCTGCAGTTTTATTTACTTCAATACTAAACGATGTAAATCTGTGGGATAGGTTTTCTCAAACATTTTTCTGTTACAGGTACATTGGGTTTATTGAATCTTACAGGGACCCTTTTGGAGTACGTGGTGAATTTGAAGGTATCATTTTGATTTTCAGATTTTGATTTTCCATGGTGATATAAGTCATGTACGTGTAAAAATTAAATGCTATGCTTTTTGATATTACTGACAGCGGTTTTTAATAAAAATAAAATTTGGGAATAAATGTATCTTGTGATCAGTCATCCAAAGACTACTTTGTAAGAAACCATTCTGATTCTATGCATGACTACTCTGACGTAGGTATTTTGAAAATGTTGGTGTTCCTCATGAACAGTATCCGTGTAGCCTATGGATATAAAAAAAATTCCACCAGTCTGTAGGAATATCCACGAGCATAATGTGTCCTCATTCACTAGCTGACATGTAAATTTTATCCAAACCTTTCTACATGAAAAGAAAAATATCTTGCTGTGGACTTTAATTTAAGTTAATTGACAACCGACAACGTTTTATCTATCAATATACCACAGTTGTTATAGAAATAAAAAATATCGCGTCCATTATTCTGCAATATATACCAAGTAGGTCATCAAAATATCATTAAAACAGTGAAACATATCTCAAAGCGCCGTTGGTTAAAATGAACAAGTGAAGATAATGAACAGTGATCAATCTCATAAATCCTATAAATAATACGAAATTAAGAGAGGAAAAACACAGATTTTTGGACATACCAGAGGTTGAATCAGGTGCCAAGGAGGAGTCAGCATCCCCTGTTAACCGGTCACACATGTCGTGAACCCAATATCTTGATCATGTAAACGAAGCAATCTATTATCAAAATCAGTGTGTAAAGAACGGCATACCAATAGGTATGTAATACCTCAAACAGCATTCCACCCAGTGGTAGCTTGTATTTTCATATTAAATCATTATAACGACCATAAATTCACAAGCGTTAAACGAGACTGTTAGAACCCCTGTAACATCAGATTATTTGTCAGTAGCCTGTTTCGGTTTAAAAATTGATCATACTCTCTCGCATATCGAATCAGTTGAGATATTCTCTCAACTGATTCGATACGCAAGAGTTTGTTCTGCGTATAGTCAGTTTTTAAATCGAGGCAGGCTACTGACAAACAAGCTGATGGTACAAAGGTTTCAACAATCTCGATTGAAGTCAGCATTGACCCAATGATAGGTCGACATATGTCGATTAAAATGTTGCATTGAAATATAATGATTCTTGAGACCATATTAATTTTACATCTTTGACCTGATTAGATGTTGTGTATTTCCTTGAATCAGCTGTCAAATATATATTGTATGACTTCTGCGCGATCTTACTACCTGTTCTTACACAAAATTAACCTCAGAGGTCATTCTGCCACACCCACGAAAATGTGTACTTTATTTCTTAAGCAATTTATTTAGATATCGCTTCGATAACTGTTTTGACATAAATTCATTTTGCTATAATGACTGAATTTTTCATTAGTAGATGTGGGTAATGTGAATTTGTCATTTTTAATGTTCTAATGTGATGGAACAAAACCAATCAATTTAGTAAGATATCAAATGAGAAATTAGATATCTGGACTTTGATTGTCCCTTGGAACTTAGAAAGTCTCTTTTCATAAATGTTTGTTTAAATAACTGCTGTGTACAGTCGTTGATTGCCCCTTAGGACTTAGAAAGTCTCTTTTCATGAATGTTTGTTTAAATAACTGCTGTGTACAGGCTTTGTGGCAGTGGTGAACAAGGAGATGAGCGCCAAGTTTACAGAACTCGTCAATCAAGCGGAACACCTGCTACCACTCCTGCCCTGGCCAGCCGCTTTCGAGAAGGACAAGTTCTTGCGTCCGGATTTCACCTCCCTTGATGTATTGACCTTCGGAGGATCCGGAATTCCTGCGGGAATCAACATTCCTAACTGTAAGATGTTATTGCCGTTACATATCATTCATTGAAGTTCATATTGGGAATATAGGACAATATTTGACCTGATTTGGTTGAATGTTTTGAAGATCATGTATCAGAGCTTATAATTGATTAATTGATTGATTGATTGGATCTTGTTTAATGCCCCTCTCGATAATATTTCACTCATATGAAGACATCACCACTGCCGGTGAAGGGCTGCAAAATTTCGGCCTATGCTCGGTGCTTATGGCCTTTGAGCAGGGGGACATCTTTATTGTGCCACACCTGCTGTGACACGAGACCTCGGTTTTTGCGGTCTCATCCGAAGGACCGCTTCATTTAGTCGCCTCTTACGACAAGCAAGGGGTGCTGAGGACCTATTCAAACCCGGATCCCCACGGGACCAGAGCTTCTATCACACAGAGCTTGTGAATGTCTGAATAGGCTTTAAATTTCAAAGAGCTGATTTTTTTCTCATTTTTAGATAGGTTGTCACTAATTATTTCTGCATTATTTAATATATATATAAAAATAATAATTAAAAAAAAAGAATTAACAAATTTCATTTTTTGTAATACTGTTAACAAATGTATTCGTTACAACATTTCATAATCCATTAATGTTAATGTCCAATAACGTCAATTTCAGCACACTCGAAAGACACTGGTATTGAATTAACAAAGTTAATAACGCGTGTGACCACCATTTGCATTCACGCATGCTTGACAACGGCGACTCATTGATGCCACTAAAGTGTTCAGAAATGCTTAAGGGATGTTGTTTCAGATGTTGGTTAAAGCCTGGCCTAAATCAGTCAGTGTTACTGGCTGATTTGGTAAACAGCGTAGACGTCGTTCCATTTCATCCCAGACGTGGTTGATTGGCGATAAATCGTGGTAAACAGCTGGCCAAGGCAAATCATCGACATTCTGTTGAACAAAAAACGTCCCTGACTACACGTGCAACATGTGGCCTTGCGTTGTCTTGCTGCAGAGTGATGTGATTTTGCTGTCTTTGTATGAAGGGTATAACATGGCGCTGAATAATTTCGTCTCGATAGCGTACGCCGGTCAGATTTCCATTGACAATTTGTAGAGGGGTCCTTCCACGTGCTGTTATTCCATCCCACACCATAACGCTACCTCCACCGAATTGTCGACGCTGCACAACACAAGCGTCCTGGTACCGTTCCCCAACGCGACGATACACTCTACAACGGCCGTCACTGCTATCCAAATGAAATATGGATTCATCAGTGAACAGAATATTGGCCCAGTCCTGTATTCTGAATCGCAGATGTCGTCTGCACCTTGCTAGTCTAGCGATACGATGACGTTGAAGCAGTATTGGGCGCACCGCTGGACGTCTTGGTCTTATGCTGTGCTCGCGCAGACTATTACGCACAGTTCTTGGACTGATTGGTCGAAGTCCAGGAATACTACGAACAGTCAAACTTGTTGTCTGGAAACGATTTATGTGGTTGTCCTGCCGACGCGACATCACACGAGGACGTCCAGAACGTGGTCGATTCCGAGTGTTACCAGATTGTTGGAAACATCTCCATAATGACTGGATGGTATTCCAATGAACTCCAAAGTGTCTTGCTACGATATTTTGTGCCATTCCAGCTTGAAGCATCCCAACAGCACGATTACGTTGGTTTTTGCTGAGTCGTGGCATGACAGAAGGGTAAATTTTGTCAAAACTAAAGTGCTTTCCTTAACGAATAGTGTCCAAACAAACCCTTTACACTTCTTACTCCAAACAGTATTGAATAGTAAAACTCGTGCGTACGAACACTTCAATAAACAACATGTGTTTACTAACCATGAAAAAGTCCCTGCATCTGAGTCGGGTACTATCCGATATTGTTCCAAAACATCACCTTTATCGATTGTTTCGATTTTATAAATATAAACAATCAATATAGAAAAATTATACTAAATTTTATAATGCACAGTTTCTTTTTTCAGCTAGTATATATATGTTTTCTGAAACAGTTCGTTTTTGCAACTAAAATGGTTCGTTTAATATTGGCTTGTTTAATTTCAGGAATGTTTATGTTAACTGAATTTCCTTCTTTTGTAATCTATTGTATTCAATACATATATTATAGGTATCTAAAGGGGTAACTTGACCCTTTTAGTACAATGTTCTAATCCTCTGATTTTTTAATTTCACATCAAAAACTGAAAAGTTGACGGTGATATAAATCACCCACAGAATGTGGAAAAGTTACATTAATATATGTTTCCTTCATAACCTTTGTTATGGAGAAAATGACAAGTGCTAATGGCCCTTGATCTAAATTCTACGTTCGTCGTTTTAACAAAAATAACCTAAATCAATGAAAAATAGATAAATGAAAATAAAAAAGAGTAACAGTAAAATATATTTCAATGTATCAACACAAAACGTAAACAACCTTAACCATTGGTATGAAGCATATCAGACAACATTTAGCCCAATGACAGGTTGTATTGGCAAACTAGATCGTTATAATGACTATATAATTATAATATAACGCTGACTTTAAACAAAACTGGAAACTCCTGTAACATCAACTTGTTCATCAGTAGCCTGCCACAAACTCAACCGCTGATCATACGCAAAACAAGCTCTTGCGTGGCGAATCATTTGAGATACATATACACCATATGCAAGCAATAATGATATATTGATACATAAATTACTTGATCATACACAAAACATGTTCTCGCATGTCTAATCGGAGACAAAACACTACATATAGAATAATGTAATTATTGTTTGACATATTCTAACCCGGATCCCCACGGGACTAAAGTGTTGAAAAGTCATACGTTTTGATGTTGTTGATTTGAGAAAAGTTTTGCGATTTCAAGTTTATTAAAAGCTTTTTAGAATCCATGTATGGGCTTGATAAAACTTACAGAATCCAGCAATGTATCTTTGTAAGGGTTTTTATAAAGTTTAGGAATCCAATATAGGTACGGTAGCTCATATTCATTAGGTGATGTTTTATATATATCTTAGTACCGAGCTAAAAATGTCAGCAGGCCATGAAGTGCGATCTGTTCTTCTGTTTGGTCTGACTGTCTGTGCAGCCACATGTTGAGGATTGAATAATTGGAAATGGTAGATACAAAGGAGATGAGGTCTGTGGGCTATGGTGAGGGTAAAAAAACACAAAAGCGCACCTTGTTGTATGCATATTTCAATCACAATCAAGGAAAATTGTTAGATGTTTTCTGGATAGCGAAGACGCAATACGATCACCATCGCTACCCTGTTAGAGCTATGGTATCAGCACGGAGACATATTTCCCCCCAGCTACTCTGGTTTCTTTCCACACGAATTATGGCCCTTTATATCTAGTATGAAAGACGAAGATAACAAACAGTGACCAATCTCATAACTCCTATCTATAAGCAATACAAAATAGAGAGTTGGACAAACACGGACTCCTAGATATACCAGAAGTGGGATCAGGTGCCTAGAAGAAATCTATAATATAGTATCTCTTACAAAAACAGAATAAGGATCCAAATAGAAATAAGCTCTTGTGTGTACATGCGTTCTTCTATCATTTACTATCCGAGTCGAATAAAAAATATTGTTGGCTTTGTTTTTTCACAGATGAGGACATCAGACAGGATGAGGGCTTTAAGAATGTCTCGCTTGGTAATGTGTTAATTGCTGGTTATAAGGAGGACAAAGTCAACTTTCTAGATGAGAAAGATCAGGTGAATTGGAAAGCTATTTTTATGTATTATTTCGATAGAAATTTTGAATTGACTATAACTATGTCCTAACTTTAATTGAAAAATAAAGAAAACGCTATCAGAGAAAACTATTTACATGATATACATTCAATTGCTTGTGTCATATTTCTTAGATCAAAGAACTGTTTGTATGTACTTTCAGAACATACACGTATCTAGATTAGTCCCCTTTTGGTAAATTGTTGATTATACACTTTTTTGAAACATTTAGGAACTCTTCCTAAAGTTACAAATCCCGTCCTTTGAAGTACTTCTGGGTCTCCATGAACTATTGGGACACGGCAGTGGAAAGTTCTTCATCAAGGTAGATATGCAAAGTTTGTAGTTTATTAAGTATTTTAAATCCCTTTCAGAAATTATGGTATAGAATATGACAAAGTTTGGCTGCATGTTTATTTTTTTTTTTTTTAAATCATTTACCAAATTTATTGTTTATATAAATAGAAATTTTGACGATTCTATTTTTAACAAATGTTACATATAAAACCAAGATTTTCACCACACCAGCATTATCCGATTATTCCGCTTTGCAGCATGACGACGGTACTTACAATTTCGACAAGGAAACTGTTGTAAATCCAGAAACAAACGAGAAGGTAGGAAGTGAGTGAAGACATGTTTATCATAATGGCTATTTAGAAGGTAGGAAGTGAGTGAAGAAATGTTTATCATAATGGCTATTTAGAAGGTAGGAAGTGAGTGAAGACATGTTTATCATAATGGCTATTTAGGGGACCATGCCACTAGAGAGTTTTTAGTGCTGAGTGTCAGAATTTCTTCCTTAAGGTGGGTCCTTAGTCCTGGATTTTTGGGGTTTAGGTAGCATTTTTTTGTTTGGAATCAATAAATTAACATTCAGAGTAATGAAAAAATGCAAATTAGTTAAGGATTTCCATATTAATTTTCATTACAGACACTACTGAAGTCATGTATCCCTATGTAGATTTTTATGAAATTCATTGGAAACAGTTATTTGTCGTTATTTTAAAATATAAACAACAAGAAAATTGTTTAATTGCATTTATTTATCAAGAAACATTTTAATAACTAAAGCACATGTCATTTTCAATATGTTCATTAAGTTTTAGAATAATAAGTGCAGAATTATTGAATTAGCGTTGTTCTCCAAAATGTTAAAAAAACGAATAAATGTGGACACAGTTTCCTTACGCCATGGTTTACATATCATTTTTTTCTGTTTATATTAGTAGATGTACATCTATTATACTTATTTATCGAAAAAAATCCATACCTTTCCTTAATAATTTCAAATTTATAGCTTCTAGAGTATGTATACCCCCATAAAAAACCGAATTCTGGCACCATACAGCTGAGCTATTCAAAATCACTCATGGATTAAAATTTTATGTAATTTCACAAAGACACAGATAATGATTCCTTATCACCTTGGTAAAATGTTTGTGAAAAATAAAGGAAATCTATCGCATAATGGGCTTGATAAATAATTTATTGAAAACGGAGTTATTGTCCTTGGATTCAATATTTTGAAACATATCATTGACTATTCAAATATAACTAAGACTTTTGAAATGTTTTATGGCTGACAATTTTTTAAAAATAACTATTGAAAAAGACTCCAACAAAATTTATGTTCAAGTCATTAAATCATTGACTTTGCAAAATCTTATGACGTCACAGGAGTGTGGAACTACGTTAAAATGAAGTAAATTGAACTGCTTTGTATTCAGCTTTGACATTCAAGTTACACAATGGCCAAAACATCAAATATGTTTGTCTTACTCGTCTGATGTAGGCCTGTCCACAATTTTCAGGCAGTGGCCATCTAGTTAGGTTGTCATGCAAACTTCATTTATGAAAAACTTTGTAGTATGGCAATGACATGCGAAATCCAAATTTCCCTATTGATAACTTTTATCCTTTATATTAAGCTGTGAAAATACGTATTCATGGTGGTATTTGTAAAAGGTCGATGACAATTGCAAATGAAATGTAGCTTCAACCTTGTATACAACACCCAAACAATTATTGCACAAAACTTTATTGAACAGTCGCGATAGTCTGCTGGGTAGGGCGATCGCCTCGCAACGAGGCAACAAGCTAGAATTACATTCTTCATATCGGACCCCCGTCAGACCTCGGATATCAAACATGGTTAGTGACTGCTCATTTGCTAAGCTACCAGTATCAGAAATGAAAGTTACCAGGCATTGTCACGATTTTGTAAAATTGGCCATAACGAAAAAATACCCAGCTCGAAATGATGATTTTGTGTTCATAGAGAGAATTGAGTCGATCTACCTGGGGAAAAACTTCATGGAAGTCATCCTTCCACCCGAGGGAGAAGATCACCTTCTCCCTCATCTACCCTGTGTCAGTTCTATGTACCTCTGTAAAACCTTTGTCTTCATAATTTGGCCTGCATATACGAACGATTCAGACTTCACTATTATCTCTTTCACAACTAACTCTTTCTCGATCGATCGATTGATCGATCGAGCGAAAGAACAGCTTCACAAATTCATTATATAGTGAAAACACATGACATATTTGCAAACGTAACCTTGAAATTAAAAAATACCAAAATGCCTATACACAATATACTACAGCTCGCAGTGTTTATGTGTTTTATTTGTTGTTTTACAGATTACACAGTGTTACAATGAGAATGAAACTTGGGACAGCAAATTCTCCACAATATCTTCGTCTTATGAGGAATGTCGAGCAGAATGTGTGGGAATATATCTTTGTCTAAGTACAGACGTACTTAAGTAAGAGAGATGTTTCAGAAACTCTTCTTTGATTTATGCAGGATGTTTCTGGAGTAAAGTTTAAAAATACTTCTATTTCTGTTCTTTTTTTCCATTGCTTTTATTTTGGAATTCTCATAAAAGAACGTACTACTTGGAGGTCATTTTAGTTTCAATGGTAGTCTATATTTGTTTTTTTAAAGATAGTTTTATTCTTGATTTTCTGAAATTGCACAACTAAGGACTGGTCATCTTTTTGCAGGATATTCGGTTTTACTGGTGATTCTGCAGATGATGTGATTTATATCAGCTGGTTGACGATGGCTCGAGCTGGTTTGCTTGCTCTTGAATTTTACTCACCAGAGACTCGTGCATGGAGACAGGTAAAATATGTATACATGTAAATATAAAACTGATATTCTGAATGGGAAATGTACATGTAAACATTTATGCAACTGACTTTGTGATTTCGAAAGATACAGATTCATGTTGAATGTTATACCTGTTTGGAATAAATAAATCATATCATATCTTTTTATATATCTAACTAATATACTGAATCGGAATGAAACTGGCACAAATTTATATAACTTGCATTCTGACTTAAAATGAAACAGCCACACATGCAGGCCAGTTTCTGCATCCTAAGAGTGATGCTGGAAGCAAGCCAAGGTCTTGTGACCATCACCAAGACAACAGGGGAGGATGGAAAAGACGACATTCTTCTGAAACTGAACAGATCCAAAATTACTAGTGTCGGCAAGCCTGCTATCGGAAACTTTCTGAGAAAGCTACAGGTAACTTAATTATTAAAGCTGTATGACCCGATGTTCATGTATTATTTTTGTACATAATTACCTTAAAGCAGATTAATTACTTTATAAAGTTATTAACTTTCCCTTAATTACATGCTTGAAAACATCTGCATGTAAAAGAAAACAGTGCGAATATCATTTAGAAAGTAAATATAGGGGCTACATATATAAATCATCCTATAATAGATGTCTATAAATAGACCCACGCGCGTCAGGGGAATCCCAACATGATGTATTAACTCGTACACAACTGTCTAGTTTTAAGGCTGAAAGAGCGTAAAACAACGAATTACTAAGAGGTATTAGATATTTTTATTTCTATTAAACTTATGGTACGGTACTGTTATAACAAAATACACAGCTTTACACAGATAAGACCACCGATGATCTGAAAGTTTGAACTGGTCACGTGACTGTCACTTGAAATGGCAGTCTGACGCGGTTATTTGTAAACATCAAATGATTTGGGTTAAAACAGGTGAAATAATTTATGATATGACGTACAGTCTCATAACTACATACGTGCGATGATGTAATAGCGTTTTTACGAGATGGAAAAAAATATTGTAATTCGGACCATACAGCTTTAAGAATTATATAAAAAGAGAATATGCCATCGAATAAATGAGCATTTGAAATATGACCACCCACTAACAATTCACCAAAGAGCTCATTTAAATCCTCAATTAATTTTGAAAATATCTACTTTAAAATATGGGTATCTTTTGTTAACAGTTATCTTACCACCGTAATACCTAGTAGTGTTTCTTCTTATTCAGTCAATTAAAGTTTTCCCTTTTCGAGTTAAATTTTTTTCCAATGACTACCTTCTCATTATGAGCCTGTCCAGCAAAAATTCATGCAATACTATCCAAATCGTAGGTTACGACATCTTGATGTAATTTGGTGAGTAGGTTGACATCCAAAATAGTAATTGAACCCCCCACCAAAATTGGTATTTCCAACATGGCCGCCATACGCATCGCCATCTGTATTTTGCATATTTTCATCAATATTATGTCGATTCGATATCTACCTGTGAATTCGAAATAAAAGACGTTACAGAGTAGTCCACTTGTGCTTCATGCTTAGATATATTCTTGATAGTAGATCTTAACGGCAAACTAACAACTCACCTTTATGGCAAACAGGATGATTTCAACTTCCCCATCATCAATTTCCCATATTTATGCAGCAATATTCCATTATTACCTGCATGTGATGTTTATATATCTCAACTGATTCGATACGTAAGAGCTTGTTCTGCGTATTGTCAGTTTTTTAATCGAGGCAGACTGCTAACAAACAATTTGATGGTACAGGGGTTTCAATAATCTCGTTTAAAGTCGTTATAACGATCCTGTTTGCCAATATAATCTATCATTGGGTTAAATAGTGTCTTACTGTTTCATACCGATTGTTAGGACGTTCTTGGCACACTGTTCTTGACTACAGCTAACTCAGTTTACCTGATTAAGATGTAGGGCTCATGGCGGGTGTGACAGGTCGACAGGAGATGCTTACTCCTCCCAGGACCCTGATCCCACCTCTGTTATATCCAGGGGTCCGTGTTTGCCCAACTATCTATTTTGTATTGCTTATATGAGTTATGAGATTGATCACTGTTCGTTATCTTCGACTTTCATGTGTAAAAAACCAGAGAAAAGGTAAATATCAAACGTAATTTATTTCCCTAAAACTAAATTTATTTTTTTTCGCAAATGTATTTCAAAGTTACAACAGACAGTCCTTTTGTAAATATAACATCAGTCGTAATCAAACATGCAACATATCAAACGACAGATAACTCCTAAAAATTGGCATAGTGCCTATTCTGACCATTCATTCGCAGATAGTATAACCATGATATTGTACATGTATAAAACTTCACAAAGATGTCAGTGGAATTCAGTAGACTTTATTCTTTTCGAAGTGTTGCCAGTTCTAAACCATGTACATGTATGCGTGTGAGTGTGTGGTAAAAGACTGAAACAAAGAAACATGTTCTAATTACTAATTAATTCACAGAACATATATAATAAAAAAAAGTCTGAAGAACTATCAAAAAGGAACAATATAAACCCAAAATATGTATTTATAACACAGATGGCTTTCCATAGAAAAATTGTTAGAATCGTACTTTTATACAAATAAAGTTTATGACAATAATGGTTTTCCATACTTTTAAGAGTGAATGAGAGAATTATTGATACAGTCTAATCTATAGTCAAAATAGACTATTAAACATCATTAAATCATATTATTGAGCTTAGCGTTTAAAAATCATATGATATATTATATGAGATAGATTATCTCCCTCATGCATAGCTCTTATCCTTGGACGAATTTGGCTCCACTTTTTTGGCTCACTGTAGTTAGCTCTAAAACTTCATAGTTTTTTTCGGATTTCAAACATTTCGGTTGAGCATCACTGAAGAGACATTATTTGTCGAAATGCGCATCTGGTACATCAAAATTGGTACCGTATAAGTTTTACATTATGACCCCTGGGTCGACGCCTCTGCTGGTGGACTGTTAGTCCCCAAGGGTCTCTACAGCCCAGTAGCTAAGTACTTCGTTACTAGCTTGAACATACGGATGTATATTTAATTGCTGTTATAAAATTTTGAAATTCATTTCAAAATTAAGGATTATCTCCCTCATGCATAGCTCTTATCCTTGGACGAATTTGGCTCCACTTTTTTGGCACGCTGTTTTTGGCTATATTTAGCTCTAAAACTTCATAGTTATTTCGGATTTCAAACATTTCGGTTGAGCATCACTGAAGAGACATTATTTGTAGAAATGCGCATCTGGTGCATCAAAATTGGTACCGTATAAGTTTTACATATTAGGGTTTTGATAATGCCTTTTAAAAAAAATCTTCAAATATTCAAAAAATCTTTAAAAAGGTTATGTATACATTTATGTTCTAAAGTCAAAATTAAAGTCAAACTTTCGTAGTGCAGCGATGTTCCACAACAACTTCCAGGAGAAAAATAGCATGAAATACTGAGAGTACATCCTTCCATCGTTTGTACTACCGCCCTTTTCACCAAACAGTATTGAAGAGGTCTAACAAAGGGAGATAACAATGCCAAAAAACCTAATTAATACATTTTTGTAGAATTTTCAACAGCACTTTAAAAAAAGTCAATTATATTTTAATGGGGGAAATGAATGAGGTTCTAAATGGAAAATAATAAGCAATGAAAACATTTTTTACAATCATCCTTAATAATCAAAACATACTTAATTGTACTTATATATAGTGTTTTTAATTCAATTTTCGCCATGTGGATTTTATTTGCCGAACTCAATATCTTTACATATGTCGGAACTAGGATTATTCAAAAATATATTTTTATTTTCATCTTCTTTTTTTTTTTACCTGCTTTCGAGAGAAAATTTACTTCTAAAAAAAGGGGGGAGGGGGGTATTGGAGTTTTTTGTATTTTGCATGGTTTTCTGATGGATTGACTCTTAAATGTATGTTACGTTTACCATAAATACACATTGCAAATAAAAAAAAAATAAACATTGCTTCTTAAGGTCTACAAAAGTCTTGGAGATGTTGAATCCGGGAAGAAGATGTACGATTACTACTCTGATGTCCATGATCGTGATGAGCCACACTTCCTCAGCCTCCGTTCTATTGTCCTGCAAAGGAAGCAACCAAGGAGGATGTTTGTACAACATAACACTGTTGTTAAGGGTAGGATGATCTAAGTTTTGTACAACATAACACTGTAATTAAGGGTAGGAGGATCTAAGTTTGTACAACACAACACTGTAGTTAAGGGTAGGAGGATCTAAGTTTGTACAACACAACACTGTAGTTAAGGGTAGGAGGATCTAAGTTTGTACAACACAACACTGTAGTTAAGGGTAGGAGGATCTAAGTTTGTACAACACAACACTGTAGTTAAGGGTAGGAGGATCTACGTTTTGTACAACACGGTAATTAAGAATAGGAGGATTGTACCAATCTAATTAAAATCAGACTCCCTAGATCCGCGCCGTATACTCTGCGTAAGTAAATCTGACATAACCCGATTAGGGGTTATGTTCAGATGAACTTTATGCCAGCCAATCAGTGCGTCGGCTTTGAAATCGTCGGTGTTTACAATTCAAGGAAAATGGCTGCGATTGTTTGGTTTGAAAGAAAACATCAAACTCCCCGTCGAGGCCTCATTACGTCACCTACGAATAGACCTCTCCTATGTGACGCAGCACAATATACAGATTTGTATATTGTGAGTCCGCGATTATCACGCAGGCAAATAACACTAAAGAAGTACTTCGCATTTAAAAGTTTGAAGATATTGATAGCGAGCCAGCGCAGAGCGCTGGCTCGTACTGCGAGCTCTAATGACTAGAGCGCGGGAAATAATCCGAGCTAAATCTCAACCTCTAACAAGAATTTTTTTTGACACCAATCCCAGAAGTCCCTCGTACAAAATGGTGGATGGTCCGATTCGTAAAATAATAATTAAAAAAATCTTTGAAGTATTACAAACCTTTCTTATTTGAAAGGAAAGGATGACAATCATATTCTTCCCCCTTTCTTTTTAAAATATTGTCTAAAGAAATGTAAACAGTCACGTCACAACTACCAGGCTACGTCACAACACGCTCGTTGCATTTCCCGCTAAACTGGTTCCTACATTGGCGAGAATCCTAATCAGTTTTCCTTCTTTTCAATATAAATTTTTTGAAAATGTATTCAGATATGCTGCGCTCGCCCCAACGGTCACACCGTAATCATATTCCGAGCTAATTCTCAACCTCTAACAAGAATTTTCTTATTTGAAAGGAAAGGATGACAATCATATTCTTCCCCCTTTCTTTTTAAAATATTGTCTAAAGAAATGTAAACAGTCACGTCACAACTACCAGGCTACGTCACAACACGCTCTTTGCATTTCCCGCTAAACTGGTTCCTACATTGGCGAGAAGAGCCAATCTCTCACCAGAGGGCGTATTACGCTGCGCTACACAATCGGAACTCCTCGAATGTCTCGCGCACTCAACATAGATCTCGGATGTAATACGATGGCATCCATGAGCGAATTTGATGCATTGCTGTGACGTCACAATTGACAATGCATCAAATTCGCTCATGGATGCCATCGTATTACATCCGAGATCTATGTTGAGTGCGGGAGACATTCGAGGAGTTCCGATTGCTGCGCTACAACATTAGTGGAGCGTAGCGGGAACGATAACTCTGGGTAGAGATTGGAGAAGAGCAAGACAGTAATCCTACGTATGGACAGTGAACCAGATCAGTTTTCCTTGTTTTCAATATAAATTTTTTGAAAATATATTCAGATATGCTGCGCTCGCCCCAACGGTCACACCGTAATCATATTATTAACAGCATTAATATAAAAGTATAGATTTTATTTTAAACATAACATGATCAAAAGATCATTAAAAAGTAGGGAGACTCTGTTCAAATTATTGTGTAAAGTAATGAACTTGATGTTTACGTTCTTGTTTTGAAAGTTGTTTACGTTTGACGTTATGTTTTTTCGTCATTCTACAGTGACGTCACAGTATACGCGGCCTAAGAAATCGCTATCCCATAATGCCCAAGTGGAAGAGTTTGGTTTGTGAGCAAACGAACTCTGGTGGAAGTTTGAGAAAACATATCGCAGCTAGATACGACGTCACAATGCACCGTTTACGTCGACTGGCGTTATATTCCTCGCGTTATTTAAGTAAACCATCTTGAAAACTATTCAAATCGTTCCCATCCCTATTCATACATAAATCGGAATTCACAATTAATTTAATTTGGGTGTATTTCATATCGTACGTTTTGTTGTTTGTATGAACGGAATAGATCAGGCATTATTGCGAAAGTTTAAAATTCGTTATGCGAGAATATATAATTTTACAGTGTGGAATAAACTTCGTGGGAGAGAGATTACAGAAATTTGTTTACGAATTGCCAGGAACCGCCTAAATAGCCACCATTGTCTGTATGGCGCAATTTGACTGGCTGATAGTTCTCATGAATATTCCAAGCGAAAGGTCATGCGGACGTGACCCCCTATGGGGTTATGTCAGATCCTATTGTAGCGATTGTGAGCGTATTCTATGATTTGATTTTAATTAGATTGAGTTTGTACAACACAACACTGTAGTCAATGGTAGGAGGATCTAAGTTTGTACAACTCAGCACTGTAGTTAAGGGTAGGAGGATCTAAGGTTGTACAACACAACACTGTTGTTAAAGGTAGGAGGATCTAAGTTTGTACAACACAACACTGTAGTTAAGGGTAGGAGGATCTGAGTTTTGTAGAACATAACACTGTAATTAAGGGTAGGAGGATCTAAGTTTGTACAACACAGCACTGTAGTTAAGGGTAGGAGGATCTAAGTTTTGTAGAGCATAACACTGTAGTTAAGGGTAGGAGGATCTAAGTTTGTACAACATAACACTGTAGTTAAGGGTAGGAGGATCTAAGTTTGTACAACACAACACTGTAGTTAAGGGTAGGAGGATCTAAGTTTGTACAACATAACACTGTAGTTAAGGGTAGGAGGATCTAAGTTTGTACAACATAACACTGTAGTTAAGGGTAGGAGGATCTAAGTTTGTACAACATAACACTGTAGTTAAGGGTAGGAGGATCTAAGTTTGTACAACACAGCACTGTAGTTAAGGGTAGGAGGATCTAAGTTTACACAACACAATATTGTAAAACTTGTACGGTACCAATTTTGATGCACCAGATGCGCATATCGACAAATAATGTCTCTTCAGTGATGCTCAACCGAAATGTTTGAAATCCGAAATAACAATGAAGTTTTAGAGGGTAGGAGGATTTAAGTTTACACAACACAATGTTGTACTTTAGGGTGGGAGGATCTGAGTTTGTAGAACCCAACACTTTACATTGGTAGGAGGATCCAAGTTTATATTTCAATAGATTAACAGTTTATTACCATATTGGAGATCAGCCGTCTAGTATTCGGTAGGATCATGATATGGTATATCGGATTTAGTTTTTCCGGATGGTACACATGCAATTCTGATGTTCTCGATCTTATGCCACTGTACTCAAGTTCAACAATAAATTCTCGTTTTAAATCTATGAAAAATTTTGCACACACCATGGTGTAGATTGAATATATGTATATGTTTGATTATAGAAATGTATACCATTATCGTTCCGTATAAGAATAGCTAGAAATTGAGTCATTGTATTTAGAATAAGTCAATGTTGCCCAGTGTACACCAAATCATGAAGATCGATCATTTGCTGCGTTATTAAGCTTGAGATACAATTTATGCATGCTTAATTGAAAATAAATTTTGTGGCATACAAATTTATTGAAGCTCTACCCAAGGAGCAACTTAAAATGTAATTTCACCGAATTTTGTCCCCATGTTTGAAAGTTTAGATACATAGGGTGATAGATAGAAAAAATATATGTATCCTATACTATACACGAGTGATCCAATTCCCATGCCAGCATTTGGTTCAGGTTTAGGGTAGGTTTCAGTGATAGAGACATTTGGTCCAGGTTTATGGTAGGTTTCAGTGGTAGAGACATTTCCCCTGGAAGCTATTAAGAAATATGATTTTATCTAAAACATAATCCAAGGGTGAAACTCCTTATATTTGCATTTTCATTTATATATCTTGGTCATTTATTCGTCAAATGATTTGATGATTGTTGAAATTAAAACATATTCAAATATCAAATGTGTTAGCAACTGTCTTTCTTTGTCCATGTTGCTGCATTGCTACATGTATTTATACATGTAGGTTTTTTGTAGGTGATGTGTATAAACAACATGATTGGAGGAAGGCCTCGATTGAAGAAATGCAAATACGTTCATTTTATCTTGACTTTTTTTTCAGGAACCACAGTTGAGTTGAGGAGCTATGACGCCACTGCCGCAGGGCTTATCCAGTCTTGGATTGAACGATTTCCAGAGAAGGACATCGAACACAAAATGATGAAGTTATGGGAGAAGGAAAAGCCCTATTTCACCTTCTGAAATGTGCACGTGACATGCTATAACCTTTTACTTTAGTGTAGTGATTCAAGTGCTTTTCACTTTCAAACTGAATAATGTCAGGAACTGGCCATTTGCATTGTAGATATGTAATGAATATTAAGGAATTCAAATTAATTGAATAATCAGAATTGAACATGCATTTTACTATTAAAATAATGATGATAATTTATCTTCTTTGGAACAAATAATTCTGTGACACATCATACAATGTATCTAAAACAACAATAATGATTAAGGGAGGTCCCTAGTCAAGGACCTACTTGTGATTTCTAAAAAAAAAAATTGAGTTTAAATACTTAGATTGTTCATTTGAGGGTATGATAAAAACAAAAAAATGGGGGGTTGTCAGTATAATGAGTAAATTATGGTATTTTTATTACGTGTACCCCCATTTGTCAAACGGCAATATCAGAATTCATTGAAGAAGTTCTAAAATATGTCCATAAAATTTTGTTTGAGGTATGATGCTGCAATTTTTTTCCTCAAATACGACATAAATATGTCTAACTAAATAATTAAAAGTGAAATTTTAACACAGTTTCATGTTTTTTAATAATGGTGGTACAAAATTGAACCCAATACAATACAATACAAGTCAAAAATACGGCACTGCAACACCACTAATATGAATATTTTGAAAATTTGATTTGTGATTTTTCATTCAAACTCATATATTATGTTCACATGTGAATGCTTGTTAAAATACATTTAAAAAATCTGCCCTTTCTCAGTATAATATTTTCACAGCATCTCAATTTATATTTACATTTTTTGGCCAAAATAGCCATTTTGAAGATGATTTTCGCATAATAGAAGATAACAAATATATAACAAGATAACAAATATATAACAAGTGCAGAATTGTTTTATTTAATTCCACAAGTGCATTATTGCATATCATGAATTTCTTTTTATTTACAGATAATTTTTAAAACATGTAATACCCCTGTATATCAATTAAACAAATATGTACCTCTGGTTTTATGTGTGAATTAGATGACAAAAAATGGAAAGAAGATTGGAGCCATAGTCTACTCAAATATAAGTGATTGAGTGTTATTGTATTCATTTTACTAAATTTTAAAAAACATCCAGGTAAATGTAAAAATACGTTTGATAATAAAAGTACGTGAACCAATACCGGAGTTTGATCCGGACATGACGTCACGCTACTAGACCCCTACTTTAATTAACGTTATTTCTTCTGCTCTCAAGTTGTTCACGCTTTTCTGAGAAGTAAAACTTTTCCTACAGTAATTTATTGATTGAATATTGTTTAATGTCGCTCCCGAGAATATTTCGCTCATGGAGACGTCACCATTACCGGTAAAGGGCTCCACATTTTAGGCCTATGCTTGGCGCTTATGGCCTTTGGGCAGGGAAGGATCTTTTTTGTGCCACACCTCTTGTGACTCGGGACCTCGGTTGTTGCGGTCTCACCCGAAGGACCGCCTCTTACGGCAAGCAAGGGGTACTGAGGACCTATTTTAACCCTGATCCCCACGGGATCCTACAGTAATTAAAAAACATTGTAACTTAAGTATTTCTACAGTAAGTAAAGACCATTGTAGATTAAGCATTTATAAAACTGAAATGTGACGTCTTTAACATTTTCATACGCGAATAACTTTGAATAAATGAGCAATATAAACCTTGATCGAAAACTGAGGATTAAGGCCATGAACAGATAATGGGAACCATAAACAGAGAATGCTATGAAACATGTATTAAAGAATCGAAATCATGAACAGATAATGTAAATTATAAAGAGAGACTAAAGGTCATTAACAGAGAATGAAGAGCACAAAAAGGGAATGAAGGCCATGAACAGAGAATGAAGGCCATGAACTGAGAATGAAAACTATGTACAGAGAATGAAGACTATGTACAGAGAATGAAGGCTATGTACAAAAAATGAAGACTATATACAGAGAATGAAGGCCATGAACAGAGAATGAAGACTATGTACAGAGAATGAAGACTATGTACAGAAAATGAAGACTATGTACAGAGAATGAAGGCTATGAACAGAGAATGAAGGCCATGAACAGAGAATGAAGACTATGAACAGAGAATGAAGACTATGTACAGAGAAGGAAGGCCATGAACAAAGAATGAAGGCCATGAACAGAGAATGAAGACTATGTACAGAGAATGAAGACTATGTACAGAAAATGAAGACTATGTACAGAGAATGAAGGCTATGAACAGAGAATGAAGGCCATGAACACAGAATGAAGACTATGTACAGAGAATGAAGACTATGTACAGAAAATGAAGACTATGTACAGAGAATGAAGGCTATGAACAGAGAATGAAGGCCATGAACAGAGAATGAAGACTATGAACAGAGAATGAAGACTATGTACAGAGAAGGAAGGCCATGAACAAAGAATGAAGGCCATGAACAGAGAATGAAGACTATGTACAGAGAATGAAGACTATGTACAGAAAATGAAGACTATGTACAGAGAATGAAGGCTATGAACAGAGAATGAAGGCCATGAACACAGAATGAAGACTATGTACAGAGAATGAAGACTATGTACAGAGAATGAAGGCCATGAACAAAGAATGAAGGCCATGAACAGAGAATGAAGGCCATGAACAGAGAATGAAGACTATGTACAGAGAATGAAGGCTATGTACAGAGAATGAAGGCCATGAACTGAGAATGAAAACTATGTACAGAGAATGAAGACTATGTACAGAGAATGAAGACTATGTACAGAGAATGAAGGCTATGAACAGAGAATGAAGGCCATGAACAGAGAATGAAGACTATGTACAGAGAATGAAGGCCATGAACAAAGAATGAAGATCGTGTACAGAGAATGAAGGCCATGAGCAGAAGACGAAGACTATGAACAGAGAATGGAAATCAAAATTAAAGAACGTAGACCATAAACAGATAATATTAAAAGGCGATAAAAAGAGAATGTAAATCATAAAGAGAGAATGGAGACCATGGATAGAGAACGGAAAAGATAAACGGAGATGGGTATCATATACAGCACTCAAAGCTTTTCAACGCGGTTCGCATCTTGCACAAAGACCTTGGACTTGATCGGATTGTCGTCATAGCGAATATTTACATTCATGTGATCAAAAACAAAATATTTCTCAACATGGAAAACACAAAGCAGTTGTAAGGATTAAAGTGTTTTTAGTTACTAGTCTTATAAATCAAAATGTATACATAGGCAATCTGTTGCAAATTGCAGTACGATGGAAAAGTTTTCTGTTGACATCTTTAAACTTTAAAGGCGGAATGCAAAAAGAGTAAACAGCAGTTTCGGCGAAAAATGTAGTAAATAGGTACATATCACTACATCAATCGCATCCTAGGTTTCTGTGAACCGTAGTTTGTTCATCCGAAGATTCTCAATTAGATAATGGAGGCTATAAAAAAGATACAGAGAATAGAAACTGTACCCGGTCCTTTTTGGTTGTTTTAGTGATATACAGAGAATGGGGACATTGGAGAGAAAATGAAGAGAGTGTAGACAATAGAAAGGTAATGGAGACAATAATCAGAGAATGTAGACAATAGACAGAGAATGTAGACAATAGACAGAGAGTGTAGACAATAGACAGATAATGAAGACAGTAGACAGAGAGTGTAGACATTAGAAAGGTAATGGAGACAATAATCAGAGAATGTAGACAATAATCAGAGAATGGAGACAATAGACAAATAATGTAGACAATAGAAGAGAAAATGAAGACAATAGCCAGAAAATGAAGACAATAATCAGAGAATGTAGACAATAGACAGAGAATGAAGACAATAGACAGAGAATGTAGACAATAATCAGAGAATGGAGACAATAGACAGAGAATGGAGACAATAGACAGAGAATGTAGAGAATAGACAGAGAATGAAGACAATAGACAGATAATGTAGACAATAGACAGATAATGTAGACAATAGACAGAGAATGAAGACAATAGACAGAGAATGAAGACAATAGAGAGAAAATGGAGATAATGCACAGATAATGAAGACACTAGAGAGAAAATGGAGACAATAGACAGAGAATGTAGACAATAGACATAGAATGTAGAGAATACACAGAGAATGAAGACAATAGACAGAGAGTGTAGACAATAGACAGAGAATGTAGACAATGGACAGATAATTGAGACAATAGACAGAGAATGAAGACAATAGACAGAGAATGAAGACAATAGACAGTGAATGTAGACAATAGACAGATAATGTCTACAATAGACAGAGAATGAAGACAATAGACAGAGAATGAAGACAATAGATAGAGAATGTAGACAATAGACAGAGAATGTAGAAAATAATCAGAGAATGTAGACAATAGACAGAGAATGAAGAAAATAATCAGAAAATGAAGACAATAGACAGAGAATGGAGACAATAGACAGATAATGTAGACAATAGACAGAGAGTGTAGACAATAAACAGAAAGTGTAGACAATAGAGAGAGAATGTAGACAATAGAGAGAAAATGGAGATAATGAAGACAATAGAGAGAAAATGAAGACAATAGACAGATAATGTAGACAATAGATATAGAATGTAGACAATGGACAGAGAATGAAGACAATAGACAGATAATGTAGACAATAGACAGATAATGTAGACAATAGACAGAAAATGGAGACAATAGACAGATAATGTAGACAATAGACAGAGAATGTAGATAATAGACAGAAAATGGAGACAATAGACAGATAATTGAGACAATAGACAGATAATGTAGACAATAGACAGAGAATGTAGACAATAGACAGAGAATGTAGACAATAGACAGATAATGTAGACAATAGAAAGATAATGGAGACAATATTCAGAGAATGGAGACAGTAGACAAATAATGTAGACAATAGACAGATAATGTAGACAATAGACAGATAATGTAGACAATAGACAGATAATGGAGACAATAGACAGAGAGTGTAGACAATAATCAGAGAATGTAGACAATAGACAGATAATGTAGACAATAGACAGAGAATGGAGACAATAGACAGATAATGTAGACAATAGACAGATAATGATGACAATAGACAGATAATGTAGACAATAGACAGAGAGTGTAGACAATAGACAGAGAGTGTAGACAATAGACAGATAATGGAGACAATAGACAGATAATGTATACAATAGACAGAGAATGAAGACAATAGACAGAGAATGAAGACAATAGATAGAGAATGTAGACAATAGACAGAGAATGTAGAAAATAATCAGAGAATGTAGACAATAGACAGAGAATGAAGAAAATAATCAGAAAATGAAGACAATAGACAGAGAATGGAGACAATAGACAGATAATGATGACAATAGACAGAGAATGTAGACAATAGACAGATAATGAAGACAATAGACAGAGAGTGTAGACAATAGACAGAGAATGGAGACAATAGACAGATAATGTATACAATAGACAGAGAATGAAGACAATAGACAGAGAATGAAGACAATAGACAGAGAATGAAGACAATAGATAGAGAATGTAGACAATAGACAGAGAATGTAGAAAATAATCAGAGAATGTAGACAATAGACAGAGAATGAAGAAAATAATCAGAAAATGAAGACAATAGACAGAGAATGGAGACAATAGACAGATAATGTAGACAATAGACAGAGAGTGTAGACAATAAACAGAGTGTAGACAATAGAGAGAGAATGTAGACAATAGAGAGAAAATGGAGATAATGGACAGATAATGAAGACAATAGAGAGAAAATGAAGACAATAGACAGATAATGTAGACAATAGATATAGAATGTAGACAATAGACAGAGAATGAATACAATAGACAGATAATGTAGACAATAGACAGATAATGTAGACAATAGACAGAAAATGGAGACAATAGACAGATAATTGAGACAATAGACAGATAATGTAGACAATAGACAGAGAAATTAGACAATAGACAGAAAATGGAGACAATAGACAGATAATTGAGACAATAGACAGATAATGTAGACAATAGACAGAGAATGTAGACAATAGACAGAGAATGTAGACAATAGACAGATAATGTAGACAATAGAAAGATAATGGAGACAATATTCAGAGAATGGAGACAGTAGACAAATAATGTAGACAATAGACAGATAATGTAGACAATAGACAGATAATGGAGACAATAGACAGAGAGTGTAGACAATAATCAGAGAATGTAGACAATAGACAGAGAATGGAGACAATAGACAGAGAATGTAGAGAATAGACAGAGAATGGAGACAATAGACAGATAATGTAGACAATAGACAGAGAATGTAGACAATAAACAGAGAATGTAGACAATAGACAGAGAATGAAGACAATAGACAGATAATGGAGACAATAGACAGAGAGTGTAGACAATAATCAGAGAATGTAGACAATAGACAGAGAATGGAGACAATAGACAGAGAATGTAGAGAATAGACAGAGAATGGAGACAATAGACAGATAATGTAGACAATAGACAGAGAATGTAGACAATAAACAGAGAATGTAGACAATAGACAGAGAATGAAGACAATAGACAGATAATGGAGACAATAGACAGAGAGTGTAGACAATAATCAGAGAATGTAGACAATAGACAGAGAATGAAGACAATAGACAGAGAATGGAGACAATAGACAGAGAATGAAGACAATAGACATATTACTAACATATTACCAAGTAGGATTACCGATTGTAGAATTGATGCCAAGTTTGTTTAAAATACAGTTGTAATAAGGATGCTTACAAACGAAGACAATGTTGTTACAGCTGGATCCAAAACATATTCCTCATGTAACTTTTTTAATTCTTTCAAAACGTCTGGTTGACTAAACACAGAAGCACTTTTGCTTTAATGTATCTAATATGAACTAAATATTCCTTCTATACTTTTAATCCATTCTGACAATGTGTCAAGTTCTTCATATATGTAACAAAGGAAATTCCATCGACCTTTGCATTCTTATCTGATAGTGTAATTGAACGTAACTGACGCCAAGTTCAGATATAATATTCGAAATATGAAAAACGTACCTCGTAAGTTTATTTCAACAAAACATTACAACAGTGACTGGTATGTGCTCTGTCCCTAAAAACTAAAACAAGATTTACTTTGTATTGCAGTTTTATTATACTGTGCCTCAGTTATTGGAAGATGCGTTCTAGGTAAGTACGTTCAGTAAAAGTAATATACTCTATTCAATGACGTTTCAATGTATGATAATGTACAATAAAACGTGTTTCTGTTGTGATAGGTTTAGCTCACCTGGACAATACCAGTGTGAACCCTTCCCACCATTCCTATTCTTCTGTTCGCGTCTTTAAACAACGGCATTTTAATATCATTATCCAGAGTGGTTGTAGAATCGGTCACCATACTATGATGTAAAACTTATAAGGTACCAATTCTGATGCAACAGATGCGCTTTTCGACTAATAATGTCTCTTTGGTGATGCTCAAGCTGAAATATTGGAAGGAGATAATCCTTAATTTTGAAATGAATTATGATATCATCCTCCAGAGTTGTTGTAAACTGGATCACCATACTGTGACCTCGTTCTCCAGAGTGATTGCATACTCGGTCACCGTACTGCCAACAAAAGTTAATGTTTCCCTCCCCTCGAGGTCCTTCAAAATTTTGTTACTTTCAAGGCAACCCAAAGTAAATGTTTGTCCTTGTGTGTGTGTGTGTGTGTGTGTGTGTGTGTGTGTGTCCTACTGAAGAGTAAAATTAAGGCATATTAAAACATTTTTTTTTTCTAAATGTATCATTTATTTTCAGAAATTATTTGTAAAATTACGTTTACATGTATTTACTTTAAATGATTTACGCATATACCATTACGCTCGTGACGTAATACCGATGTTTATCGTCTGCACGATTGTAAACACACAAATACATGAGACATTTTCTATAATGATCGCTCTGCAGTAAGACACATTAGTTATATGGATTCTTGGCAGGGTATATGGACTCACATTCCCTGTCAAAGTTTTTAAGTGTCCCGACCCGTTAGTAATAATGAATGTATGTATATGAACCGTAAGTTTTCATTTCTTCAGGTTATTCTAACCCGACTAACGATTCGGGGTTTTATGAGCTTCTTGTCTCATTCATAATTCCAAAAGTTTGTTTTCGATTTTTATCAGGTTTAACATGTCTGAGATGTTCCGATATTACTGAACCTCGGCTGTGTAATAAAATTGAGCGCTGTCAAAATGGAGAGGTAACATATATTATGTTCAATACTTAATAACAACATTAACTTGTACAGTTATCTGAAGAAGCTTAGTAATTCAATTTATTCTGACAGGTGTGTGCAGTGCAGCAGTACCGAGCAGATAATGGCGATATTGGTTATTGGACTGGATGTTATCCACAAAAGGTTGGTCTTCATTCAGATAAAGCTTCCACAATCTAAAGTTCCGACTTGCAAAACTTATCATTGCATCCAAAGGAAAAATCAAGATCAAATGCAGTTTAAGATGTGCAATTATCAGTTCTAATTTGTAAAAGAGACGAAAAGGTCCTTTGACATCTGATGCCACCTCTTGTGTTTCTGGGAGTCCGTGTTTGTCCTACTCTCAATTATGTATTCTTTATAGGATTTATGAGATGTTGTCGACAGGTGAGTATTACTCCTCCTAGGCACCTGATCCCACCTCTGGTATGTTCTAGGGTTCTCCATTTTTCATCCTTTATGGGAGTTAAGAGATTGATCATTGTTCCGTATCTTCACCTTTCCATCGATCACTGTTCGTTATCTTCACTTTTTTGATAGATTATTTGGTACGTAGATAGACAGATATATGGGTGAGTTTGTGAATGGTGGGATGGATACTAATAGATCGGTCGGTCGATCGGTTGTACAAGATGTCAACAGCAGGAGGTTTAATTGAGCGAGGTTACAAAGATAGGCACATGAACTCTGTCCTAGACAATGTGGTTCTGAATCGTGCAAACGACTGCGATTTTTTTCTCATTCAAAAGATTCTCGATATACCACAGAAACTTCACCAAATACCAAGCGTTACGTTACAAATCAGTAGTTTGAATATTGTCTGAACTTCCTTGTTTGATATTCTCTGGACTTATGTGGTCAATATTTGAGTTCACGACCTCCACATCACAAATCAAATGTTCTACTGATCTATTCGCCGCAGTAATCGTGATCACCCGAAACAATCTTCATGTAAAACTTATACGGTACCAATTTTGATGCACCAGATGCGCATTTCGACAAATAATGTCTCTTCAGTGATGATCAACCGAAATGTTTGAAATCCGAAATAACAATGAAGTTTTAAAGCTACTTTAGGGGAAAACAGTGTGCCAAAAAAAGTGGAGTTAAATTCGTAATGAATTACGTCTTTTCCATATACACTCTTCTCTTTTTCAAATGTTGAGCATCGTGTGATAACTCCGAACCGTGGGACAGTGATAGAAAGAAAGAGAGCTGAATATTGCAATTTTGATAACAAAAATTACCTATACGGCGTTATTTTTGTTGTGCTATCTAGCCGAGGAATGAAATTAAATCAATACTGAAGTGAAAATACTTTCACCATTACCTTTGTTTCATAAGAAAATGAAAACCTTAAATTCCAATAGCAATGGAAGTTGTCGAGAAACTTTGAAAAACAATTATGAACGGAATCAAAGCCGAATGTACCGCCACCAAACGTTGTAGAAATGCATTGCTACTTTTTCCGATTTTACCTATCATAATGTAAATGAAGATTAACATTTTTACAGGAATGTGGAGCGACAGATAATAGAACCGTTATAACCACCAAACGGAGTCAGTATATTGACGGCGTTGTACAGTGTAGGGACTGCTGTACCACAGATATATGTAACGCCTACGGATGCGGAACTCCTAGTTAGTACAGGATAAAGTATAAACGAACAAGATGTATAATAGAATTTATCGAGCATGTCTGTTCTTTGTCGTGTAGTATCTGAATGAAACCATTGGTTTTTTTTAAATATTGGTGAATAGAGTACCCCGATACTCGAGGCCCTATCTGCTTTGACTGTGAGGATGTTGCGGATCCAACGGACTGTCACACCATCACTCCGTGTGACCTCAATCAAGTACGTCCTAGTAGAAGCTTTTAGATGTCTTAGTTCCTGCTAAACCTGATCTGTGACCTGATGTATATAGAATCAAATTGGTGTATTTACATTCAAGTATTTGATTTTCAATTTTGAGCGTGTTTCAATTATTGATATCTTTTGTTCAATTTTAAAAACAATCCATAAAATTTTACTTTTAATTCAATATAACTTTCAGGTGTGAACAGAACGCTGGTGCATCAACAATCGTGCATTCAAAGATATAAGATTTATACATTTATTCAACATGGAAGGGTATTTCATTTTTTGTCTCCAGTGCTATTTTCATCATTTCACTCTTCTCTTTTTAGAAATGTCTTATACACGAAAGAAACGTCTTCGAACAGAAATATTTTACTTCCAAGTGTGAACCTCGTTTGGTATGTTTTCTTTGTTGCAACTTTTAACGTCAAAGAAATGAATCCATTTTTGCTTCCTAATTGTCGTAAAACGGATTTATCTAGGGTTGTTCCTCGCTTTTGTCTGGACCAGTCGTCGGCAGGAGGCGAGATCTACTTGGTGTGTGTATTCACTGTTGTGATGGGGATCTCTGCAACGCCAACTGTTCTTCAGCATCTAGGCCCACCGTTCCAGGTACCCAGCTCTCACACAATGCACAACGATGAAATTCAGTTAAACATGACCATGTCCACCTCATTCAATAATTAGCAGTCGTAGGTTTGCAATGAAACGAATATATGGCGCTAAATCAGCATTAACAGGCTAAAATCTGAAGATCCTCATTCTAATGCAGATTTGCTTCTGTTTTCCTAATAAGTTGGTGATTGTATTTCAAAATTACTCACAAAACAGGCATTGTCTTTATGAGTATTTCGAATGTTCATTAGCATTCATCTCCAAACATTCAATGGCGAAGGCGCCCATGAAAAGATTATATGCCAGTCTGGAAGCTTCTTTATTGAAAAGTATTCCCATGATATGCTTCTTCATAATGAACGCTTGTTTTCTCCGTATTTAGACCCTAGTATCAATAAAATAAATCTCTGAAGACGTGCATGTCAATATCAGCTTAACAATTCTAAACGTATATATGTACATGTACCCTTACCAAAATGTAAAGTTTGCTGCAAATTTGCCGCAAGTTTGCTGCAAGTTTGCGGAAAACAAATCAGTGTGCCAGAGCTGTTTGCCAGAAGTGTGCAGCTAATGCCGCTAGCGGCATACAGTGTGCCACTAGCAGCACACAGTGTGCCACTAGTGGCACAGTGTGCCAGAAGTGCGCCACAACTTTTCCTAAATGAAACAGTGTGCCAGAAGTGCACCACAACTTTTTCTTTGGTATTCAGAATCAAAACTGTGTGCCAGAAGTGTACCACAACTTTTTCTTTGGTATTCAGAATCGTGTGCCAGAAGTTCACAACTTTTTTCTTAAAATTTCAGAACTGAAACAGCAAGGGCACCAAAGTTCACGACTTTTCTTGAATATTTAGAATAAAAGAGCCATTTCAATATATCCATCACAACATTTTCTATAATAGAACATATATGCAACATTTCTTGTGTACCCCTTCCATCTTCTTGTCTTAATGGGAATTAGCGGTCATTTTGTCACCAAATATTGAATTCAATGAAAGTTGCCCTATAATAGTTATTATATATTAAAGTAATAATTACACTTGTATTTAATTATTTCAAACACCTTTTAACCTCTGAATGAATATGTGATTTTGGTGATTGAATATTATTGTCTTGCAAGACAGTATAATTATTCTCTAGTTACCTTTGCATGCTGTCAGCAAAATGTATATGCTGTTTTTGTTTTTATTTGAGAAATGATTTGATTTGGGTGCAGTGAATACATCTTCCGTATATATTTCTTTACATTAAAAGCGGTTATCTAACGTAGTTTTATTAGGGTTAATTCTCTTGTTTTTGTACATAATAAAAAATAAATGTTCTTATTAGTCATCAATATGTATTTCAATATCATCGAGAGATTTTGAGAAGAAAAAAAGAAAATGGTTGTCATCACTTTCACAGCTAATGCCCCTTTAAAATAAGATGTAAGTGCACAGTTATCTGAAATTTTAATCTAATTAGAAAAAAAAGTGAAGAAAAAATATCTATATCTAAATAAATGGAGAGAGAGAGAGAGAGAGAGAGAGAGAGAGAGAGAGAGAGAACTTTTCTTTTCTTTATTTACATGTATATCTGAACATTGATTACAATTCAGATACTGGGTTTGTGAGTTGAAATTAATCAAATGAGAGTGGTAAAAATTCACCTTTATGTCGTATAATTTATCCAGGTACGTTATTCTGGTTTGTGGAATGCTAATTGATACTAAGTTAGAATAATCTAAGCTGTATACCAAAGTAGGTCTTCATGGGGCTTTACGGCTCTATGCATCGCAAATAGAGATCGGGTTCAATGCGTCGGGTGTGGGATTCACTCAATATTATATGCTGAGCGGGAAAGTTGATATCAACAGACGCCATGATGTTATACCGGTAAACATCTTGAACATGAATCGAGAACAGGAGTTGATGCAGATATTCTGAGGAGAATCTTCCAATCATTGAGTAAGTGATTTACTGTGTATCTTATAATTATAAACTCTGTAATATATTGTTCAAAACGAAACTGACCATCGCTCATTGTATGTTGTTGCGTCAAATCTTAAGTCAGTGTTTACGTTTATAAATTTACATTCTTCATTCAATTCTTTGAAATTATGTGGAATTTATTTTTTTTTTTTTAAATTTCCTTTGTATGAGAATAGATTAGACTCCTTCTAGTTGCATTATCGTAGCCATCGCGGATTTTTTCTTCTTATACATTTGGACAGGACCATATAGGCACTTAAAAAATGGAGAGAGAGGGGAAAAGGCCGAAAAACAAACAAATAATTAGGCCTATTTCCGTAATAATTATGCTATTTTTTGTTTACTTTCTACTCGGGTTATATTTGCAAAACTGAATAGTTTATTCAGTAAATGGTGTTAATGAATGGTTGATTATTTTTTTTATTCAAATGCTTATGATTTGAACCCAGATGTCCAGTTAGAAAAGTTAAACTGCATTATGATCAGGGATGTGACCTCCAGAATCTCAATTTTGTCACTCCATCAATGCATATACGTTATTAAAATGGATTGAAGATCTTGTCTTGACAATAAAGTTAATTTGTATGTAAAGTCTGGTCAGCATGATATTAACAGTTGTACATCAAATATTGCATTTATTAGCCCAATGGGCTATAACGCAACATTGATTATTTCTCGGCTTTGAAAAACGGTAATTACATGTACACACCCCTGAATGATTCCTCCTATGTTAAACGCCTTGCAAACTTGTATATAGGACGGCCAATGGTATCTCGTAATTATTTACAATTTTATATCTTTTTCAGAATATATTTCATGATAGTCGTGAAGATACAGAAGTTGTGATGGTGTGTTGATAGGCTGTCTTCAACTTTCCATATCTGAGAGTTCCAACATGCAGGCCTGGATTAATGTGTATAAATCACTAATGAAGTTACTTAGTGTTATTTAGTTTTAAAAAAAGAATGACATTTCAATTTATACACACTTGCCAAGTGAATCTGATGAGACTGCTACATGTATTTGTGAGTAAAGGCACTCTGTCTTAACCGAAAAACTATTTACAGTTTATCACAACAAATGGATGGGACAGTAGAGTTGTTGCGAACAATATGTGATTGTGATGACCAAGTACTGAACAAGTGGAAGATTAGAAGAAGGTCCAGAATTCAATCATGTTTTTGATTCTAAGGCGAAGACAGCATGGAGATAGTCCTATTATTCTCCCATTCATCTATGATGGAGAAACTTGTGTAAATGTTTACAGTGTTCTCCCTAATAAGGGCCCACAAGTCTGTATTAATTTATCAGAATATAAAGTCCTTCACAGTACTGACTTTAAAATTCATGTAGATTGTCTCCAGATTTTTCTGAGGAAAAGTGCATAGTTTACATGTGTGAATTTTGAATATATTTCATTCTTGTCTGCAAATGTTGCTGAAACCTGTTATTGATGCACAATGCACATAGTCATGTTATGCAAATGATAGACCTCCTTTTTAATTACATGTCCTTAAGATCATGTCAACTCCTTTGTCTTAATTGTATGTACAATTCTAGCATTTATAGCATCATTTGTATAGCACTTGCTAGTTTAATAAGGATTTTATTTTTTAAAAACTTTCATTTGACATGATTGATCTAAAACGGCCAAAATTCACAAATCTATTTAAATCACAACCTGACCTTAGGCCAGAAAAGTGCCACAGTGGGTTGATATTTTTCTCTTGGATCTTGAAAGAAATTCTTTATGCAGCAGTTTCCAAATAAAATGTACTCTCATGGCCAGGGTGGGACTTCACCGAGAACTTTTTAACATTGCACAATGCAATATTTGTGGATTAGAAGCTGTTGCAGTTTCTTTAAGTTTTCTCGCACATCTTGTTATAATTATATTTTATATTTTTGGTCGGGTTGCACAATGTGCAAACAGTTTATAAAATGCTGAATGACTGGTGGGCAAGCGACAATAGCGTCCCTGTAATAGTACCTACTTTGTGTAATCAGTGATCAGACATTTTTTGAAAAATTTACATGTAGTTAAACTTCGTCATTTTTTAAGCATTTCTTTAATCGACAGTATCTATTTTGTGTAATCAACTCCTCGTATACCTCTAATTTGACATTCCTCAAACTGTGTACAGTTGTTATGAATACATTGAAGATGTGCATATGTGTTTTTGAAAGTGATCAGACATTTTAAAAAAAAATGTACATGTAGTTGAACTTTAGTCATTTTAAAGCATTTCTTGAATAGATGGTAACTATTTTGTGTAATCAAATCCTCATGCACCTCTAACTTGACATTCCTTAAACTTTGTACAGTTGTTATGAACACATTGAAGATGTGCATGTGTCTTTATGAAAGTGATCAGACTTTTTTCAAAAAAATTACATTTAGTTGAACTTTGTCATTTTTTAAAGGATTTCCTGAATAGTTGGTACCTATTTTTTGTAATCAACTCCTCTTACAGCATTTATTTGACATTCTTCAGACCTTGAACAGCTGTTATGGAAGCATTGTAAATGTGCATGTGTCTCCTCAGAAGTGATCAGGCATTCTTTGAAAAATTTACATGTGCATGGTGAAGTTGAACATTTTTTAAGCATGGTACTTTATGTAACCAACTCAGCTTTTACTTAACATTTTCCAAACCCTGTACATTATAGATGTTATAAAAACATTGAAGATTTACATGTAACATTTTAAAAATGCTTCTCTTTTTTTTCTTTTCTTTTTTCTTCTTTTTTTGTTGAAAAATTCTACCTTTAATTTGTCATTTTTCCAGTATGTTTCTACTGTTGTTCCTATGATAGATAACATATTTTACAAGAACCTGGTCATTTCTGTTTTTGAATCTCTCTTTTTTTTAATTAGTATTTTTGAATATGTTAATTACTTGATATGTCATTGTTCTTGAAATTATATTAATTGAATTGTGTTTTTGTTTTGTAATATGACAGTTTATATAGGATCCCTTAATTTCGAGCAGACAGTGCCAGAAGTGTGCCGCAAGTCTGCCGCAAACTGTGTGCCAGAAGTTTGCCACAAATTGTGTGCCAGAAGAAAAATTTGCATAGGAAAAGTATACTTGCGGCAAATATGCCGCACACTGTGTGCCAGAAGTGTGCAGCAAGTGTGTGCCGCAAGTTTGCTGCAAACTGTGTGCCAGAGGAAAAATTTGCATACGAAAAGTATACTTGCGGCAAATATGCCGCACACTGTGCCAGAAGTGTGCAGCAAGTGTGTGCCGCAACTGTGCCACAAACTGTGTGCCAGAGGAAAAATTTGCATACGAAAAGTATACTTGCGGCAAATGTGTCGCAACTAGTTGCGGCAAACTTGCCGCAAATGCGCTGCAAATTTGCAGCAACTGTGTGCCAGAGGGCTTATATTTTGGTAAGGGTATTGTAAGATATTTTTCTACAAGCTTTCTACACAATGTTCATATATTACCCAGTATATTTTCTTTTTTTCCGAGAAGATAGCGTCAATAACAAAAATGAATTTCATACGTCTATGAAGACAATTTTTAATCAAATTAATTACGCGGTAGTCTAATGGTTAGGAAGCTTATTTCGCAACAGGGTTCAATTATTTGATGCCACGTCAGACCTTTTCGCTGTCTTTACCTTTCCTTGCTCTTAAACTTTTAACATAGGCAGTCACTGTTCCTTCGCCAACCGTTTGGTATTAGGTCTTTCAGATGTGATCTTAAAAATGGAGGTCCGGTGTCACTCTAGGCCATGCATAGGTCAAAATTGTGACACTCATTCTATAGCTGGTGGCATTTCTTGAATGGAACGTAAAACAACAAATCGGAATAAGAAAGTTAAATGGGTTAGGTAACTGGAGTTGAATATGAAAGCAATTATGTAAAACGTCGAGAAAAGCACATACAGATAAACAAACAATGGGCAAATTTTGCTCATCAAAGCTCACTCAAATTAATGTTCATAACCGTTGCATTATCAAGATACATACTTTCTATATTTCACAGTAACGCCGAATCACGTTGCTTTCCACGCGGTGGCATACAGCTCCACAAGCAGCGGAGTAATTATATTCGATCACGTGATCACAAATATCGGTGGTGGATATGACAATGTCACGGGAGTTTTTACTGTACCCACAACAGGATCGTATGTGTTCTCCTGGACGATAGAAACATACGGACAAAGGACAGAAGGGGCTCTCCTTGTGAACGGAATGCAGGAGGGGCTGTTAAAGGCCCATCAAAGTTCGTCAAATTACGATACAACAACATCTTTTGCCGTCCTTAACCTTACATTAACCGATAAAGTGTCGGTCAGGGTCATTACAGGACGTGCAGAAGCGAGACACACTATGTTCTCTGGCTGGAAGATCAATAAAACAGGTAAAAAATCTAAACGGCTTGAAATATCTTTTCTATGCAGGTGGATCGATTTAGATAGCTAATAATATTCAATTTCTTTAGATCATAATGTTTGTATTTCATAATACTGTTACATATGGTTTTCTGTAATTCTAAACTATTCTCCTCTCACCTCTGTCGGTGCGGGTTCGAATCCTGCTCGCGCCAGTAAGTGAGAAAGTTTCCCAGTTTACTTTCGGAAGGTCGGTGGTCTCTTCCCAAGTACATTGTATCTGGGTTCTCTCTTTCACCAATAAAAACTGGGCGCCACCAGATAACTGAAAAATTGTTGAGAGTGGCGGAAAACATCAATCAATCAATCAATCTAAACTATTCCTGTAAGCCAACACAACAAAACTGTAAACTTGCAAATGGTGGCGTTTGTAATGACACATTTGATAATTCCAATGAATATAGACTTATTGTTTTTGTAGATGACACAGCATTTGATGCCTCTCTTTCACGTGATGTAAGTGGTTCTCATATCAAGTATGACAACAAAACTTTAGACACAGATAATGCCTACTACACATCCACTGGAAACTTCGTGGCGCCTCGTTCTGGTCTTTATGTCTTCATGATGTCAGCTCTGAACTATGGCAACTACGCATACAATTGCAGATTTCAATTCAGTAACGGAAATTCTCAACCGGATGTTTGGGTGGACTCGCGCACAGGGTATTACGATAGTGCCAGTTACATGACATTTGCTTGGTTAGATGTTGGTGACAATGTGTATGTAAATGCACCAAGAATGAGGACGACTTCTGTATTTGCGGGATGGCAACTTGTAGATAATATGAGAGGTAATTACTAAGTATTCTATTTTAGTCTCATTAAATATAACACTGGCAAGTATTTGCAAACCTTTAATCTGGGATCCCGAAATTGACAAAACAACTATATTCTAAATAGACATTATTACTTCGCAAAAAGGGAGGAAGGAAAATCTAAAACACTTTGGCAATAATGTTAAGAAGTTGACGTACCATACAAGACACATGGCTTATTTGTTTGAATTTTACATACAATTTCATGTATATGTTGTTTACAATGTATATATATATATATATGTGTGTGTGTGTGTGTGTGTGTGTGTGTGTGTGTGTGTGTGTGTGTGTGTCCTATAACTTAAAATGAAGGGCGCATAAGCAAAACTGAAACACGTGAAGAGTTTCGTAAGTGCAAAACGTGCGATACTCTGATGTTCACAAAATGCTTGTCGAGATACATGTACCTTCACCAGATTTCGATGTGAACATTAAAAGAATATTTTTAGAACCGGGCTTTCTTTGAAATTCTAAGTACTACGATAGGCAAACTGCTGGTCATATAATTCAAGATGAAATATACCCCATGAAAACTCAGGAAGGTACTAAAGAGCGATTTTCTTTTTATCCTTTAATTCAAAAGAAATTAAATCTAAGCAGAAGTTCAATAGAAAATTCCGAAAAATATGCCAACAACAAAATCGTCTGTTCTTAGTAGATTAACAGTCACAAGTACAATTAAATGAAAGAGTACTGCTTGAACCTTATATAAAGAGCGTGTCACAAAGAGAAACCTTAAATATGGAGCAGCACAGTTATCATGATATACGTTGCATCGATACAAGGATTCAAATTGACCTAGCTCTTTCATACGCTTAATTCTATTTTTCATTTCATTTTTTATTAAGATGGAAAACTGCGTTGACAATTTGTTAAAGTTCAGAGTTGTGTGAAAGTTATTTTTTATTTATATGGTATCATTTTTCTATAATGTACACATAACTACAGTATAACTGTTCTTTAATTTATCTACAAGTTCAGCACAATTACTGTGTTATGCAGCGTCTTTTGGTTTATTAAAATTCTGACGACTTACAGGAAAATATCAGCAACCTGGAATTACCAGGTATTGTAACATTTAGATTTAGATATATCGACGACGTTTTGTCTATTAATAACTTTCATTGATATGTCGATTCGATATATCTCTGTGAGCTCGAAATAAAAGACACCACAGAGTCGTCCACTTTTGCTTCATACTTAGATATTTTATTGAAAGTAGACATTAACGGCAAACTGACAACTCAACTGTATGACAAACGGGATGATTTCAGCTTCTCCATCGTCAACTTCCCATATTTATGTAGCAATATTCCATTATCACCTGCATATGGTGTTTATATATCTAAACTGATTCGATACGCAAGACCTTGTTCTGCGTATAGTCAGTTTTTAAATCCAAGCAAGCTACTGACAGACAAGTTGATGGTACAGGGTTTCAACAGTCTCGATTAAAGTCAACATTCTGCAAATTCTATGGTCGTTATAACGATCTAGTTCGTCAATACAACCTATCATTGGGTCAAATGCTGTCTGACATGTTTCATACCGATTGTAAGGTCGTTCTTGGTACACTGATTTTGACTACGGATAACTCCGTTTACCTGATCAAGATATAGGGCTCACGGCGGGTGTGACCGGTCGACAGGGGATGCTTACTCCTCCTAGCCACCTGGTCCCACTTCTGGTGGGTCCAGGGATCCGTGTTTGCCCAACTATCTATTTTGTATTGTTTATAGGATTTATGAGATTGATCACTGTTCGATATCTACGAAAGCCCAGAAGGCTCATTCGAGATTCGAAATTCAAAATACGAGATTCGAAATTCAAAATCCAAATTAACCAATCAAAATGTAGGTAACAATAGATTAAAAGTTAGAATATAGGGTACATGCATATACATGTAAACTTAAAATATGATAGAAAGCTTTTTCTTCTAATATGTTTACCAAACAGCGAAACATTTCTTCTAAAACTATAAATGTTTTGATGTATGCTTAGGATGCAGACAGGCACGTAGAAAGCGGTAAAGGAGGCAGACAGAAAACTTGTTTCAACTCCCGCATATTAACTCTGCACTGTATGTGATAACCAGGTCAAGTAATGACGAATAGACATTGTGATATACCTTAAAGTGAAATCGTATATGAAGCTTATTAACCGATGATACCCTTCCAACAATTGATTCTAGTTTGATTTTTTTTTTCAGTTATCTATACCATGTATATAAACAATGGATGAAATTCGAACAATGAATATATATTTATCTTGGATCTATGTTGTGTCTTTTTTAAAAACATTTTTAGACTCCAGGAAGCTGAACTACGTGCATGATAACGGCAGTATACTAATCTATACACGTTTTAAAAATGATCCTATGCACTGATTCATATTATATCAGCCTACGTACCACCATTCTCTATCCAGAGTTCCGTGCGCTCCTCGCACTATACCTCTGTCAACGGATTTTTACAGAAATCTTGTAAAAGTTTCTTTGATCCAACATTTATGTTTTGGACTAAATATTTAGTTATATTTTGATATGTTTTTGGTGTAATCAAATTGATGCTTAGTGTAAATTGTTTAAAATCGCCGTTTTCTGATCATAAATTTGGAACTGCTTCGTAATATGCGTATGAATGTAGGATATACACGTGGTGGAGATTTAAATGTAAACATGGAATCAAAAGTAAGAAAGGCTCTAAAATTACGATAAAACTTGTAAAATAAGAGACAAACAGCTAAATGGTAAATATGCACTTATTCAAGTTTCAACTGGCTATGAAAAGAGCCTGAAGTATCACCTGTTGCCTGAACTTTTAAAGGGAAAGGAAACCGAGAATGATTGCTTATATCATGTGATTATATTGTCACGTGATTCCAAGCGTTGACAGAGGTGTATGTGAAGCTTGCGTAACGCGCCCTCTGGTGAGAGAATGACATACCACAGGAACTGGTAATTTTGTCTGTAATATAATAATACTAGGGGTCTATACTATATCACCTCCTAATATTTTTAGGGGGTGATATAGTATAACGTACTCTTACGGACAAAATTACCGGTTCCTGAGATTATACATATACTCGAACATAGAATATAAATGTACAAATATGAATCAATGGGACAAGCTATTTTCTTAAAACGTGGATAAATTAGTGTTCTGTGGTAATGACTAATGACGACGTAGTTAAGCTTCCTGTGAAACATAAAACAAATATAAAAAGAGACAACATAGATGAGAGAAATAATTATTCATGGTTCGAATTTCCTCTATCATTCACAGGCACCTGAAGTATAGATATTACTACCCCCCCCCCCCCTTTTGATAAATTTTTTTGGGTGGCAATAATTTCTCTCAAATGTATGAATTCCCAGTCCATCTCATCTCTCTAATAGAAGAATAAGCTTTCTGTCATATTTTAAGTTTATATGAATGTACTCTCCACCCTTTAATCTATTGTGACCTACATTTTGATTGGTTAATTTGGATTTTGAATTTCGAAATACGAATCTCGTATTCTGAATTTTGAATCTCGTATTTTGAATTTCGAATCTCGAATGAGCCTTCTGGGCTTTCTTAGATATCTTCACCTTTCAACATGACAACACATAAGTATTCAACGACATAATTTTGAGCTTTCGTCATAGAAACAAATTAGCGTTGATATATCTGTATAATACAAATGTGATATTGTAGTATCCAAGTCCACGTACCCAGCATTCCTCGCTTCTCTAAGTGGAGATTTTTCCGGAACGCCGGTCGTCTTTGGTTCAACACATTCTGGATATCACCATGGTTACTCAACTACCACTGGGATATTTACTGCAGATCGTGATGGAGTATACGTGTTTCTGTACAACATAGAGGCTCAAAGTGAAATTGTACGCGCTGCATTGAACGTTAACGGAATTGATAAATTTGAAACGAGATCGGACGGACGTAATAATGGTTATGACGACAGTTCCGCTCTATCTGTTCTCCAGTTATCTTCTGGCGATAAGGTATCTGTTGAACGTAAATATGGAACAGTCGATGGTGGTCAATCAATGTTTTTCGGAGTACTTCTATTTGAAGTGTAATCAACCTGAATTTATTCACTATCATTTGATCGTAATAAAGTTGAAAAGTTATAGTTTTTGTTTTAGTGCAATAATACGTTGATTGATAGAAGTAAGAAACGCTGCACATTATCTCCTTTATTTTATTGTCTCTGAAATCACATAATTAATTTTGGTTTCGAAGATTGCAGCTGAAAATCTTATATATCAAATTGGTATGAAAAACAAATAGTCAAATTTTAAAATGAAATAGAAAAAAAAGAGAGTAATGTTAATTGTTTCGAACCTACGAACATTGAAAAATAAATTACGTGATAAATTATCCCCAAATAGCAAATTTCATAGTAAATCAAAGTATAACATTTCCCCCAGAAGTTAGACCGAAACCAATCCAAGTGAAAACCACGGCAGAGTTAACATATAGAATACATCTTCAACTTTAATTTGATTGCATAACGATTTGAATTCTTGAAGAACTTGAACATAAGAAAACACAAGATCTTGAAAGTTTTCGAAAGTGATGAACATATTTAAAGAACTTGGATGAAAGGCGAAGATAACGAACAGTGCACGATGCATAATTAAAACATTTTAAAACGATATCCTTCATCTTCCTCCACATCTTTAAACTCCGACACAGAAAGCAAATCAGTCGCTTACACACAGAGCAAAGCAAACGCTTACATATACAGCAAAGCAGACGATTAGACACACAGCAAAGCAAACGCTTACACGCAGCAAAGCTGTTGCCTACACACACAGCAAACCAGTCGCTTACACACACACACAGCAAACCAGTCGCTTACACACACAGCAAATTAAACGCACACACACACACAGCAAACCAGTCGCTTACACACACAGCAAACCAGTCGCGTACACAGAAAGCAAATCAGTCGCTTATACAGAAAGCAAATCAGACGCCAATACACACAGAGAAACAGACATCGACAGAGACAAGCCCACGCACACACAGAAAGGAGAGCAAATGCCGACACAGACACCAAACCAACCGTCCACACAGACACCAAAGCAGACGAAAACGCAATGCGCATATCAACTTCTATATTGAGGTTGGAAAATAGATTGGGATACAATGCATTTGTTGTATAGTTTGACAGAATGTCGGAGCAAAGAAGTTGGACAATCAACATTGCGAGACACCTGAGAATTTTCATAATTGTAAGGTTGAGTAAATCAAGTTTACACTACACGTTATATATATATATATATATATATATATATATATATATACATATATATATAAGTTCTGGGTATGGATGAGGAGAGTTCGGTCGTCCGTCTACAAAGTGTAAAGAACATAGTTGATGATGGTATTTCGGCTCATAGTTCTTCCGACGCGAAGGGTTAAGCCACTTCTTCCGTAGTTAAGGATCTTTTGCTTTGGTGGGGAAAGGGAAAAACTCCACAGAATCCATGAATCCATACTTCCCCCTCTTTCGGTCATCTGCATTGCACCCCTCCGCCACACACCAATAACGCTGGATCTTAACTTTAGGCATTATATCCAATAAAGTAAGGTAAATGAACGTATTACGCAACTATCGTCTGATTGTCAGATAAACCGGAAGTAACCATGCCTTAAAAATGTGGTTTAGGTGCATTCTAAAACACAAAATATGCACGGAATGGAAGAACTCGAAAATCCCCTATTGGAACTCTTGCAGTTATAGTTTAGAATCCAAAAGTTAACTTACAGTTCAATTCAGTATGTCAACAACATTTCAGTTGCCCTAAAGCAAACCTCGGGAAACGGCTTGCTCTCGAGGAACTGGAATCTTGCTGACTCCCTAAATGATATACTTCAACCGTTTTACCATACAGATACAAATACTGTAACCAAAATTTTTAAAAAATGTTTAAAACCGGTACCCACTCGTCATGGTTGTTGTAGTTTGTTATCGTAAACTCGTTCTTCATTATTGATGTTCTAATTATACAGGGACCAGTTAATTCATGATGTAATTCCATTCATAATGAATATTCCTGATTTCATTCGATGAAAAGTTGCTATGTGTTCCGAAAATTATCAGATTGCGTAGGTGTGTATCGGTACATCTACTTGACATACCTTGTTGCAGGAAAACCACTCATTCTACATTGAATTTCAAGGAATCGGCAAAATGTATCGATTTTCTTTTTATGAAAGGTGAAGATAACAAACAGCGATCAATCTCATAACTCCTATAAGCAATACAAAATAAAGAGTTAGGCAAACATGGACCCCTGGATATACCAGAGATGGGATCAGGTGCCTAGGAGGAGTAAGCATCCCCTGTCGACTAGTCACACCCGCAGTGAACCTTTTATCTTGAACAGGTGAACGAGTTATCCCTAGTCAGAATCAGTGCGCCAACAACGGTCTTACAATCGGTATGAAAGAAGTCAGACAGTATTTGACCCAATGATAGGTTGCATTGGCAAACTAGTTCGTTATAGCGACCATAGAATTTGCGAAATGTTGACTTTAATCGAGACTGTTGAAACCCCTGCACCATCAACTTGTTTGTCAGTAGCCTGTCTCGATTTAAAAACTGATCATGCACAGAACAATACTGTTTTTCCATAAAATAGCTCTAAAACTTCATTATTATTTCGGTTTCAAACATTTCGGTTGAGCATCACTGAAGAGACATTATTTGTCGAAATGCGCATCTGGTGCTTCAAAATTGGTACCGTATAAGTTTTATATGCAGGTGATAATGGAATATTGTTACATAAATATAGGAAGTTGACGATGGAGAAGATGAAATCATCCCGTTTGTCATAAAGTTGAGTTACTAGTTTGTCATTAATACCTACTTTCAATAAAATATCTAAGTATGAAAATTCATAAGACGTATCATAAAATGAAATTGATTGTTTCGAATTATTCCTATTTATTTTCAACGACACACAGGTACTTGGTGGATCACTTCCTGTGTTTGGTATTCTCAACTTTATCGCAAGTTCCAGGACATTCCAGCCAGAAGCATTAGGCACAATGTAACTCCATCCCCGACCTATCCAGAGTGGACGTTTTTCTTTGGAAAAATTCTTTTCCTTAAGACATTTTTTAAAAAATAGTCCAAACATCGATGATCTTCCCCCTCCAAATTTAGGTCGATCTCCAGAGTTTGATTTAAACAACAATTTTCAAGACATGATTTCCGACAGCGTTGGAATACAACATTCTTAGTTGTTATTATATGACAGATATATAACCAAAGATGTACAACATGTTTTTGAAAATGTGTACAGAGAAAATAATACTAATAGTTTGAACTACGTATTTCTGAACACTGCGTTCATATATAAATTAAGAATTCCTGTATCAAACAAATACTACGGGAGCATCATTAGGTATTAGTCTATTAACAAAGTAACACCTTTACGCGCATCGTATAGTCTTAAACAGCGGACTGAAGCTCGTATGGTTCAAAATCCCACATAATAGTTGCCCTTGGCGTGACAAATATCGGCCATTGATATATTAAATTCAACCAGTGAAATGTGTGTGTGTGTGTGTGTGTGTGTGTGTGCTACCAATGAACAGGAAAGGTAAAAGTTCTCTGCATTCCCTACACACAGGTATATCAGTTTATCAGTACGTTGCAAAGGTCAGAATATTAGCTCCATTGCTGACTTATTCTTCCGACATCAAGTGAGTTATATCACATATGTAACTAGATATTATGAACTATAACTGAACGGGCATCTTATATAGCATGACAGGTTAGTTCAAAACATCCATATAATAACAGCACAAGCAGTGGTAAAGGGACTCGCTCCATGGTTGACAGGTTATGAGTTAAAGATCTATGCGAGATAAAAGTCGTAAAATTAAGTAGTGTTTCTTCCTTTGTTAAAAACTCGATATTAAAAGAGGGAGTTCTCGGTCGTTCGAATGAGAGCTGAAACACGAATCAGAACATGTAATGGTTTAGAGTGCCCAGATCTAAAATAACTACGTCAACAAATCTAATCTAACCATGTCAACAAATCTAACATAACCACGTCAACAAATCTAACATAACTATCAACAAATCTAACATAACTAACAACAAATCTAACATAACTATCAACAAATCTAACATAACCACGTCAACAAACCTAACATAACTATATATATATATATATATATATATATATATATATATATATATATATATATAAAATATAAAAATAACTACGTCAACAAATCTAACATAACCACGTTAACAAATCTAACATAACTATCAACAAATCTAACATAACTAACAACAAATCTAACATAACTAACAACAAATCTAACATAACTAACAACAAATCTAACATAACTATTAACAAATCTAACATAACCACGTCAACAAATCTAACATAACTATCAACAAATCTAACATAACTATCAACAAATCTAACATAACTAACAACAAATCTAACATAACTATCAACAAATCTAACATAACCACGTCAACAAATCTAACATAACTAACAACAAATCTAACATAACTATCAACAAATCTAACATAACTAACAACAAATCTAACATAACCACGTCAACAAATCTAACATAACTATCAACAAATCTAACATAACTAACAACAAATCTAACATAACTAACAACAAATCTAACATAACTATCAACAAATCTAACATAACCACGTCAACAAATCTAACATAACTATCAACAAATCTAATATAACTAACAACAAATCTAATATAACTATCAACAAATCTAACATAACCACGTCAACAAATCTAACATAACTATCAACAAATCTAACATAACTAACAACAAATCTAACATAACTAACAACAAATCTAACATAACCACGTCAACAAATCTAACATAACTATCAACAAATCTAACATAACTAACAACAAATCTAACATAACTAACAACAAATCTAACATAACTATCAACAAATCTAACATAACTATCAACAAATCTAACATAATCACGTCAACAAATCTAACATAACTATCAACAAATCTAACATAACTAACAACAAATCTAACATAACTAACAACAAATCTAACATAACTATCAACAAATCTAACATAATCACGTCAACAAATCTAACATAACTATATATATATATATATATATATATTAGATGAAACCTCGCTCAAGCTCAAGAAATCACAATTAAATGATATTTCGTATTTGAAGGACTTTATAATGTGTGTTTGGGCTGTTGTGTACATGAATTGAATGAACGATATTTTTTATTCAAAAGAATTTAAAGGGAAAGGCAACTCTAACCATATGGTTAGTATTACTTTCTGATATCGTAAATGACAATCTTTGACAACTAAAATTCCTGCTTAACGATACATCAATATTAATCTATCATGTATTTTAAATTACATGCCGATAAGAGAGCGGCCATTGAAGTTTAATTTCGTGACGTCACACCGTCGGTTTCGGTTTATTTCATCAGCAGCAATGTAAACATGACAAGTAACGAACAGTTAAGTTTGGAGCCGTATAGATTTGAGCCCATTTTTTCGCAAGAAGAAATTAAGAAAAGAAGACGTTCAGTCGATTCGCAGACGATGCAGACGGTATACGTTTCTTCATACAAATATAATGTCTTGAACCTCAACTTGTCATGATGGATCCACAGTTTACATAGTCTATTCTTTTCAGATCTTGGTTGGGTAAGGAATTTAAAAAAAAAACCCACTTTTTTCACAACTCCCCTTCGCATTAGTATGATTAACTGCTTGACAGAAAAGAATCAACCTATTTATTCGTACAATCTGTTATGTTCTCAGTTCAGTTTATATAAAGAAAACTCAGATGCGAGCCATGCTGTTTATTCCCGTGACGTCACGACCTATACATATCAGTTCGTACATAGAATGTTACCTGACATCTACGATATACATCATTATAATACTGATTATCCTACATCTCCCTTTCTTTTCAAGATATTTCAATAACACATGACAGGGAATTATTCTCACTCAAACAAACATTATACTCACATTTTTTTTTAAACAACAAATAAATGAAACTATGACTAGAAACTATAATGACTAGAATAAACACATTAACTGAAAGAACTTAAAGAAAATTTCTTCTATCGGTTTGATTCTAAAGTATGCATTAACTAACAGTTACAATGTATGGTAGTCATTATCCAAGTCACAAATTCAGTCTCTCGATCAGCTTTGACACTCTACCAGATCTGGTGATGCGCGATGTGTTTTGATCAACACAGGTAAGTTTCTCGTTCACAGACTTTGTCGCGACTTGGTTTCGGGTAGTGTGCGACACTGTTTCACTGGTCTTGTTACGCGCATTTTCACTCACAGGATTCACATTGTTACGAATGTCCATATCTTGGTCAAATGTGTCACTCGCGAATACTTCATCCTTCAACATGCTTGCTGGTGCTAAGTGACGACGGTTCCTGCGAATCGATCCTTTGGGTGTCTCAATGATGTAAGAGCGGTCACTCTGTTGTGTCCTGGTTACCACTGTTCCGGTCGTTCCTCCTCCTTCTCCCTTCACCCATACTGTTTCTCCAGCTTTCAACAGAGATAAAGGTCTTGCTTTCTTTGCGAAATCAAAGTTAAGTTTTTGGTTCTGACGGGATTGTTCCTCTAGATGACGTACTTTTCCTAAGTCTGGCCATTTTGGGTAATAGTTTCTCGGATTTTCTGGCAAAGTGGTCCTGAGTTTTCTCCCCATTAAAAGTTCAGCTGGGCTGCATCCATTCTTCAATGGAGTTGCTCTGTATGCAAGCAATGCAAGGTACGAGTCTGTCGCATTTCTTAGTAAACGTTTTACTGTCTGCACAGCACGTTCGGCTTCACCATTTCCTTGTGAATAGTGAGGACTACTAGTTTGGAGACGGAATCCGTAATTCCTGGAGAAGGTCTGGAAAACTGAGCTGGCATATTGTGGTCCATTGTCAGACACCAATGTGTCCGGTATACCATGCCTAGCGAACATCGATTTAAGATGATTTATTATGATCTGTGATGTGGTGCTTTCCAACTTTGCTATTTCAACATAGCGGGAAAAATAGTCAACGACGAGTAGATAATTGTCAATTTTCAGGTGAAATAGGTCTGTTGCTAACATCTTCCATGGCCTGTCTGGAAATTTGGTTGGTCGTAAAGGCTCTGCGTGATCTGGTCTGTTTTTCACACAGACAGAACAGCTTTTCACTAGGTCCTCGGTTTCACGATTAATCCCTGGCCACCAAATAGAATTTCTGACTCGTTCCCGACACTTCAGTATTCCTTGATGTCCTTCATGGATTCTCTGCAACATGTCAGCTCTTAGAGCTGTAGGAATAACGAGTCGATTTCCTCTCATAAGTAAGCCTTGACAGACTGAGAGTTTTTCTCTTATCTGCCAAAATGGAAGAGTGACAATGTTGATCGGTGGCTTTTCAAATCCTGGCCAACCCTCCTCACAGTACCGCATGACAATGCGTAACACGCTATCCTCATGTAGTTTTCGTCGTATTTCTTCTAGTAGCGACTCGCTTGCTGGAAGAGTTTCTATGATGGAGTCTACGTATGCTTCCATCACCGTCTGGAACTCCTCCTCTTCTTTTGACATCTCTTGCTGCGGTGCTCTAGAGAGTGCATCAGCTGTGTAAAGATTTTTACCAGGAACATGGTATATCTCATACTCATATCTCATGAGTCGCATGCGGAAACGCTGTATCCTTGGTGGTAGATCAGAAATAGCTTTCGATCCCAGTAGAGATATCAGGGGTTTATGGTATGTCTCTATGTTAAATTTCATGCCAATCAGGAAATCTGAGAATTTCTCACAAGCCCACGTCACAGCAAGTGCTTCTTTCTCTACTTGTGCGTATTGTTGCTCGGTTGGGCCCATGGATCGTGACGCATAAGCAATTGGCTTCCAATGATTGCTGCTGCTGTCTGTCGCTTGGAGAAGTACGGCTCCTAATCCATATGACGACGCATCTGCCGACACTTTTGTTGGATCTTTTGGATCATACAGAGCGAGAACTGTCTCATTACTCAGTTCTTCTTTAATCTTGCTGAAAGCTTGCTCCTGTGGAGGTCCCCATGTAAATTCGTTGTCCTTGTGTAGCAAGTCACGCAACAGTTTGCTATGCTCTGCCAGATTAGGAGTAAATCGTCCGAGCTGATTCACCATTCCTAAGAAGCGTCGAACGTCTGTCACATTTTGCGGTGCTTCATAGTTTTTGACTGCTGACACCTTCTTCGGATCAGGTTGAATCCCATTTTGGTCTATGACATGTCCTACAAAGGTGATTTGGTCCTTTGAGAACTCACACTTTGCACTGTTAAGAGTTATGCCTGCTTCACACAGCTTTCTCAACACGTTTTCTAGCCTGCCATCATGTTCCTCTTGGGTGGCTCCAAACACAAGTATGTCGTCCATCTGACATAAGACTCCCTCAAACCCAGCTAGAATCATCTGCATCCTTTTCTGGAAGTACTCCGGGGCTGATGAGATACCAAACGGTAGTCTGTTGAAACAATATCGCCCAAATGGTGTAATAAATGTGGTCAAAAGTCTAGATGCTGGATCTAGAGGTATTTGCCAAAATCCACTGTTAGCATCTAACTTTGAAAAAACTTTGGCTCCTGTGAGTCTGTTGAGGGTCTCCTCTGTGCTTGGTAATTGGAAATTCTCCCTTCTGACCCACTTGTTGAGTTGTGTCAGGTCAATACAAAGTCTAACACAGTTGTTTTTCTTTGGGATCACCACAAGACCTGAGCACCAGTCCGTAGGCTCATCTACAGGTGAGATAACTCCTGAGCTCTCCATCCTACTTAGCTCATCTTTGACTTTCTCAAGGTAGGGTAAGGCCACTCTCCTTGGTGCGGTGACTGCGTACGGTTGCGCGTCCTCTCTCATCTTTATCTCGTACTCCCCCTGTAATCTTCCAAGTCCTTGAAAGAGTGAAGGAAATTTTTGCTTGTAATCAGAGTGCAGCTGCAAACTTGCAATCTGTTTGACTATTTCTAGTTTCTCAATAGCTGGTCTCCCAAGAAGTGGTTTGTTGAGGCCTCGAATAACATACAAGTCTTGATGAGTTTTGCGGTTTTCCTGAAATAATTCACAACGAAACTTTCCAATTACGTTTAAAGTGTTTCTGCCAGGACCTTTCAGAATTTTCTGTGATAACTGAAGGTTGTTCACATTTAATGTATTGAAAGTTTTCTCCGGAATAGCAGTAACATCGGCACCCGTGTCGATTTTGAATTCGACTGCATGTCCATTAATTTCAATAGTTGTCAGCCATGGTTTACATTCACTGGAATTTGCATTTTCGTGTATTGCCCCTAAGAATTCTTCATCTGATTCAATAGCAATTTCGTGTAGACTCTGACATTTTCGAGCAAAGTGTCCAATTTTATGGCATTTGTTGCATTTCTGATTTTTGGCGGGACATTCCTCTCTGCTGTGAGCTTGCGAATTTCCGCATCTGTGGCAGGATACTGGTTTAGCACCCTTATTATTGTGTCCACTAGCTGGTTTTGTGAACCCTTTTTTGTTGGATTTTCCCGATTGAAAGGAGTGTTTCTTTCTTTGTCCATGTTTCTTGAAATTGCTGACGACATCTACACTTGATGCTCCTCCTGACGAAGAACTCAGTTCATTGCGAACGATAGCTTGTTGTTTTTGAACAGCTTCTCTCTGACGGGCTTGGTTTATGGCATCTTCAAGCTTTAGATCTGGATTCAGTTGAAGTTTTTCTGATAATTTGCTGTCTCTTATGCCAACAACTATTCTATCTCGGATCATTTCATCTTTCAATTGTCCATACTCACAGTGTTCAACTACGGTATAAAGTGCAGTTATAAAACTGTCTGCGGACTCCCCTTCTTGTTGTTTTCTTTGGTTAAATTTGGCTCTTTCGAAAATAACATTTCGACGTGAAACGAAGTGTGCTTGAAATTTGTCACTAACCGTTTCATATTTCTTGGCGTCATCCTCATTTAATCCAAATGAATTGAAAATGTCCTCGGCCTCATTACCCAAGGCGTATATAAGTGTGTTCACCTGAATTGCCTCATCTTTCTTGCTTAGGCCTGAAACAACTCTAAACTTCTCAAACCGTTTAACCCATTTCGGCCACTCTTCAGGTTTCGTGAAGGTGAAATTTTCTGGCGGTTGAACCTGGTACGACGCCATCATAAACAAAGAGTCTGTACCGGCGCGAAAAACACTAAGACAGATATGTCCGATAACACTGGATGTAACTGTGCACGCAAACTGTACACTAACTCCGTGAAACTGCAAATAGTTCTCGTCAGCAAAATACACCTAAAAAGTCACTTCTGAGACCATGTTATGTTCTCAGTTCAGTTTATATAAAGAAAACTCAGATGCGAGCCATGCTGTTTATTCCCGTGACGTCACGACCTATACATATCAGTTCGTACATAGAATGTTACCTGACATCTACGATATACATCATTATAATACTGATTATCCTACACAATCTACCACATGCACATCTTTGATGATCTTAGAATCTCATAAAAACCGGAACAGACGGTGTGACGTCCAAATAGTTCGATGTCTGTGGTCTTGAATACAAAAGAGTTCCGCATCATGGCAGCCTCTATAGATGGCGGGAATTTTAATTTTTGACGTTTTCAAATTAGCACAATCGAATTTACCGAAACGGTAATCATTACGAAATGTTAAAAAAATTAATCAGTCTACTCACCCCTACTAACGTTATTGTTATTTAAATTTACACCACGTGGGTTTTTTTACCCATTAAAAGGTTAGAGGTGAGGTCAAATTCCGCAGTGAAGGAAACCGGAAATAAATCTGTCAAAGCTATAGTCATTTTCTATATACTGTAATAGACATGTATCATCATTACGTACAAACTTATACTGTCATACCGGCGATGATTGTGAATTAGTGAAAAGCTCAGGAAGCATGTATATTATAAGATGTATCAAAGCTTGAGCTATATTTTTTTTTAAATTGTTTATGAGATATCTTATAAGATATCCAAGATAACTTATAAAGCTTGTGAGAAATCTTATAAAACATTTTAAGATATCTTATGTTTTATAAGATATCATTAAAATAAATTTAAAATACCTTCTATTTTTATAAGATATCTGTTAAACATGATAAGATATCATTTGATATACAAGATATCTTATAAAGCTTAGAAGATATTTTTCATAATTTACAATATATATCTTAAATATTTTATAAATTGTAAATTATATGAGATATATATCTTATAAGATTTATTAGATATCTTATCAGAAATAGAAGATATTTCATAAATTATATACGAAATTCTTATAGGAATACCCGGTAGATATAAACATGGCGTGCCATACACCTCACTTAGGAAGAAGTTAGATTAGCAGGATTTATTCAAATTATATGAATATATACATATTTTCTATATATCTAACGAAATATCTGTGAAAAGCCTAATATGCATTTTCATAAATTTAAAACTTAACATACCAATTTTACTATTTATGCTAAAGCAATTCATCAGCAAATGTGAATTATTACTACGGCTGTGCTCTGCAATGCATGCAAGCAGGTAGTTATAGTTATACAGTATCAAAGTTGGTTAAGAAGTACATGTACTATGTACAAGTTACTGCTCATAAATGGAAATTCAATGGTTGAAAATTTTCCACATTTATTGAAATATACAGTTTTCTTTTCTATATGTATTGATCAGAAAGTAAGACAAAATGTTACACCACTGTATCTGCATAAAAGTTTTTTTTAGTCTTAAATATTAAAGAAATTAAACCTTTAGAGTGGAAAATCCTTACAATATGTCTATATATACATAAAATCAGATGCTGAAAGTTTACAAAATTTAATTCAATATCAGTATATATACATACATTTTAAAGTTATAACAATTTCTTAAAAATTCTTGGAAGTTATTTTTATAACTTTAGTCTGTGACATGCACTTTAGAGCATCCCAGATTACAGGATTTGAAGGTAGATCCTTAATGTAAACTGATGAATTAATTTAGGAATGTGCACTGCACACCAGCTATTTCCTCAAAATGAATCTCTGAAAGAAGAAAAAATTCACAATGATCAATATAAGCTATTTAAATTTTATTTTCCAGTATGAAATATGAATACTGATTGATTGTCTTAATTACTCCTTCTAGATATCTATTCTGTTTCAATTTAGTATCAATAGCATTAAAGACAAGAGGCCCATGGACCACATTGCTCACATGAGTTACCTTGGCCCATATCTAAAGATTGTTCTTGTATATTTGCATGTAAAGCTTTGATCCCTATTGTGGCCCCAACTTAACCCCATAACCATGATTATTACAAAATTGAATTTGCACTATGTCAGGAAGCTTTCATGTAAATGTAAATTTCGTTGTCCCAATGGTTCTTGAGAAAAAGATTTTCCCTATATATTTGTATGTTAAACTTTGATCCCCTATTGTGGCCACACCCTTCCCGGGGGGGGGGCATAATTTTAACAAACTTAAATCTGCACTATGTTGGGAAGCTTTGACATAAATGTAAGACTTTCTGGCCCAGTGATTCTTTAAAAAAAATTAAAAGATTTTCCTTATATATTTGTATGTGAAATTTTGATCCCCAATTGTTGCCCCATCCTACCCCCGGGGGCCATGATGTTATCAAACTTGAATCTGCACTATGTCAGGAAGCTTTCTTGTAAATTTGTGCTTTCCTGGCCCAGTGGTTCTTGAGAAGAAGATTTTAAAAAGATTTTCCCTATACCTTTGCAAAACTTTGATCCCCTATTGTGGCCCCATCCTATCCCTAGGGGTCATGATTTTAATAAATCCGAATCTACACTATGCCAGGAAGCTTGCATGTAAATTTCAGCTCTTCTGGCCCTGTGGTTCTTGAGAAGACTTTTAATGACACCACCCTATTTTGTGATCATCTCCCCTGTGAAGGGTGGCAAGTTAGGCTGAAATTAACACTATGGTTCTGGAGAAGAAGTTGAAAAGGTTGTACAGATGGACTGATGACAGCAGAAATTGATCAGAATTGCTCTTTCAAGCTTTCAGCTCATGTGAGCTAAAATCGATTTGGAATTTTTCTTTGCTATGTGATTTATTTCTATCTACACTGCATACACACTATGCCTATTTTACCAGAAAGAACAAGATGTGTTTGTGAAACACAAATGCCCCCGATAATGGCCAATTCCAAAGATGGCCAAAGTCACAAGGGCAAATATCTTGGTACCAGTAAAAAGATTTTGTCAAAAGAAATGCTCATGTATAGTATGAAAGCGCTAATATTTACCATTTAGAAGTTATGACCAATGTAAAAAAAAAAAATTAAAAGTAAGTTAAATGTCAAGTTCAAAAGGTTTAATACCAACGGAAAGATCTTGTCACAAGGAATAGTCATGTGAAATATCAAAGCTCTATCACTTATTGTTCAAAAGTTATTAGCAAGGTTAAAGTTTTCAAAAAGTAGGTCAAACTCCAAGGTCAAATGGTAAAAAATGTTGGTACCCATGGAAAGGTCTTGTCACAAGGAATACTCATGTGAAATATCAAAGCTCTATCACTTATTGTTCAAAAGTTATTAGCAAGGTTAAAGTTTCAGATAGAATGACAGAATTACAGAATGACAGAAAGGACAAAAAGGGGGCATAAAAATCTTATTTACAACTTTACATACATATTTTATGATTTTTTTCAAAATAGATATTTAATATAATTAACATTTTATAGAAGAGAAACAAAAATACCACAATCACAATTTGAAACTAAAGATTGTTTATTAGGAAATACAAATGTCTCCCTGAGCTCCCCAAATTGGAAGTTCTCCAAATGAAACTGCCCCTTTTAATGTACTGTATGGTATGGAGCTAGGAGAAAGCATGAGCAGAAGCATATAAGCATTTATGAACTCCGATAAGCTATATAGAAGTGTTCACAAATTATTTTATACCCTCCACCCCTTAGATTTTAAGAAAACAATTGGATCCTCCTATCCCTACAATATATGCCAATCTGCAAATGGCATTGAAGTATTGTGAAAAGTTTAAGTCTAACTCTGATGATCCATATCAGAGGAGAAGCATTCACAAGCTTCTTAGATCCACTATAACTTTTAGGAAAATAACTGGATCCTCCCGTCCCAACAATATGCACATCTACATATTGAAATGAAGCATTGTACAAAGTTTCAAGTCTATCAGATAAGCCATATAGGAGAAGAAGCGTTCACAAGAATTTGTGACAGACAGAAAATACAAAAACAATATGTCTTGATCCCACAGGCACTTGTTTCATACATGAGTCCCCCTCCTTAATAATACCGGTAGTATTAAGGAGGGGGGACTCAAGTATGAAACAAGTGACTGTGCTCGATCCCCCTGGAAGAGGGGAGACATAATAAACGAACTGTAACATCATGCTTCAAAATACTTACGATTTATACTAAGACACTGAATACTTACAATTTACACAAAGACACTGTACTATTTGATGGGCAGCAATTAAAACATATGACTTCTAAAAGGAAAAAAAATCATGCAGTTATTTAGTATGCAACAAAAAATGTAATATTATGAAATTATACGATTTGTCAATAATTAAGATTCAGTATTCCATGAAACAGTGTGTATCATCTGCAAGTGTACTATAACAAGACAGAAATACAGGCAAAGTGATAGCATAAACAATAATTTATCTCTTCATGAAAAAGTTCTAAGATCTGCTACATGTATAATTATTAGCTTTATTCTTATAATCTTAAATTTTTTGACTTGTATCTGATGAAAGTTTTGAGGTAGAAATTGTGTTTATGCCTTTGTATGCATGTTTATAATTTGTAAATGTAGTTGTACTCCTAAGTAGATTTTACATAATAAAACACTGAACACATATACATGTACTTCATAAGTTCTGTTACATGTACATATACAACCATGCATAAAAAGATATTTAAATACTATAACAATTTTTTAAGAAACATAATTATCTGCATGCAGTGTATAGCTTGGTTAAAAATTTAAGGACAGATAAAATGATCTCGCTTTGTAGACAGAATAATCTCCTTTTAATTAAAATCTTGAAAACATAATCATTACATTCAATTATAGGAAGATGTGATACCTTTGAGGATCTCAAAATACATTTGTTCAGAGGGTGGTGAATCACTCAAAGTCCCCAAAAAGTACACTGAAAGCAGACACATGCACAAATATGTATTATGATTTGAAATTTAGGCTAAAAATATATATTGCTGTGTAAGTCAAAATAATGGCAAGAGAAAAAGAATCCCACTTCTCTATGATACACTTCCTTGTATTGAGGTGTACCAAATACGAGTCGAATATACCAGTCTAATTAATTCGTATCTTTTTTCTTTAACTGTAAACAATTAAGTTTTAACATTCTGATCACAATCTCCATTTAAACAAATTAATTATGTCTTATTGAACTTATTTTCACTTGTCAATGAAACTTTTAGATTTAGTTTGATTAAAATTACTTATTATAGATAAAATTGAATTACAGATGTCAAGTCCCCCAAACAATGTTTCTTCAATGATCTCTTCAACAATATATGTTTATTTTAAAAACTAGGGGTAGTGTGTTTAATCTAGGGTCAGAAACACATTTTTTATTTGACGCCTTAATTTATGCTTTTAAATTTTCAAAACTCCATCAACATGCAATATAATAAATATTTTGATCAGTTACAATTGTATTTAATTCACAAATCTTTTTACAAGGCAATTCAGTTAAATATATAGCACAAACTAAAACATGTAAAATGATTAACATTGCACAGTCAGCTTTTCATTAAAGAGAGCTTATAATTACAAAATTCTTTACTTTAGGTTAAATAATACTCAGTGCACACCATGATCCTAACTTGGCCAAACTTGAAAAAAAAATCCATGTAATATGATCATGCAAAATAATTTCTTCTCCTAAATGTCTAGAACAGCTTCTGGATGAGATTAGCTGCAATAATGTAACCCTATCCAATTTTTTTTTTAATTCTGACGTTTTCGGGATAGGGCTACAATTCCATAGGATATCCATAATGGTGCAAAATAATTTTATGAATAACCGATAATAAGCTCTGTGTATTAGTCCCAAATGTTGTTTACACCAAAAGGAGTACCAACTTTGTGCTCGGGCATGTCTAATAAAGGTGTTTTTCGTTAAATATAATGTACAGCATGCAAAATTCTTCGTCTGCTCCGCCATGCTTGTTATCGCGAGATCTCGTAGGTGGATCTAATGAAAAACCTAAACATTGACAATCAGCGCAAAAATGTAGTTACTCGAGCCACTTCGACAAAGATAGGAAAATCATATTGTTGCAGAGAGAATTTACACTCTGCTGTTCGGTTTTTAACTTGATATTAAATTCAAACCTTTTCAATACCGACGAAATAGCTTTCGCCTCCATACTTGTCCATTGATGTAAATACTACTTTATATGGCATATGCAAATGACTTGACAATCGGAAGTTTATACTTCAGTACATCAAACATGGCGCACAAATATGAATCGAGAAATTGGAATTTATCGAAATTGTTGAAAACGGTAGAATAGAGCCTCACAAATCTTAAGTTGCAGGTTGTAATTTTATATATTGACTAAGAAACATAGAATATCATTTTATTTACGTAAAGAAAGTCAGGAAATGTTTAGAATGAGCGCAAATGTTGCGGGAGTGAATCACTCCCGCATTTGCACCATTACGGAGATCCTAGGGAGTTGTAGCCCTCTCCCTAAAATATATATATATATATATATATATATATATATATATATATCAGAGAGGGCTACATTATTGCAGCTAGGATGAGATCATCATCATCGCTCAATTTTGATTTCTGAAACTTAACTGTTTTATTATGTTACGAAATGTAATACTAAAAATGAAACAACAAAGGTTTCTTACAGACAAAATATAGTTGATGTATATTAAAACAATAGTTAATTACAGTGTTGTGCAATGTAATCCTAATTGTGATTCAATATTTGATTTAAGATTTTAAATTTTTGTACAGATTGTTCTCTAACATACAGATACATTACTAATCTAAATATGAAAAAGATTATTGATATTATTACATGTGTGTTTCTGTAATTATAAGTTTGTAATTGGAGTAAGTAAATCTAAATTAATTAAAAAGATCAGAAATGCATGTAGGTATTTCATTCATAAAAGGAGAAGTTTTTTTTTAGAAATGACTTATGAAAATATTTACTGCTTAATGTATCAATAAAGGAAAAAGTTATGATGTATATAATCTATGTATATTGTCCCGTCACATTAATATATGTGTTAATGAGTAATATATGTCATAAATGTTTGCATAAATAAACATTGGTAATACATGTGTGTGGTTACAGAAACTCAGAGCTATAAACTGCCAATCTGTAAATGAGTATGAGACCTGCACCACTCAGGAATTTTAAATGTTTTCTACTATGATTTTATATAAATTAAAGACTGCGATATTTTGCTACATATAAGGAGATTGATGCATGATCTGATAAAATTCTTTTAATTAACGCATTGTCCACTGGTGTCTAATATGCACATTTTTTACCAGATTTGATATACATGTTATAAATGACAATTACAATCCTGCATTAGATACAGGGAGGATCCTGTTAAATACAATGCACTGTCCCCTGATGTCCTTTGCAGTTTTGTGATCAACTTTTAGAATTATCACTGGTACATTATATACTTTGGCAATGGTTACTATATATATATACATGCATTGTACAACATCTAGTCATGTTCTAATTTCCATTTATTGTTGCTTTCCCTCCACTTTAAAACAATCCATAATTGGTCACCTTTGAGCGTACAGAGTGTATGAAAAGGGTGCTATATATATATGGTATTATTATTAAATCATATCATATAAGGAAAAGTTGGAATTTTTCATTTACATATGTACCAAATGATAATCATACAAATACATGTCATATACTTTTCATTCATTCTAATTTTCTTAGGTGTGTTGCATGCATCAATGAGTTTAATTATTAAAATCTTTACATTTCAAACAATTATGAATGGGTAGTATACACCCCCTGGTCACCACAATTGATCCAATCAATAAAATTTACTTTCTTCATAAAATAAATCCACTTTTTCTATACTGCTAAATTAGGAAAATGATTCTGTTTCCACCAAAGAAATATTAAGTTTAGAAGTTTTAAGATACTTGCAATGCATCTTCTTTGCTTGTAACATGCACATTCACAGATACATATATATATATATACCTCAAACATGAAACAGACTATAGTATTTTCTGAGTGAAAATGGTAAATTGTGTGCAACATTTCAGTATTTGATAATTTGAACACAATCCCTATGCAACATTAAAATTTAATTATGGCACTTTGAAATAGAAAGACGCCCTCTCATTTTTTTTTTTTTTCACGATAATCAAGAGTTCTTTCAAAGTTGGCCTAGGTCCAAATCTAAGGACGATAACTCTTTCTTACCATTTCTTATTTAAGCTTTATTAGCTGATGGCATTAGGAAAATAATGCATTGATACGTAGATCTATATATTGCAAAAACAAATAAAACACAATATACCATAATTTCTAATTGATACTTACATTAACACTGGAATTCCTTAAAGCACATCCATATCCGGTAGAAAATTCACCGGGTCTCAGGTAGCTCGCGTTGGAGTCTCGGAGCAGCGAGATTATATTTCATTCGATAGTCTTTGATTTTACGCTCTACTTAACACCGATAAAGAATATGTTCCGAACACGTTAGTAGGGGTGTACTGACAAAGGAATGTAAATTATGGAATGAATATATGAAAACAAATCTCAACAGCCTGTTTGGCAAGAGTAATGAGAATTAAGCATTACAAAACCCGAGTGAGGATCGTCATCCTAGAACGCGGGGCCTGTCGTTTCGATGTGATTTCTACGCTTTTGTGAGTGGAATGAAATAATTTGAAAGCATATAAATAAAAATGAATGATCAAAATCAACCCTTCTCCTTCACAAGGGATGAAATGATGACAATTTTAAAGTAATCTAACAAAAGTTAACCGGGATTATCTCGAAGGCGTTTGCCGTCGACGCCATTGTTTACTTTTTGTCCGAGTCTCCGTTGTTGCTATAACGTAACCATGGTGGGCGGGGTTTATGCTGCGACAGTGGATCGGTGTATTAAGTCTATTTTTATCACTTCGTACATTTTGGATCAGCTCTTTGAACAAATAAGGCATGCCCTAATTCGCTCCGCTTTTAACATTGATTGGCAAGCCTAAAAACCAAAAGCACATATAGTCTGCGGTGTAAATACGTTTGCAGATTAGTGTAGTTGTAGTGCTAAATGTATTTATATATATTTTTTGTTACTATTCTCTGTTGATATTGGCCACATTATGTAATTCTTTTCGTTCTGAAGAAGGGACGATTTGTCCCAAAATTTGACAATCTGGTTGTTCGTGTCGTTGGTCATTTTAGTGCTTTGTATAATTTTTTGTATTTGACCTTGTATCCATGTTGTGGATCTGACACTTTTAGGTATCGGGTATTGTTGAATTGTTCAAACTTAGTGCTTATATATATATATATATATATATATATATATATATATATATATATATAATCCAAATAGAAAGAGTTGATATCACACAGTCAAAATAATTCAATAAAAAAAGCAGGAAAATATACAGTTCCAAAATATATTTAAATCACTAGCGCTTTCTGGATTTTAACATCCATCCTCAGGTGAATACAAATTTTAAATAAATCCAGAAAGCGCTAGTGATTTAAATATATTTTGGAACTGTATATTTTCCTGCTTTTTTTATTGAATTATATATATATATATATATATATATATATATATATATATATATATATATATATGTAAAACTTATACGGTACCAATTTGGATGGATATTAAAATCCAGAAAGCGCTAGTGATTTATTTTCACCTGAGGATGGATAAGCGCTAGTGAATTAAATATATTTTGGAACTGTATATTTCCCTGCTTTTTTTATTGAATTATTTTGACTGTGTGATATCAACTCTTTCTATTTGGATTATATATATATATATATATATATATATATATATATATCATTATTTTTATCCTGATAGTTTTGAACTAATTTTTGTAGTCTGTTCTAAAGCCATCGTAATAGAAATACTTACTGCTTAGGAGAATCTCTCCCAGAACTCCGATTATCTACCCGAGTTTTCAACTTCTAAACAAGGAAAAGTGCAAGAGATTTTAAAAGACTTGAAATAGTCGATGAAAATCTATGTGAAATACGCCACGTGTTAATTTAAATATTCTAAATCTTGTTGCCACTAGTAATGCATTTCAGATCGCTTTTGATAAATATTGAGATTGGTATGATTAACTGTCAAACATTACTAGTAATAATAAAACGATTTTCCATACATCTTTTATTCTTCTCATTAGATTTCGACACATTTTATTACATATCAAGATTTCATTGACAGCTGCTCACCAGCAAAAATTATACACACCAATCTGATATTACAGTGCTTGTTTTTAATCTAGATTTTCTTACAATCAGGTTTTGCAATTGCACGTCCTAGAATAGTCTGACAGTAATGTGATATACAATACAGTATAAAATTTCAATGCATATTCGGAAAACGAATGAATAATATATCATAATGCAATAAAATACCCGGTAATGAAAATTGAATAGAAATATGTTTTAAATACACGCCCATTGACAGTGTACAGGTATATAAAAAAAAAACTCAGAAGGCATCAGCAGAAAGCAGCCAGAGATGTCTAGTATTAATTCAATTCCCTAATCAAATTTATCATGGCTATTTTATGTAAATCTACAAACAGGAATGTTTTCGTTCTTTTATTTTTATTTCGACTTGTTACTACGACGAACACGTGTATCAGTCCCAGTGATACCGGGGAGATCGGAAAGAAATTACCAAATTCTACGTTCATGGTGATATTTGAAATCGGAATCCATTTATGTTTCAAAGAATGCGAAGCCTATGCCATATGTTTGTCGATTAACTTTAACCCCACGACGTTTATGTGCGAATTGAACAGTCAGAAGAAAAACGAAAGCCTGACTTTAGACAACGATAGCAGCTTTATATACAAGGAAATACCTGGTGTCGTAAGTTTCACACGTTGAATTTCTACAGATAGTTACGCAAGTATTTAAACTACTCGTGTTTTATATCAAATTTCAGAGAACCTTTATTTTTTGGAATTATTCTCTTGTTTTAGAATTCATTGTATACTTAGTATCGCAGATAAAATCTTAGAATGTAACGAGAAATACATATAATATATCACAAATGAAATAAAAGTTTATTACAGAAAGAAAAAATAGTAGTATATCAGAAATAAAATCATAGTTTATCGCTATTGAAATCAAATATGATCATGATATATCGCGGATAAAGGTTCATTTTGCACATGTTTGTGTTTGCAGCTTGATTACACAGGTAAGAAATGTGGGACGCTCTCGTGCAAACAGTACTCCAAATGTGTCCGTACACGTTCCAAGGAATTTGTCTGCATCGCAGTAGGTAAAAGAATTATTTATTTAAATGAAACAAGGTACAATAATTCATGCATTATTCAATATGATCTTTGCCGTTATTTTTCAATTGCAAATATGAATTCAGTCGTATAAAGAACATGGGGAATAAAATGTGAAAGATGCTCATAGAAGGACAAATTTTGAGGCGAAAAGCAAAACTTTAAAAAGAATTTGCTTGTTTATCTATTTTGTCTTTTATTATTATTTTCTTTTTGGGTTTAGTGTTCTTTTATGTACTGTGCAAAACAAATTTAGCAAATGTATTTATATAGGGATAATATAAAATAAAAATATCTTAATTTTTTACCATGTTTCCATAAAATCAAGAGATACAAATGTAACCAAAAAAACAGAAACATTTTTGAAAACTGGCACTCGAAAATAACGTCATTGAATGCGATAAAAATTCTACAATACAATAAGTTATGTTCGAATCCGCATGGTTTTAGAAATTTTTACACGAAAATGTTTTCAAGTACGCCTATGAATAAAACGCGATAAAGAACTGCTGAAGAATTGAATGGAAAAATGACAAAGACTTTCCGAAAATGAAATCCAAAGAGCCATAAGGATGCTAAGTGTTTGGGTGTTTGCAAAAAGATTTCACCCAACACTTTGATGTCCGTCTATCCACCATTTGCCGACTTCTGAACCGATTTCAAACTACTGGACATGTTTCTGATCCGTGGCGCTCAGGACGTCTGCGAAAAAGACTGACAGCCATGATCATCTCATCATCACACCGTCAAGATGTAATCGTTCCATGGCTGCTTCTAAAGTTGCAGACGAGTTATGCTGTGCCACTGGAGCAGGGTTATGTGGACAGAGTGTAAAACAGGCTACGTTGTGCAAAGCTTTGGGCTCGAACACTTCTCTCTGCAGTATCACTAACTCAATGTCATCGTTAATACCCCCTTACATGGAACAACATACGTATCACTGGATTCAACAGCGATGGAATGTGGTACCGTTTACCGACGAGTCAAATTGCCGATGGAAAATTTCGTATTTGGAGAGGTAGAAATGATGATCGACATGATTCAGACACCATTAATCAACGTGACCGCTATGGTGGGGGTAATGTTATGGTTTGGGACGGAATAAGCCACCAGGGTAAAACAGATCTTGTGACAATAAATGGGGCTTTAAATTCCTAAAGATACTTCAATGAGATCGATCTCATTGATCCTGTTGTTATTCCCTTTCTGCGGCGACGACATGAGGGCATTTCCCACCGAGATAACGCACATTACCACGCCACACGGCATACACAAGACATCCAATGTCAGAAAAACGCTGAAGTCTTGAATTGACCGGCAAGGTCGCCAAATTTAAACCAATTGAACATGTTTGAGGCATTCTTGAAGACAACGACATAACGTAAACAACGTAACGTAAGTGACGTTTGTTCTGCTGCACGATTAGGACCGGATCACCATGCTCGAGATCAGAGACCTGATAGAGAGCACGATAGGCTGTTGTATAGCTGTTAGTGCTGCAATTAGAGGCCATACAAAAGAATGATACTGATTGTTACTTTCCAATCCACGCCCCTCAGCTGTTTTGTGTCGATTTCTTAATATCGAAATACGATCCTCTTTAACCTTTGACATTATCATTAGTTACGTGATGATAATCCATAATTTCAATTTATTTAAAATATACGATATATTTTTCTTTAAATGTATTATACTAGATATTTCAATTGTTAAACTTATTTTACTCAGTATATAATCATGTCGATATCTAAAAAGCATAGCTTAATTATTTTTTTTTTGTATTCTTGTGTAGATTAAAGTAATCCTCCAATTCATTCCCGAATCGTTTTTCCGTTATTTCAGCAGAATGTACTTAAACTCCAGTTTACACTAATCCGATTGAAAATTACGACTTTTTTCATTCATTCAAAGATTTTAATCTGTATAAAGATCTTGATTATCTGCTTTTCAAGGATGTGCTGATCCAGCTCCAGACTTAGAAAATGGAAGAGTGGCAATCAAGACGTTTTCCCCTCCATCAGTCACATTCGAATGTAATCCTGGTTATACTGGTGTAGGCACCAAAAATATCATCAATTGTCCTCCCGGTGGAAAGTGGTCATCATTATCATATCGATGTGAGCCATCAGGTATACACTTCTATTGGTCTTACTATCGCAAGAACCACGTTCCCTGGTTTGATAACAAATATTCAAACTTTATAGTAAAATTACCTATTTGAATTCAGAACGTTAAAATAATATAAAAGTTCAGACAAATCTTCGTAAACAACAAGGAAAGTAAGCTTTTATATACAGCTTTATCAATTCATTTCATATTAGAAAATTTAGTGAGTAGACATATTCTTGATCCATGTTTTAGTTTTTTAAAATCTTAATTCAGTTATCATTTTACTTTTAGAAAAAAATATTGGTAAATCATAGATATGTGCTGTAGTGATCACTCTTCGACTCTCAAAAAGGTTTTTGAAATTTTGAGAAAAAAGAGTAGTTTTTGGAAACCTTTATGAAACTAATACAGAGCCACTTTGTGAACTGTTACTTTATACTTGTTTCTCGCTTTTGATAGAAATTTTATTCTTCTTCATAAATTCACTCTATCTATTGAAAAAGAAAACAAGGATGAAATGACGTTTTAGTCAAGGAAAACATGACAAGAAACAGTACATGCGTCATTTTCACGCCAAATTTCAAGAAATGGTGCGAAATTGATAGTAAATACTATAATGGTTTTGCTACGTAATAATTGGTGTGGGGTTTTTTTTTAAATATATGTTTGAAATTTCAACACTTCACCTCAATTTTCTCGTTTTTACCTTATCATATATAATGTTTTAGAGAATCTACATTAATAGTTGTCTACATTCATTCTAATATTTCAAATTTAATTCTAGTCCCAGGAAATAACATTTTTAGAAAGCTGTGATATCACTATCTTTGATATCTATTTCATATAGGGATACTTTACTATAACATTAGTTTTTTACTACCTCATTATTGACTGTAGAATGTTTTCAATTAATGGAGACATATTTTCTCATTTATAATATTACATAATTTCCCTTCTGTGAAGACTAAGCTACGGAAAACATGTTGAATTTTTTCTTCTCCCAATTTGCTTTGTCACCGCTGACGCTACGTACAGTTTTGTAGAATATATTAAACGAAGAAAATGAACACAAATTTGAAATATTAAGACAATACAAAGAACAACATACAGATGGACAAGCAATAGAAAATATTCCAAAAACTTGCTTCAACTTTGATATGTGTAAAATGATATCCCTAGCATTACTATAAAAAAAATAACTTGTACCATTGCTATGTTTAGCTGATCATGATAAATATCCTGCTCTCAATGTTTTCTAGTGATGTTGGAACATGTTGCCTTCCATGCCGTGGCTTACAGTTCTACAAATGTAACTGACATTATATTCGATCACGTGATCACAAATATCGGAGGTGGATACGACAATGTCACTGGCGTTTTTACTGTATCCACAACAGGATTGTATGTGTTCTCCTGGACGATAGAGACATACGGACAATTGACAGAAGGGGCTCTCCTTGTGAACGGAATGCAGGCGGGACTGTCCAAAGCTCATCAAAGTTTTTTTAATTACGATACATCTACATCTTTTGCCGTCCTTAACCTTACAGTAAACGATAAATTGTCGGTGAGGGTCATTACAGGACGTGCAGAAGCGAGACATACTATGTTCTCTGGCTGGAAGATCAATAAAACAGGTAAACTATCTACACGGTTTCAAAAGCTATTTAAAAATAAATGGATCGACTTAGACAACCTGTAATACCAATTTTTCAGACTTCTGTTTGTGGATTTCTGTGATTGTAAACGTACACTTTCCTTCTCAGTGGTCCTCAGGCCACCACAACAAAACTGTGAAGTCGCAAATGGTAGTGGTTTGAAATGATTCGTTGTTGAAGGTCGAGATTTCATACTTCTTTCTAAACGGTCGCGGTATATCCGTGGTAGAGCGTTCGCTTCGTAACCTTAAGTTCATGAGTTTGAACCCCGCTCGTGCCTTGGTCCTGTCAACCCTAATACGTAAACATAAATAGTGATTGTTCCTTCGCCAAACGCTCTGCATTTAGAAGTGCGAATCACGAGTCTTTTGGATATGACATTAAAAACGTTAGTCACGTGTCACGACAGGTGTTAACACGTTAAAGAACCTTCATTGCAACGGTCGTAAGCGCTAAGCATACACATGTGGGTTGTAAAACAAACAACCATACCCCTATTTACATGCCATAGGATGATGCTTACTCCTCCTAGGCACCTGATCCAACCTCCGGTATATATAGGGGTACGTGTTTGCCCAACCTATACTTTTGTATTCTTTATACAAATTCTGACATTGATCACTGTTCGCTATCTTCACCTTTTCATGGAGTCCGAGAAATCCCATATCAACGTCCAGTAGTACCGGGGTAGGATACTTCTGATAAACTAATAAATATCCATTTATCTTTTTTAGATGACACAGCGTTTAATGCTCTCCTTTCACGTGCTGTAAGTAGTTCTCTTATCAAGTACAAGAACGAAGGTTCTGTAAATAGTTCTCATATCGTGTATGACAACGAAACTTTAGACACAGATAATGCGTACTCCACATCAACTGGAAACTTTGTGGCGCCTCGTTCTGGTCTTTATATCTTCATGATGTCAGCTCTTAGCAATGGAAGCTCCTGGTACAGTTGCACATTTCACTTCAGTAATGGAACGTCTCAGCCGAAAGTTTGGGTGCGTTGGAACGGATATTACAACAGTGTGAGCTACATGACATTTGCTTGGTTAGATACTGGTGATGCTGTGTATGTAGATGCTGATAACGACGTGAATCCTGATGCATTGATTACCACTTCTGTTTTTGCGGGATGGCAACTAGTAGATAAAATGAGTGGTAAGAATCCCCCTTTTTTTTGCCTTCACTAAAATGTAATATTAGAAAATAATTGAAAACCTTAAATCTGTTATGAGTGATTTTAAATAGGCATTACAACGTTACAAAATATGGGAATGAAAATGTTTAGCGTTATGTCAATAGCATCTGTTTTGGTTCGCTCCCTTAAAAAAGCATGACTTACTTGTTTGAGTACATTTATATGTACTTTACATGTTCCTTCGCAAAAATAAAGGGTTCATGAAAAACCTGAAATACAAGAAAGAGCTTAGTAAGTACAGAACGTCCATATCAGACTTCAATTACTACTCTTGTTTAGTAATAGGGAAGAAAATACCAATACAAACACACAACCCAATATGAGATATACCAAATGACATACAAAACACTTAGAGAAATACTAAAAGACGATTCCCATTTTATGCCTAATTCCCAGGGGGGAAAACACAAATATGATTAAGTTGGAATTAAACGGGAAGTTCTAACAATAATTATACCAACAGAAAACTAGATTGATTGATTGATTGATGTTTTCCACCACACTCAACAATTTTTCAGTTATATGGTGGCACCCAGTTTTTATTGGTGGAAGAGAGAACCCAGATACAATGTACCTGGGAAGAGACCACCGACCTTCCGAAAGTAAACTGGGAAACTTTCTCACTTACCGGCGCGAGTGAGATTCGAACCCGCGCCGACAGAGGTGAGAGGCCGTGTGATTTGGAGCGCGATGCTCTAACCACTCGGTCATGTAGGTCCCAGAAAACTAGAGTTCATGGTAGAATTACGATAGCAACTGCACAATGACGAAAAAGCAATGTTTGAACCTTCAACATTACCTGCCATATAGACTCAACGAACTACACAGTATCCCTGATTATGCTGTGTCGATAAATTAAAATGAAATGATTTGAATTGACTGGGGTTCCAACAGTTTCTTTTAAAGTCAGCATTTCGCACATTCTATGGTCGTTGCTAGTACAACCTATCATTTGCTATGGCCTTCAATTCGACATTTTGATATATCGACGACGTTTTGTCTATCAACAATAATAGCTTTCATTCATATGTCGATATATCCCTATGAGCTCGAAATAAAAGACACCACAGAGTCGTCCACTTCTGCTTCATACTTCGATATTCTATTGAAAGTAGACATTAACGGCAAACTGACAACTCAACTGTATGACAAACGGAATGATTTCAGCTTCTTCATCGTCAACTTCCCATATTTATGTAGCAATATTCCATTATCACCTGCATATGGTGTTTATATATCTCAACTGATTCGATACGCAAGAGCTTGTTTTGCGTATAGTCAGTTTTTAAATCGAGGTAAGCTACTGACAAACAAGTTGATGGTACAGGGGTTTCAACAGTCTCGATTGAAGTCAGCATTTTGCAAATTCTATAGTCCTTATAACGATTTAGTTCGTCAATACAACCTATCATTGGGTTAAATGCTGTCTGACTGTTTCATATCGATTGTTACGCCTTTCTTGGCACACTGATTTTCACTACGGATAACTCTGTTTACCTGATCAAGATAAAGGGCTCACGGCGGGTGTGACCTGTCGACAGGGCATGCTTACTCCTCTTAGGCACCTGATCCCACCTCTAGTATATCCAGGGGACAATGTTTGCCCAACTCTCTATTTTGTATTGCTTATAGGACTTATGAGATTGATCACTGTTCGTTATCTTCACCTTTCACCGAGCTCTTTCTTGTGTTTAATTACACTTTTCAATCTTTTTTAAATATCATTAAACTACATATGAACTAAATGCAAAACTGCATGTACAAGTGAATTCTTTCACAAAGAGTCGTATAATGGTTTTTTTTTATTATTTATATGCATATGCAATTTAATTAACCAATAATTTACGCACAGCTACGGTATAATTTTGTTGTCTTTTGATGTTTAATAATTCTGAAAATTTACAAACGAAACAAAGCTAATCGATCAAGAATCAACAAGAATTGTAACATAACGAAACATAAGTATTCAACGAAGCAATTTTAAACTTTTGTCATAGAATTAAACTAACATTGTTATATCTATATCATACAGTTGTACTATTGTAGTGTCCAGGTCCACATACCCAGCATTCCTTGCTTCTCTAAGTGGAGATTTTTCCGGAACGCCGGTCGTCTTTGGTACAACTTACTCCGGATATCACCATGGTTACTCAACTACCACTGGGATATTTACTGCAGATCGTGATGGAGTATACGTGTTTCTGTACAATATAGAGGCTCAATGGAATCTTGTACGCGCTACATTGAACGTGAACGGCATTGATATATTTGAAACGAGATCGGACGGTCGTAGTTATGTTTATGACGAAACTTCCACCGCTGTATCTGTGCTCCAACTATCTTCTGGCGATAAGGTATATGTTGAACTTAAATATGGAACAGTTAGTGGTGGTGAATCAATGTTTTTCGGGGTACTTCTCTTTGAACTGTAACCTGAACTTCTTCATTATCAATTAATCTTAATAAAGTTGTAAATTGACAGTTTTTTGTTTTCACGCACTTATATATTCATTTATTAGAGAAATAATCTCTCCCATTTTTTAGAATTTATAGGAGGGAAAAGGGGGGGGGGGTAAATCAGATTATTAATTTTCGTGATAGAGATCGCAGCTGAAGTTATAATAAATTACCTAGGTACGAAGAACTAATGGTCGAAGTCTAAAATAAAATAGAACAAAAAAATGGGGCTTGTTTTGAAGCACCGACGATTGCAAAATAAATGCCGTGGTAATATTCTCAGATTGTATATTTCCTAGTAAATCAAAACACGAGGCACAATATTTTCCCCCAGAAATGAGATTGTAACGTGTTTGTGAGTCCAACGCTTTTTCTTTGTTCAATGCAAAGTGAAGATAACGAACAGTGATCAATCTCATAACTCCTACAAGCAATACAAAATAGATAGTTGGGCAAACACGGACCCCTGGACACACCAGAGGTGGGATCAGGTGCCTAGGAGGAGTAAGCATCCCCTGTTGACCGGTCACACCTGCCGTGAGCCCCATATTCTGATCAGGTAATGTTCCTCAATCACGGATTGTATTTATATTATTATTGTTAGCCCTATCTTGGGTAAAATAAAAGAAAGAATTTACAAAAGCTAGATTAAACTTCCATCTAGTCCACATTTTATCAAAGCTGTACATTTTAAACTTTTGGATTACAGCATATTTTTCCGCATGGTATTTAAACCTTAGATGACATAATAATCCAACAAAGTTTGGTTCTTTATTCTGCATTAAACAAGTAAATATGTATTGTTTGACATATAGGATTATAAAATTAATAACTTTGTTATTAAAAGACAATGGAAATTCACCTAATATGATATTGGACATATTAAAACCAACTCTTCCTAGTTGGGAACTTTATGCTGATAATCTACCTGAAAGGCGAAGATAACGAAAACTGATCAATCTCACAACTACTACAAGCAATACAAAATAGAGAGTTGGGCAAACACGGAACCCTAGACAAACCAGAGATGGGATCAGGTGCTTGGGAGGAGTAAGCACCCCCTGTCGACCGGTCACACCCGCCGTGAGCCCTATACGTGTATCTTGATCAGGTAAACGGAGTTTTCCGTAGTCAAAATCAGTGTGCCAAATTCTTCAAATTTATGCTTCAGTTTTAGACACATTTAATATCCCAGTCAATGGGATGGATGAATATGAGTTACCGTACCTAAACTGGATGCCCAAACTTCACAAAAACCCTTACAAAAATACATTGCTGGATACATTACATCGAGTAAATATTGTACTACGCCCTTATATTTCCATATATGTGCTCCTTACCAAAATATAAAAGCTGTGAAGGAGAAACTTCAAACGTTCTGTGCCATAACATATGCCAAAAGTGGTGTAAATCAAATGTGGATTGTAAAAGATTCTAAAGAATTTTTAGTAAATTTGAAATCGCAAACCTTTTCTCAAATTCAGAAAATCAAAACGTATGACTTTCCAACACTTTACACGACCATTCTTCGCGATAAATTAAAGACTATACTTATTGACATCATATACAGTTGCTTCTTCAACGAAAATGGAAAAAGAAAATATTCGTATCTAGTCATCAATTATCCAAAAAAATTACTTTGTTACACACCACTCACTCTGACTCCAGACAAAGTACTGTTAAGTTGAACTGAATATTATGTTGAAGTTTCTCACTGACAATGTCTTCGGTGATGAGGTCTTCCAACAATCTGTTAGAATTCCCATGGGCACGAATTTTGCTCCTTTGTTAGCTGATCTGTTTTCATATTTCTATGAAGTAGAGTTTATTCAAACAAAAGTTTCTACATGAAAAAAAAATCTTGCTGTGACCTTCAACTCTACTATAGGATATATATAGTGGCGTCGGTGGCCTAGTGGTTAGGCCGTCACCCTCTCGACCGAAAAGTTGTGGGTTCGAGTCCTGGCCGCGCCAGGGCCGACGTTGTGTCCTTGGGAAAGGCACTTTACATGAATGTCCTCACTCCACCCAAATGTAAAAGAGGTATCTGGATTTAGACAGTGAAAAATATTGTTAGAAGGTTAGTACTCTAGTGCTTGTAATGAGAACTTACATTGTATGCTTCCTAGGAGGCTGAGAAAGTTCTAGATTGATATAAGGTCTGCCGGGGTAATAATGCATTGTAAAGCGCTTTGAGCAGTATACGCTGGAAGCGCTATATAAAACCAATTATTATTATCATTATTATATTCTGATCAATCTAATTCCCCCTAGACAACTCCATCTTCTCCATGAGAGTCAGGATTTTAGAGAAAGAAATTACCATCATACAAATAGTCCAACATTAAATACCACTTTCCGTAGAAAATGATATCATTGGATCAAGACTCTAGATACTGCATTTCCATATGGATGCAATGATAATGTATATTATGTAGGAAATTTGACTAGTCCATAAAGAAATAACGTGAATGTGATGAGTCTCTTTCCAAATACTCAAAGACGAAAACGCAGTCATGGACATTATTCATATAGATACCAAGTATACATGTCACGCTTGGTTCACTTTTGCCTTACGTCAATAGACAATTAGATGCACATCATATTCGCACAAAACTTTACTCTGTTCCATTGAGAATTTTAAATACGTTATTTGATGAAGCCAGCGCTAGTATATACTTGGGTTTTTCAACACAAGAATATAGACTGAACTCTATGATTATTGGATATTGCAAATTACAAGCTCTTTAAACCACCACGGGGCATGGATGATATTCCCTCTGAACCATGTTACCAGTTCCTTAAGCTTACAAAGAATATATACCGTCAACATAAGCAACATTCTTCATCCCAAAAAGTTCAGTCTTGTATTCCAACATACATGTATTTCAAGTTCAAGTCTAAACCCTGTATTTCCTAAAAAATATACTTCTACTATTGCATCCAAACTTTCTAATTCTAAACAACGTTTGCAGTGCCTAGATATACACAATCTTATACTTAATCCATCTACATGTTCTTGTTCATCGTGTTCTTTCAACTTCAGTCCAACTGGACATCCCATTACTGGTGATATTGATATTGTTTAAATTGAGGACCTCAAATCACATTTTAATAGGTCCCAAATACAGAGAACCTTGGTTTTTCAATTGGCGACAGAACTTTATCTCCATTATGAATTCTATCGAAGAGTATCCTAGACGATGGGCTAAATATGAAAAAGAAGAGCTTGATACATTGTCAGAATGGATTAAAAAGTATGTGAAGAATATTAAATACCGCATTTGACACACCAAATAAAATTACGGATCATATAACCTTCTGTGTTTAGTAAACCAGAAGTGATAACAAGAATTATATGAAAGATGAAGATAACGAACAGTGTTCAATCTCATATAAGCAATACAAAATAGAGACCGCCGCGGTGGCCGAGAGGTTAGAGCGTTCGCCCCACATGCCGTAGGCCGGGGTTCGAATTCCGGCTGCGACAGACCTAAGTCTGTTAAAACAGGTAGTGACAGTTCCATCGCCAAACGCTCGACATAAGGTGTGAATGTCACGGGTCCTCAGATATGACCTTAAAAACGGATGACCCGTGTCACAGTAGGTGTGGCACTGTAAAGAACCATCACTGCTCAATGGCCGTAAGCACCGAGTATAGGCCTAAATTTGAAGCCCTTCGCCGGTCTTGGTGACGTCTCCATATGAGTGAAAAATTCTCGAGCGAGACGTTAAGCAAGATACAATCAACCAATCAAAATAGATATTTGGACGGACCCCTGGATATGCCAGAGGTGTGAATCAGGTGCCTAGGAAGGGTAAGCATCCCTTGTCGACCAGACACCCGCCGTGACCCTATATCTTGATCAGGTAGATGGAGTTATCCGTAGTCAAATCTAATACAGATGTTCTTTGATAGCCCTCAGACCTTGCTGATCTTGTCAGTTTTCTAGTATAAAAGTATGAGTTGGGCAAACACAGATCCCTGGACATACTAGACGTGGGGTCAAGTGCCTAAGAGGAATAAAAATCCCATGTTAACCGGTCACACCAGCCATGAACCTTTTCTCATGATCAGATAAACGGCGTAATCTGTAGTAAAAATCAGCATGTTAAGAACGGTCTAGCAAGTAATATTTGCAAATACGATCATTTTAACGACCATAGAATTTGCGAAATGCTTACTTTAAACGAGACTGTTGAAACCCCAGTAACATTAACGTATTTGTCAGTAGCCTGCCTCGATTTACAAATTGTTCAAACGCAGAGCATGCTCTAGTGTATTGAATCAGTTAAGATACATGAACACGATATACAGGTGATAATGGAATATTGCTTCAAAAATTGGGAAGTTGACGATAGAGAAGCTGAAATCGACAATGTATAACATCAAACATGTTTCAATCAATCTAGATTGTCCACTCGGACTGGGTTGATCAAAACCTTGGTAAAATTTGATCATTGGTTATATTTACTATCCTCTAGTTAACAACTGGTCAAACGTCTGTTGTGAATTTAGCCGTAAGTTGGGCCATAATGTAAAACTTCAGTGATGCTCATACGAAATGTTTGAAATCCGAAATAACAATGAAGTTTTAGAGCTATTATAGCCAAAAACAGTGTGCCAAAAAAAGTGGAGTCAAATTCGTCTAAGGATAAGAGCTATGCATGAGGGAGATAATCCTTAATTTTGAAATGAATTTCTAAATTTTATAACAGCAATTAAATATACATCCGTATTTTCAAGCTAGTAACGAAGTACTTAGCTACTGGGCTGTAGAGACCCTCGGGAACTAACAGTCGTCCTTCTCGAGAATCTTTCAATCAAATGGAGATTAATGCTACAGTTCGTTTATAATACAGTTGTAATAATGAGCCTTACAAAGACAATGTTGTTAAAAGCTTTGGCAGCTGAAACCAAAATAATATTCCTCATCTAATTATTTTATTACTTTTGGTTGAGTAAATACAGAGGAATAGATGGTACACACTTTTGTTTTCAACAGTCTAATACGTGATTTTAATATTTCTCTTATACTTTTTATCTATTCTTACAAGGTATCAAGTTCTTCATAGTTATCCCAACGTCTGGAATAATCTTCGACAAACTTCATAGTAGAAATTAAGTTCTATCCCCAATTGAAAGACCACGCTTTTCTGAATTTAGGACCTTTTTAAAAAAAACGTGATTTCAGGTCCCCATTTTTAATTATATCGACATCACCAGTAATGATTTTTCCAGATGGACTTATAGTTGAAAGAAGAAAAAGAACACGTAGATGTCAGAGCTATATATAAGATGGTCTCTTTCTAGGCACTGTAAAGTTTATTTCTAAGCTGTTTGTTTATATGCAAATAGTAGAAGTATATCTGTAGGACATAAAGAGGGAGACTTGAATTTGAAATATGCTGGAATAAAAGAATGAACATTTTATGACGAAGAATGTTGTTTATGTCGATATCGTCAATTCCTTTGTTATCAAATTCAAGTTTAAGAAACTGAAATCATGATTCGGAATGATTATCATCTACTACCCCGCTGTGGTTTACAGAGAATCCATAATTTCCAGGTTGTTGTCTGGTGTTGAAGAATACAAGTTTAAAACCCTCAACATGATGAATATTACAGTTAAAGTATGTCATCGATAGTCAACAAGATTTCATTTCCCTAAAGCAAGCCTTGCTATCGATGAAATGGAGTTTTGCTGACCCTTTCAATGATATACTTTAACCGTTTTATTATACAGATACAAACATTCAAACCAGAAAAAAAACTTATACAACGTTTCAAAACCGGGACCTACTCGCCAGGATTGCTGTACTTAATGACGTTCTAAGTATATGGGGAACAATTAACTCGTGATGCAATTAAACAGTTGCTGGGTATGGAATCAGCAAAATATATTGATTTACTTTTATATAATGATAAAGGTATAGGTGTAATAAACTGAATTGTCTGTGTTTTCAAATGATTCCTGTTTTTTCAACGTCACGCAGCTACATGTAGTGGGTGGATTATTTCATGTGTTGATTTTCTCAACTATTTCGCTAGTTCCTAGCATTCAATACAACCTCGCATTGGGTCAAATGCTGTCTGACGTGTTTCATACCGATTGTTAAGCTGTTCTTGGCACACTGATTTTGACTGCGGATAACTCCGTTTACCTGATCAGGATATAGGGCTCACGGTAGGTGTGACCGGTCAACAGGGGATGCTTACTCCTCCTAGGCACCTGATCCCACCTCTGGTGTGTTTCCGGGGCGATATTGTTCAGATTCAGAGTCCTGTCCATTTGACTCATCTGAATCGTTAGAAGAATCCGTAGCAGCAAGCTCAAATTGGTAAAGGACGATGTCCTGTTCGTCCTCGGTTGGATAATCACTTCAAACGACATGTGGAGGTCGATATCGTCCAGAGAAGCGGAGGTGTCGCTCGCATTCGACATAATTGCCTGTTCGAAACTGATGTGTTGTGACGTCATACGTCATTTTGGCTACATATAGTAAAACCGAAAGTTAAATGATTTCGGGCATGTGCGAAAATAGTTTACTTTGAGGGGAAATATCTCACTATTGAATGCACGCACGATCATGATTTTATATTCTTATTTTTTCAAAGGTATTTCTGAACCAATTTACCATTTTTGTACCCAGGACTTCCGGGACACTTTAAATTTGTGATGGATTGCACATTTAAAACTGTTAGTAGAACAATCACCTTGTTAATGTTGCTTAAGTAAAACCATTTTGAAGCTGAAAAACTTAATTCAATTAGAAATGTTATCAATGAAGAAAACTATCCATATCGTCCGCTACACTTCACAACCAACGGTCATTCTTTTACGGGCCGCCAAGGGGCTAGCCGTTATTTGATATACATCTAAAGATTGACGCTGAGTTTTCGTGGGATGGAAATGTTTTCTGCGGGATTGGCCAACAAGTTATTTTTGATGTAAAAGCAATTTCTGTTTCATCTTACTAACGTTCAAATTGAATTATCGGTAAAGCTCAGTAATATTGAATAGATATTCATCGTGTATTAAAATGTTAATATATTTTTGTACACAATCCACAACACTGCGCCTGATAAACGCACATGGCACAACAGACAGGGAACTAGGTCAATTTAGTTATACCAGTACGTAGATTCAAAGATGTCTCCTTTGTTTTGTGTGCTTTATCTTGATTAGCGTTTGAATCAAAGGCAGAAATGAGTACTGGGTTAATTTACAATCAAATGATAATGAATGTAAGATGTTTATATTATTAACAACTTTTTTTCGAGATTTTTAGAATTTGTAAACAAGTTTTTACTCTTATAAAAGTGTATGGATCGGCCTTTTGCGACCAATTTGGCACTTGCGTCAATGTTTTCTTGTATCGTCAATGATCCATTCATATTCCTCCATTATAGAGAGTCTGAATTCATTGGCAATTGTTTATCAGTTAAGTGTATGTCAAGAAACCATCGATGTCAGAAATCAAGAAATTTCCTTCACAAGTAAAACTGCAAGTGATTACTGATCCCGTAATTAGAAAATAAAAGCCTGGTTTTCGTGTATCGTGCAGGATAAACTCGGAGGTCAAGAAATGCTATTTTGAAACATAAAGACCGCGGCGTTGGTCAACGCTTTTACACTTCAAACAACATTGGAGACCATCTTACTCTATCAACAAAGACAAGGAGTTTATTTCTATTCTACAACCGGTCAGAAATATACAGCACACTGTTTCCCTATACAACTACGCACCAGGTCAATTTGTAACGCGTGTCGCTTTTGATTGGCCGAGGCGACTATACCATGTCAGTACTCGATTATTGCATAAAGGAAGAATTGTTATAACACCTTCTTATTCGGAATCATACATGTTTTGCTGACAAAAAGGAGAATTGGCAGGGTCTATGCTTAATCTTATATGTCGTCAATGAGGATATCGCATATTGCCGAGCGAACATTAGATTAGGCTGTTAATACTAAATTCTGATTTGTGGAAGAACCGCTCTCTAGCTGGAAGAGGTTCGACTTGTCTGTGTATGGCCATGTCTAGATGTGTATCGCTCTCGGAATACAGACGATTGGGTTTTGGTGGCAGGGGACAGGATTTTTTTGGGTTTGGTTTGGGTTTTTTTTGGGGGGGGGGGGGCTCTGAAACATGTCGGTTGGGGGTATACATTAAAGTCAGATTATGACAGACTAATGAAAAATCATATTTTCCTTTTATGTCAATGCTTGTATGTCATATTGGTGTATTTAATAAATTATGACTATAAATTCCATGTAATCTATAAATAATGCTGCTGGTGCACAAAACATTCTCTGAGCAGGTGCCACTATCTCGCTTTGATTTTCTCTCATTTGGGCCAATCCACACCACCCCCACACCATCACAGTACCGTACGAGGGGATTTAGACACTGTGCACAATCAATAACCGGGGTTGTCTGTCCGTCTTAAAAATCTGCCTTTCATATGAGGTCATCCACCTTCCCTCTCAGCTACATACCTTTTGCTGGACCATGCATGTTTTCACCAGAATTTCTTCAGCAACTGACCACATGTCTTAGTTTCGTATTTGCACCCATCTATCCTTGGAATAATGGTGACACCTACATGTTGCATATCAACTTACACAAAATATGTATCCTAAAATTATTGTACACATTATTACATATGAAAGGTGAAGATAACGAACAGTGATCAATTTCATAACTCCTACGAACAATACAAAATAGATAGTTAGGCAAACACGGGCCTCTGGACACACCAGAGGTAGGATCAGGTGCCTAGGAGCAGTAAGCATACCCAGTCGACCGGTCACACCCGACGTGAGCCCTATATCCTAATCAGGTAAACGGGGTTATCGGTAGTCAAAATCAGTATGCCAAGAACGGCTTAACACTCGGTATGAAACATGTCAGACAGTATTTGACCCAATGCGAGGCTGCATTGACGAACTAGATGGTTATAACGACCATAGAATTTGCGAAATACTGACTTCAATCGAGACTGTTGAAATCCCTGTACCATCAACTTTGTTTGTCAGTAGCTTACCTCGATTTAAAAACTGACTATACGCAGAACAAGCTCTTGCGTATCGAATCAGTTGAGAGGTATAAACACCATATGTAGGTGATAATGGAATATTGCTACATAAATATGGGAAGTTGACGATGGAGAAGATGAAATCATCCCGTTTGTCATACAGTTGAGTTGTCAGTTTGCCGTTAATGTCTACTTTCATATGTAATATCACTTCAAATAAGGAGGATTTACATTTTTAAAGAAAGTTGCCTATAGTGCAAGACTGTCCACTGCTACTCTTTGTTCAAATGTAAAATGTTTCCCCTCATTTATAAATGAATTTGTTTGCAAGATATTTTTTTAATAAATTTTAATCTAATAAAATGAAATTATCAGTTATTTTTTCATTAGCAAAACAAGAAGTGCAAAATCAGTAAGAAAGATCGCGGAACAGTTATAAAGTAGACATTTAACAGCTGATTTATATAAAGTAGACATCTAACAGCTGATTTATATAAAGTAGACATCTAACAGCTGATTTATATAAAGTAGATATCTAACAGCTGATTTATATAAAGTAGACATCTAGCAGCTGATTTATATAAAGTAGACATCTAGCAGCTGATTTATATAAAGTAGACATCTAACAGCTGATTTATATAAAGTAGACATCTAACAGCTGATTTATATAAAGTAGACATCTAACAGCTGATTTATATAAAGAAGACACCTAACAGCTGATTTATATAAAGGACATATCTAACAGCTGATTTATATAAAGTAGACATCTAACAGCTGATTTATATAAAGTAGACACCTAACAGCTGATTTATATAAAGTAGACATCTAACAGCTGATTTATATAAAGTAGACATCTAACAGCTGATTTATATAAAGTAGACATCTAACAGCTGATTTATATAAAGTAGACATCTAACAGCTGATTTATATAAAGTAGACATCTAACAGCTGATTTATATAAAGTAGACATCTAACAGCTGATTTATATAAAGTAGACACCTAACAGCTGATTTATATAAAGTAGACATCTAACAGCTGATTTATATAAAGTAGACATCTAACAGCTGATTTATATAAAGTAGACATCTAACAGCTGATTTATATAAAGTAGACATCTAACAGCTGATTTATATAAAGTAGACATCTAACAGCTGATTTATATAAAGTAGACACCTAACAGCTGATTTATATAAAGTAGACATCTAACAGCTGATTTATATAAAGTAGACATCTAACAGCTGATTTATATAAAGTAGACATCTAACAGCTGATTTATATAAAGTAGATATCTAACAGCTGATTTATATAAAGTAGACATCTAGCAGCTGATTTATATAAAGTAGACATCTAGCAGCTGATTTATATAAAGTAGATATCTAGCAGCTGATTTATATAAAGTAGACATCTAGCAGCTGATTTATATAAAGTAGACATCTAGCAGCTGATTTATATAAAGTAGACATCTAACAGCTGATTTATATAAAGTAGACACCTAACAGCTGATTTATATAAAGTAGACACCTAACAGCTGATTTATATAAAGTAGACATCTAACAGCTGATTTATATAAAGTAGATATCTAACAGCTGATTTATATAAAGTAGACATCTAACAGCTGATTTATATAAAGTAGACATCTAACAGCTGATTTATATAAAGTAGACATCTAACAGCTGATTTATATAAAGTAGACATCTAGCAGCTGATTTATATAAAGTAGACATCTAGCAGCTGATTTATATAAAGTAGATATCTAACAGCTGATTTATATAAAGTAGACATCTAGCAGCTGATTTATATAAAGTAGACATCTAGCAGCTGATTTATATAAAGTAGACATCTAACAGCTGATTTATATAAAGTAGACACCTAACAGCTGATTTATATAAAGTAGACACCTAACAGCTGATTTATATAAAGTAGACATCTAACAGCTGATTTATATAAAGTAGATATCTAACAGCTGATTTATATAAAGTAGACATCTAGCAGCTGATTTATATAAAGTAGACATCTAGCAGCTGATTTATATAAAGTAGACACCTAACAGCTGATTTATATAAAGTAGACATCTAACAGCTGATTTATAAGGCAATACTCATCAGGTTGAACATGAATTACCAATAGGGTCTCAATATGTATTACATATTAAGCCCGTCTATCTATTTTTCCTGTGGAATTTTATAGGCATCACTATTCTGATAAGTGTTTGATGATGAAATCGGTATATTTCTTGTAGAAGTTTGATTTGCATAAATGTTCCGATATTCTGTTGAAGATATAGTCGGTGTATTTTGGAGTAATGGCATTTCTTTGTTGTTCTTTTTTCAATAACTGTAATATCAAGGCTTTCTATGATTCACTTTCATGTGAAAATATGGGTCACCAAATCTTCTATTAAAATACCATAAACACTGATAATGTGTACTACACATTCACTGCAGGAAACATTTTGTGGCGCCTCGTTCTGGTCTTTTCGATTTTACTGCACAATTTCAAACGTATTCGATGTGTATCCCCATACGCAAAGAATAGAAATTGATTGTGTCATCAATGACGTCATTCATTGACACGTCGTCGATGCAAGGTGAAGATAACGAACAGTGATCAATCTCATAGCTCCAACAAGCAATACAAAATAGATAGTTGGGCAAACACGGACCCCTGGACACACCAGAGGTGGGATCAGGTGCCCAGGAGGAGTAAGCATCCCCTGTTGACCGGCCACACCCGCCGTGAGCCCTATATCCTGATCAGGCAAACGGAGCTATCCGCAGTCAAAACCAGTGTGCCAAGAACTGCTTACCAATCGGTATGAAACACGTCAGACAGCATTTGACCCAATGATAGGTTGTATTGACGAACTAGATCGTTATAACGACCATATAATTTGCGAAATGCTGACTTCAATCGAGACTGTTGAAATCCCTGTACCATCAACTTGTTTGTCAGTAGCTTACCTCGATTTAAAAACTGCCTACACGCAGAACAAGCTCTTGCATATCGAATCAGTTGAGATATATAAACACCATATGCAGGTGATAATGGAATATTGCTACATAAATATGGGAAGTCGACGATGGAGAAGCTGAAATCATCCCGTTTGTCATACAGTTGAGTTGTCAGTTTGCCGTTAATGTCTACTTTCAATAAAATATCTAAGTATGAAGCAGAAGTGGACGACTCTATGGTGTCTTTTATTTCGAGCTCACAGGGATATATCAAATCGACATGTGAATGAAAGCTATTATTGTTTATAGACAAAACGTCATCGATATATCTAAATGTCGAATCGAAGGCCACGGCGAGATATTTTTTCTTCTCGCGTAGAAGTTTTTGAATAAATTCTGCTTCATATGAATATATAAACAGGTCAGTAACAAAGGAGCACAATTCGTGCCCATGGGAATTCCAACAGACTGTTGGAAGACCTGATCACCAAAGACCACGAAGATATTGTCAATATATCTAAATGAATTTGCATTCATAACAACCTCGGTAGATGTTCTTCATCTGAAATCTAATTATAAGTACAATATGACAAATAAACTAGATTATTAGTAAAGAAGAAGATTTGTTGTTTAATTTATCGTCTTCTTAAATACACTCAAGACTATGATTCATGTAGCAAAAATCCAAAGAATATCGTCTGCCCCTCATCTGCCGTTCCAGATTTAAGCTTTACGGATACTCTGTCATTTTCATTCAACTGTAGAACTGACACGGCGCATGTGTCGTCATAGGATTCGTGTCGCCCGTCCGACCTCGTTTCAGTTTTCTCTTGCCCATTCACTTTAATGGCTGTTACGGTTGTCATTTTATGGGCCTCAATGTTGACGAGAAAGATGTACACACCGTTCCTGTCAGCTGTGAAGACACCTGTGCTAGTAGAGTATCCATGAGAATAGTTCGGGTAAACTTGATCAAACACGATCGGAGATCGCCTTGAGCTGGAGTATAGTTTAGCCATAAATGCCGGATAGGATAGAACAGCTGTTGAATAAATGAGAATTAATTTTGTTTGTTTATCATACTCCGTTCAGAATGTTTTGTTGTTGCTCACATTGAGACGTCAACAACTCCAGGTAACGCCTACAACACTATTATAGTTACCGGTATATATCCCTACCCTTGGGTCTTAATCCATAGCTTTCATATTTTTGGTGGAGCCCTCCATGTTTTCCGTTTGTCATAATCAGGGTAAAAAATAAATATTTTAAAGATTTATTAAAACATCTATATGTCATGTTTAGTACCGCCTTGAGAACATTTTCACGTGTTCGTAGAGGCCTCCTCTTGCTTATCACTGCTAGATGTCCAGAAATTATTTTTGTACCTAGTGTGACGGGGACCACGAGATTCATAGTTTGTGATCACCTTGTCCCATAGATGCTACAAGCAAATTTTGATATAAAGATTGCTCTAGTAATAATCTGAGAAGTGCAATATGTTCGACGAACGGACAAAATCTGCTGCAATAGGTCATGTGAGTTACTTAAGAGACCCCATGTCATTCTGTAAAATTTCGAATAATGCTGATGAATTATTTCCTACCGTTCGTAGAATTCATTACCATCCAGCCAGCAAACATAGATGATGGATAAACCTTCTCTGATCGAATGTAGACGTACTCGTGTTCCTTTAACCAAGCAAACGTCATATATCCACTGCCATCATAGAGACCAGAAGAAGAGTCCAAATAGATATTAGGTCTGGTTTGATGACTTAATTTAAATTCAGCAGTAAGTGCGGAGTCCCCATAGGTTAATACTGACGTCATGAACACGTATAAACCAGGGTAAGGCGCGGTAAATCTTCCGGTAAGCCTGGAGTAACCAAGGCCTTTATTGAGGTGCACATGGTCAAACAGAATATCATGCCCGCTTTGTGTTGTTAGAGAGGCATAAAACCCTGGTGTTGGAACTGAAATAAGTAGAAATAAATACAAAGTAAATCTACTGGCGAAAATATGTCTGAAAATACACATCTAATTCAGTAACCGACGTACCAGATTGGTTGATTTTCCATCCTGAAAACATGGTGTGTTCTGCTAGAGGTCTTCCCTGGGTAATGTTAACATAAACTTTATCGTTAGCTTGTAACTCTAGGAGGGCAAATGACGTAGTGGTATCATAGTAACCTGCCGCTTCCTGCGCTTTGGCAGACCCTTGAGGCACACTGTTAGCTACTAGAACTGCCTCTGTGAATTCTCCATACGTCTCAATGGTCCAAGAGAAAACGTAAAGGCCAGGAACAGAAGCGGTAAACACGCCTGTTTTGTTATTGTATGCATTGCCAATGTTGGTAATTTCATGATCAAATATCATCGGTCCCGGTGTTGCTTTGTGACTTGATTTTACGTGGAAGGCAACAAAAGATGGCGGTGCTGGTGATGGTGAAGGTGCAGTGGGGGGTACTGAAAAAGATATGCATACATTTATGGTATTGTAGAGCCTCGTGGGGATCCGAGTTAGAATAGGTCCTCAGTACCCCCTTGCTTGTCGTAAGAGGCGACTAAATGGGTCGATCCTTCGAATGAGAACGCAAAAATCAATGCCCCGCGTCACAGCAGGTGTAGCACGATAAAGACCCCTCCCTGCTTGAAGGCCATAAGCGCCGAGCATAGGCCTAAATTTTGCAGCCTTTCACCGGCAGTGGTGACGTCTCCGTATGAGTGAAAAATTATCAAGCAGGACGTTAAATGATAACCAACTAGAACAGTTTTCAGAATCTAAAAGGTGGATACGACATACTAATGATGAAGACTTTATTTCCAAACTTATCATGGTTTATTTATATATAATGCTGTCATATGATAACTTATAGAATGTAAATTATTGTATTCCTGATGAAAGAAATAGGACGAAATTTAGGTTTTTCATACTTGACCAATTTAACTCTCGAGCATATCCGGGGGTTGGCCTTATTTGCATAATGTATGCATACATAAACTACCCAAATTGACATTATTATTATTATAAATCGTCAAACACCTGTGTTAATATGGTTTGGATAAAAATAGCATAATTCATGAACTACATGTACATGTATAATGAATTAATATTGATAAAAATTAGGATTTGAGTCTCCAAATCGTTATGGATCCTTCATCCTTTTGGGGTAATTGGTGGCAGCGAGTAAAAATGGCTGTGGTAAGTAAAAGGGCAGACGATTTTACAATTTTCAATCACTTGGAGCTATTACGGACTTCCGTTTATATGAATTGGGGTAAGAAATGATACCCAATGCTGCACATTCTATGTAATAGCTTGTTGCAATGCTCAAAGTCCAGCTAAAAGTCGACCAAAATATAATGGAACATTTTTCCGGATTAATTTGTGCATATCTTGGGAAGTATACGGAATTTCGGGATGAACTTTGGTAGTAATGCAGATTGATTATATATGAATATATCAGAATACAGAGTAGAATTTTATGCCATTTCATTCATTGTTTTTACATCAGATAACTTGGATACCGTATATTTAGAGTTCTATACCTTTACTCTTTAATAGTAAATTCGAACCCAAGCGATCCTATTGCCTGTGATCAGAAAAAAACAATGTAAGTTTTGAAATTGAGTTCATATTTTGTATAAATAGGATTAAGGACCCATTAAACTCCTCCTAGGTACCCGATTCTGGTGTGTCCAGTGGTCCGTGTTTGTCCTATACTTAATTTTGTATTCTTTATAGGATTTATGAAATTGGTCACTATTCGTTATCTTCATTTTTTTTTCATTTGTAGAATATCCGTAGATCTATTAAAAGCTAACATTAAAAAGGAAATTGATAAAAAAAAAAAAAAAAAGTGCAGACTGCGAAATCTCCACTTTTTTTCATATTTAGATTGTTCTGACTTCACAGCAAAATGAAATGTAAACAGGAATACCTGAGAAAATGAATACACAAGGATTATTTTTTTTAAATCACCTTACATTATTTCATGAGTAAATGAATATTAAAAACAATGCGCGACAGGTTTCGGTTGTGTTTTGCACGAGTTACCTTCCTTACATCACACAACTTGACAATTTGATATGTATTAAATCCTCCTCAGTTAAAGAAAAATTGAACAGAATGCGCATATTGAATCATTTTCGTATCTTATACCGATTTACAGTTCTGGGATCATTATATTTAATAAATGCAAAACATCTCTTTAACACATGAACCCATTTCATTTGCTTTTATTTTTTGAAGATCAACTTATATTATTTAAATACATGTGGTATGTTTTCAAGATTTCTTTATACATGTACATATACCATGTTAATTCTAGAATATTTCTTTCATTAATTAAATGGTAAAAGTTCACAACCACCTCAGAGCATATTTATGTCAACTGTCTTGAGTACTTGTACGAGGTGAGGCAAACTTCAGAGTTCCCCCTCACTCCTGATAATATTTTATTTCTAAGTGTATTCTTATTCCTAAACCTTTCATTTTATGTCATCACCCAAGAAGGAAATTCTCAAGTTGATTAAAAATCACATATTAGCAAGTCATACTGCTGAATTCAATAACCAAAAACGTTGCTTTGCTAATTTAAGTGTAGTTTGGCTGATATTTCAAAATATCTCGATGATTACGCCCACGTCCCCAATTTTGCCTATTTATTATGCCCTGTGCTTCCTAATGACGTATTTTCTGCAACTTGCCACAGAACAATCTGTGTATATACAGTATACATGCATATACTTGCTGAACATTCCCTTAAATAGATTTTCTCCGTGCCCTGTCTACATGCGTAATGAAAGTAAACAGGATGTTGTGATTGAGATCTTCTAAATTGATCTCGTATATGAAGTAATAATTAATTGAACGCTAATTTCACTGACTTTCATTGTTCGAAGAGGTTTGAGACGCGTTCAATACATGTGTACCACAATGCCTCATTCAAGTCAAGATTTTTTTTTTTTTTTTTTTTTTTACCTTTAGAAGAAATTGTCGCATTTTTAAAGTACCCTCATTTTGAAATAGTTTCAGATGATGGCGCTGTAAAACCGCCCCGGCAGGGTTGACCAGTTTGGAATTCAATGCTTGGCTCATGTAGAATAAGAAGTTTTGTCTCCTGACGTTTTTATCAAATGAGAGACCCATCAAGTCTAACAATCACCCGAGTACCTCACAATATGAAACTAAATCTAGAAGTGTTTCTTCTGGCTAGTAGGTGTATTAAGGGGGTTCTTTGTCAGGCAAATATGGTCAATTTGTGTTTATGATCGTCAAATTTTGCAATTTTCAAATATCAATTCATGCTTTACACTTGTTGATCCCAACTCATCCCATCTCCAGGGTAATTGCTTTTAACAACACTCTTTTTAAAGACCTTTCGAATGATAGGAAACACTTTGCACTTGGTGACTCCACTTTTATTCACCAACAGAATGATCGTCTCTCCAATTCTCTCTTCAATGACATGTTAAGCTGTAACGTTTTGAAACATTTTGCATCTTGTTCATATCTTTATAATTTAAACTTTACTAGTAATACATATTGTATCTTCAGTACAAGGTTCAGCTCTATGCGTCATCCCCTGGCACAGGAGCCGCACATTTCACAATTCTTTGCATACATTTTGTATACTGCATGTTCAGGAATTTAAAAAAAGATTTTAAAAGAGTCCCAGCGTATTTTCACTACGTAACCAATGCCATCCATCTTAAGGCCCGAATAACTGACCCAGGACCTTACATTTAAGTGGCTGTGCTCATTATAATGTTGAAACGTAAAGAATATTTTAAACGAATTGATGCATATTGATCATATGACCGATTTAGCCCCGCCCTCGGTCCTGACACTGTGACTCGGGCCGATCAATTTCATTCATGCTCATCATAACAATGGACACACGTTGTCAGCTACTTTTTCAGGAGTAAAGAAGATTAATAAAGATTTAATTTATTTTGTCTACATGACCAATTTAATCCATCCTACAGCATCAACCTCTGCCCCATGGATCATGAATTTCACAATTTTAATAGAGGCTTTCCTGTTCACTCTAGTAATACACATAAATTCTACAACAATGCGTAATCAAGGATAAAAAAGAATACCTTTAAATCAACATTGCATTTCCATTATATGATTAACTCAGCTCCACCCCAGGATCAGAACCCATGCTCTAAAGGCCTTAAATGTCACAATTATCGTAAAATATTCCATCTCAATGTAACTTTGCACTCAGTTTGTCTGCTTCATTTCAAGAGGATGGAGATCATGATGATCTGTATATGACAGTTTTGGTCCACTCTTGATACCCCCTAATGCAATGGACCATTTCAGTGACTCAGGCTACCAAACATGAATACTAGAAAACTCAAGTTCAGTTTTAAACGGCCATTTTATAGAGAAATTTACGGAAAACAGAAATATTGTAAGTCATCTTATTTTTAGAGTGAGTAAAGATAAAAAGTAAAGTTAACGAACGGTGATCAATCTCATACATGTAAATCCTATAAAGAATACAAAATTGAGATTAGGGCAAACATGGATCCCTGAAAACACCAGAGGTGGGATTAAGTGTCTAAGAGAAAGCAATCCCGTTGACCAGTCACATCCGCCTTAAATCGGGTAAACGGGGTAATCCGTAATAAAAATCAGCATGTAAAGGACGGCCTAACAAATGGTTTAATAAACACGTCAGAAAGCATTCAATTTAATGACAGGAATTAGATAGTTATAACAACCATAGAATTTGTGAAATGCTGACTTTGCTGACTTTAAACGAGATTGTTGAAACTCCTGTAATATAATCTTGTTTGTTAGAAGCCTGCCTCAGTTTAAAATTTGACCATACGCAGAAGAAACTCTTGCGTATCGAATCAGTTGAGAGATGTAAACACCATATGCAGGTGATAATGGAATATTGCTATATGAATATGGGGAGTTGACGATGGAGAAGCTGAAAGTTGAGTTTTTAACAATGGTTTGCCGTTTACGCCTATGTTTAATAAAATATCAAATATGAAGTAGATATGGAAGTCTTTTTGGTGTTCTTTATTTCGAGTTTACTGGAATGCTTTAATATCGAATCGACGTATGAATGAAAGTGAATATTGTTAATAGACAAAACATCGTTGATATATCAAATTTCTCGACTTGCAGGCCACAACAAGATTTTTTTCAAATATAAGCTTTTGAATAAAGCAGGTCAGCTAATTAAGGAACACAATTCGTGCCCATGGGAATTCCAATACATTGTTGGAAGACCTGATCACCAAAGACTACATAGATACTGTTAACGACGAACTCCAGCATCTTTTAATATCAACTGCAGAGTACATGTACGCCAAATTAGATTGGTGTTTCAGAAATTAATATTTTGGATAACTGTTAATGTTTCGAGAGAAAAAATTATGGTGTAAAGTGTGTATTCACAAAAACTACCATGACGTCTTTAAAATCCCGATAATTTCTGTTGGCACCGATTTCCGAAATATTTCATACACACGTACATGCTTTCATAATCAATTATATTTATGAATAGGTTACATTGTAATTGTTTTAACGTGTTTATAAAAAAAAACACAATCTTAACGCTTTTAGTTTATACGGTTTATGAATATTACAAATATAAGCTTTTATTCCCCTTCATCCTCATAATTTAAAAAGGTTACCGTTCGGGAGGGGGGGGGTCGTAAATGTGTGGAAATCTGCCCCACATAAAGACTGTACTTTGTTGATCACTCGATTTCGTGGTCTTCCTCAACCACGTAAATTGGTAATCAACGAATAATGGTGAATCTAGAGAAAAAGTCTACTGTAGCCTAACGCGATAATTGACGCAGAACAATACATTTTATTTTAGACACGTGATTTGGGCTTACCAGTAGATGTTGTGGGTTGGGAGCTGGATGTCACTACAGATGTACAGTTAAGGTTACAGAGGTCCCCATCACAACAATGAGCGCACAGGTCCGAGAGTTGTCGCTTCCTCCCCACTACTGGCCCAGTCAAATGGGAGGGGCACATCTAAGTATCAGACAACATAACGTGCGAATCAAAATAGTTCTATCTCGTTCTGGAACACTGTCACAATATAATAATTTTTTTTAAATCTACTGGTGTTGGTGAGTACAAAAATTACAACATATGTAAATACATTGTAATGGGGTTGTTTTTTTTTTTCAAAATATTTTTTCAAAACTTCCATGATAGAAAGTGGAGCAAACCTTTAGTTTTGCTTTCTCTTTCGTGTTTGGTTACTCTTATATAATTTCGAATTTTCGATAGACGAAATATTTCTTTGTCCAAATAACTGCTTTAATCTCATTGAAAGAACATTTTCTCCTTCTCTGATTTTGATAAAGAATATGAAAATAAACCATGTTCATTCTGACATGTTTTGTTTGGATTTTAGGATTACAAATATTCAATGATTCCAGGAATAGAAAAAAATATTACAAAAACAGCGAAGAATGCAAGTTACCGTTGATTTCTCGCATTTTGATGTATAATATCTCTGTCCAAATAGGATTCTCTCTTGAAGAAAGCATTTCTACAAAAGAAAGATTATGTCTTAACAGTGCAGTGCTTACAAGAGACCTATACTAATTTTCTATTTTATATCAACGATACATACTTCTCCGGAATTGCAGGGAACTATTTTATGACAGTCGGCAGGATGTAGAACATTTTGACAATCAAAACAAATAGGTCCACGCACATGTGGATATTCTAAATAAAACAAAGATAAATATTCATATTCATTTCACAAACTAAAGTTCGATGCTAAATCGTGTCTATTTAAATCAACTTCTTGGGAAAGTTTTTATTATTTCTTAAAACATATTGTTGTGACGTCAGTTCTTTGTCTTGACAGTACTTTATTTTTTTATACTGTACTGAACATAGTCCAGTATTATTAAGAGCAGGCCAATATTATGAGAAATACTGTTTTAGATAGAACAATGTTTTAAGTAAGATGGCTCGTGCCAGTCCCGTATCTGACATAATAGACCATCGGAGTCTTGTATCCCTTACATACAAATTTTCTTTAGCTAAATTTTGTTTGAAGTACTTAAGGTAGTTCTATCCTCATGTGACGTCATACATCACGTGGCAATCTATCATGGGACAATATTGGCTGTCCTGTAAGAGACCCGAGAACGTCATAATGCAGCTGCCCGGAAGCTGTAGTCGATATGGATATGAGAAAATATCACTTTTACCTGAATACTGTGAACATTTAGTAAAAAAAAAAATATCTCAGACTTTATCTACATACAGTGTATATTGCAATTGTGTTATCGTATAAATTGATAAAATTGATTGTATGCTGTTTTATCGGCGATTTTCAACTATAAAATTTCCTTTACATTGTCATTTTTAAATTGTTGAGCCATCTATATGAGGGTATTTGATGTGATAGATTTCTTATAAAGTCAACTAGTGATATGGTATGGCTCCTCCGTGCCGTCAACGGACATGGTCAACTAGATCTATATTTCTGTAGACGGATGGTAGAGCGTTCGCTTTGTAATCGAGAGGCCGTGAATTCGAGCCCCGCTCGTGTCATGACTGCATCAAACTTGTGACATGAACTTAGGTAATAATAGTCATTTAGAAGTGAGAATCACGGGTCTTTCGGATATGACCTTTAAAAGGGGGAGGTCCCGTGTCTGGCAGGCGTTGACACGGTAATTAAAGAACCCCCACTGCTACGAACCTGAGCGCGTTAACATACATGTAGGTCTAAATTTGTGATGCTTCACGTACAGATGGTCATGTCTGAAAACGCATGAAAAATATTGGCGGGACGTAAAACACGGAACAAGCCAACACTTCAATTTCAATTCTTTATTGTCCCTGAGTTATACAACTCATCGGAATACATTTAGTACATGTATATTCACAATATATCTAATTGTATAAGGTAACAACGGGTGAGTGGACAGGAGAAGATAGGAGGAGAAATTATAGATATGATATAATCACCTTAATGAGATGCACACGTTATTAGATAATACTATACACTGTAAATGTAATTACAATACTGACTTAAAACGCTTTACTTCGTATTTTCACAGCTTGTACTAAGAATTTTCCCAAGTTAATGAGTTCTATAGTATTGTCTGCACTAAGGAGCTTGACTAAAAAGGCACTTGGTTTGTGTAATAGAAACCCTTAATATATTTCTCTCTCAAATCGATGCAAAATGGACATTTCAGGATAAAATGAAACTCATCTTCTCTATCATTATCATCATACAGTCCTGAATACTTCTTACTCACCCGGAGAACCACAGCCATAGGCATTACAGATATCAGACGAGCAACAGTCCTTGCACACTACCTCCCCAGCTGTAACCTGGCTTCGTTTCGAGTTCACTTCTATCACCGTCCTGTTGTTTACTTTGGTACATTGCTTAAAACCAGATATCATTTTGTATTTAACACACGATAGTTAATTCTGATGAAAATACAATCTCTCATACAGAGTTGTCGATCCTTACAGTGCTCACAACAATTGTGAGCACTGTGTAACAGGAAGGGAGAAAATGCAATGGACCAGACCGGGAGTCGATCCCGGGCTCCCTTAATCTCTAGTCTGGTGCTCTACCAACTGAGCTAACTGGCCATCGGCGATCGAATGCGACTGACCGCTACATTTGTAAGGATCGACAACTCTGTATAAGAGATTGATGAAAATACTGGATAGGCCATTTTGATGAGTTTTACTTTTTCTGACCTGCGTAGGTAGGCAGCCCGTCCAGTAACCCGTATCACCATTGTCGGCCCTGAACATCTGTACAGCACAAACCTAGAAAAGATGAAATGTATATTTTGCGAAGAATGGCAGGGTTTCTTTTAATTTTGTTATATGACAAGGCTTTCTATAATCAGCTGTGACGCTATCACTATGTAATATTTCAGGAAATTGTATATTCTTTATTAATCAATATACATTTGGAAGTGCTTTATCATAACCCTTTTTTATTTCAATGGCACGGTTGTTGTTTTTTACGCAGTAAAAGTAAGAAATATAGAACAGATTTCAATTGATCAAATTTATATGCGATCTCTCACGTGATCAGTCGAGGTATAATTTTTTTTTAATGTTTAAATTTTTACCTCTCCATCAGAGCAATACTCTATCCTGTCGCAAAGCCTTGGTTCTGTGACGTCAGAGCAGCGCAAGCATTTCAGACCTACAACATAAACCTGACAGAAATGAGAGAGTGGCTGGTCCGGAAAGTTAGAGAGAACATTATGAAGGCAGAAGTTAGAGAGAACATTATGAAGGCTGAAGTTAGAGAGAGCATTATGAAGGCAGAAGTTAGAGAGAACATTATGAAGGCTGAAGTTAGAGAGAACATTATGAAGGCAGAAGTTAGAGAGAACATTATGAAGGCAGAAGTTAGAGAGAGCATTATGAAGGCAGAAGTTAGAGAGAACATTATGAAGGCAGAAGTTAGAGAGAACATTATGAAGGCAGAAGTTAGAGAGAACATTATGAAGGCTGAAGTTAGAGAGAGCATTATGAAGGCAGAAGTTAGAGAGAGCATTATGAAGGCAGAAGTTAGAGAGAGCATTATGAAGGCAGGTGGGGATGATGTACATGAAGAAAAATCAGACATGTCTGTTTTCCAGCTTCCTGTATACCGAGAGAATATCATGGATGGGAGATAAGTAGACTTACAACATTAAAACATAACATTAGTACATGTATCATTATACTTATTCTGAAAATGGAAAATTTTATTACCCGGGTAACTTTGTACAATCATTTATGACGTAATAGCAGTGATAGAGAGGAAACGTCTTACCAGATGTTGTTTCTGGCATCCATACGTAGAGTAGTGACAATACTGCGTGATAAAGGGAGATAAATGATCCAGTGCATCATTATTTTTTATTTGTTGTAAATATAAAATGACAGCTTTCCAATTACATAGAATTTACCAATAGAATCTTGCCTTCCAGATATTGTCACATTGAATTTTCAAGAAAACTACCTGCACTCTACCTGAAATATACTTCATTCTTGTGTGATCATTGTCCTATATCGATGTTAAAGATAAGACGGAAGCACTAAGCTAATGTGGACAGCAATAATAGTATACGCAAATTTTGCACGTTCACACAATTCTTTGATAATATATGAGTTTTCAAGTCTTGTCCACTTTCTAGATAAAACTTTTAAAAAGTCACCGAAGAAACTGTGTTCTCCCTCTCTCTCTGTCTCTCTCTCTCTCTGTGTGTGTGTGTGTGTGTGTGTGTGTGTGTGTGTGTGTGTGTGTGTGTGTGTGTGAGTTCTAAACACTAAAATGACCATCAACACTTTCGAAAGACTTGCCCCTTCCTCTGGACAGACGAAAAACTTCTACTTAAGATGGCTAAATATATACTAGTACTTAAAGATGTACAAAAAAGCTAGCACTAAACTATAGCTAAAAGCCTGAGTTACATGTTCATTGTTTTTAACTTGCTATTCAATATGTTAACCAAGGAGGGAATTAGAACACGTCCACTGGTCGCAGTACGTAGGTCACTAGTGAAGCGTTCGCTTGGTAACCGAAAGGTCGTAATTGATTAATTGTATATTGTTTAACGTCCATCTCGAGAATCTTTCACTCCTATGGAGATGTCACCATTGCCGGTGAAGGGCTGCAAAGTTTAGGCCTATGCTCAGCGCTTACGATCTTTGAGCAGGATGGGTTCTTAATTGTGACACACCTGCTGTGACACAGGGTTCGGTTTTTGCGGTTTCATCCGAAGGACCGCCCCATTTAGTCGCCTTTTACGACAAGCAAGGGGTACTGAGGACCTATTCTAACCCGGATCTCCACGGTATTCGAAAGGTCATGAACCCCTCTTATGGTGTGACTGCAACAAACCTAATGCGTAAACATAAGTAACGATTGACCGGTCACATCCGCCGTAAGTCCTCTCTTTTGATCAGATTAACGGAGTAATCCATAATCAAAATCCGTATGTAAAGAACGGCCTAACAACTGGTATGAAACACATCAGACAGCATTCAACTTAACGACAGGTTGTATTTCAAATGAGATCCTTGTAAAGATGTTGGCATAAGATGGTGCCATTTTGGTTCCCATAGTCTTGCCACCAGGGCCGTAACTGCCGATGAGGCAGACGAGGCAACTGCCTCGTCTGATTTTTTGGCAAAAAAGAAAATAAAATTATATAAATGTTATATTATAGGATATATGTTTAAAATGAAGACAAGCACCTTTGTCTTTGACACCATATTACGATTCTTTACATAGTACAAATGAAACACAAACATGATAAATTGGGATTTAAAAAGTGTCATTTTCAGTCGTAAAGTCAATCGGCGGCCCCCAATCCCCTGCCTCCCCTGATTTAGAACCCTACTTACGGCCCTGGCCACTGATTTACAGGTAGTGTTCACCGTTGAATATGAAGTTATTGAACTTGGAAATACGGTTAAAAAGCTGAATGAGTGATTCAGTTGTAGGGCATTGACTCACCCTATCATTCCAAACCTCTCCACGGGTCTCGATTCTCTCATATGGATTGTTAGTGTAATGTGAAATATTTACATTCCCAATGTTTTTACCTTTTAATATCTTTACAAATTGTATTATAGTCATTCCTAATGAATACGTTGCAGTTATGAACAATGCGCGTATGAATCTTTGTAAATAGAATATGTCTATTTTAACGGCTGGAAATTCTTCAGTTTTGAAAATACATTTGGGAAAGAAACAGCAACACTTCACATCGGCATTCTTTTCATGAAGTGCGCGCTAATGCGCTTCATGGGGGTATGTCAGCTTGATGCTTCGCAGCTCATACCCTCATATGTATTTTCAAAAATTGAATTTATTTCTTGAATAATATCCATAGTGACAAGAAGGGTATGGTCAGGCAGGCTTTATTAGCGTGATCAGTCGTGCCCTTCAGGTAAGACGGTAAAGCCATTACATGCTGACGGAGATGTTAATCAATAGATTCGGAGATTTTCTCCGCTGGATGTCCCATGGCACTGATAACTGGGCTGCCTGACATGTCTCCTATGTGAAGTTTACACAAAAAATAAATTTGTCAACACTTTCTAAGCGGCCAATCCTCTGTTTCATAAGATGGTCCACATTGTTTACTTTCCTTTGACTTTTTGATGCTGTATAGTGATTCAAAAAATAATTATAACAGTGCAGAAAAAGTAATATCACCGGGTACGAGTTGCAGTGATCACCATCATTAATTAAGTCGTCCTCCTTGAGATTAATTAAAGTTATTCATTTCATAGTGCATTATAGATCTTCTCATTGGATGAATCGGCGAGTTTGAATTGGTTCTCGGGTTATTATATTGTAAAGCAAGTCAAAAACAATAAACATGTAATATTTAATATAAATACGATTGTAACTTTAGGTTCACTGCTAGCATGTTTGAATATATTTTTTTTTTTCGTTAAATATTTAGCCATCTCATGTAAAACTTTTTTTTTTCGTTTGTCCTGAGGATGGGACAGGTCTCCCGAGAACTTGACGATTGTTCTTATCGTTGTTCATTTTATTTTTATATTTCTTTACTGTGGACAGTTATATTTATTTAATAGTTCATTCATTCAATCAATCAATCAATTAATGCTTTATCTCATAAATGTACAGTCATACATTACAGAGAGGAGGTTGCAAAATACAGAATACTCCATATACAACATGTACAGTAATAAATATTTTTATATTACTCTGTATAAAGTGGAGAAACATTGATTCAACAAATAAACATTACCACCAAAAATGTAATGATATTCGTATTCTACTTTGTTTTTATTACATAAATAACAGAAACGTTGACTTCTAGGAGTAGTATTCCATCTTCCACACTCAATGGGTAGTTTCAAATTATTATATCTAAATTTGCATAAAATTAGTGCGTATTTTCGAGGCAGAATAGTGAGATCATTCTCGAATATCAGAGAATCTTTGAATAGTCTGTAATATAAATATTTGGGAAAAAGATAAATATTACTCCTCCATTCTTGAATAAATTGGTCTATTAATATTCTTTTAACTTTCTGTTTCACCCAAATTGGATTATATAGAAATTCTGTTGTCCACATGTATGAGAGTCCACATTCATTCAATATATTTTTGATAGATTTTAACCATTTGATGTCTTTTTAAATGACTAAATGATATATTTTAACGGACAATTTATCAGTGGTACTAGAGAAATGAAGTTTCGCCCAAAACTCTATCATTTTTATCTTAACTATTATTAAAAGAGGGTATCTCCCAAGTTCCCCATATATCATTGGAATCTGTGCTCTTTAAAGTATTTCAAAAATGCAATTTGTTACTTGCATGATCCTCTTAAATTAACGTCAGATTTCAATGATCGTGTAACAACGCGGCAAGAATTTTCAGACTGTTATAAATGGTCTAGCGCGCTAGTCACACGGTGCTAGGAGAATTGGTCTCGCAGCTCGTGAGTTCAACCCCGGGTAGGAGCGGAAGTAGGTACTCATATGTGCTTAAACTTTATGTGCTTTACATTAATTATTTCTTCACTTGGGGTAATTATGTTTATTCAAAAGGTCATTGCCATTTCTGTCAGTGATTTATGAAATATTTCAAATGCAGTGTATATCTTGTATGATCCTCTACGTCAAATGACTATCCCATTTCCGTTCGCAACGACCGTGTAGCGTGTGACAGCGTGGCGAGAATTCCGTCGTCATCGAAAGCAAGTGATGGTCGAGTGGTCTAGCGGGCTTGAAGTGGGCATTCATATATGGTGCATTTCTTCAATATTTCCTCACTTCAGGCACTTGTAATGCTTAAGAGTTAATTGCAACCCATGTACTTTATGAAAACATTTAAATACAGTGTGCATTATATAGGATACTCTTTAATTTACGTCAAATAATGCAACGGTGTCTCTTTTCCATTCTCAATGACTGTGTATTGTGTGACGGTGTGGCGAAAATTCCATCCTCATCGAAAGCAATTTATTTTTTAAAAACTTGCCTAATTGGTCGAGCTATCTAGCGCGCTGGTCAGACGCTGATAGGAGATCGTCAGTTCAACCACGGACGGAAGTGGGTATCCAAGTGTTGTAAATTCCTCTGTGTATTATATATAAACAGGGTATATACCTGTTTCCTGATTTTCTACGGATAATACGGAAAACATTCACCATAATTACGGTAATTATCAATTAACATATTTTGGAGATTTTAGCAGAGTTCAGTTCCTTAAATATTTTTGAATGATATGAATTTATTTCTTCGTCTTGTACAGTATGCAATGTCTTCGTATGTCCCTGTTCGTGTTATATGCCTGATGGCCTATTTTTATATTCTTTACCCTTCTTCATTCTTGGTTGCTGAGATTCCTTGTACAAAATGTGTTTACATTTAAGAACATTTTGTGTATATTTTAAGTTGAAGTCGATATACAAACTCTTAAGAGCTTAGTATGTTTATTGAATTAACAATCGACTTTAGATAATGATTCTGTATCTGCACATCATCAAGAACAAAGGCGCCATTGATTTGTTTATCTACTTAGCTAGATCCATCAGTACGTAACAATTAAGCAATTATGACGATGAGGTGACGAACAGGAAACAACGATTTAAAGACAAAACTTGGCATGCTTCTGAATTTAGGAGATTAACACAATTTCAGATAGCATTAATAGTTATGGAGTTTACAGACAGTTTGCCTACATCACTACATTTTATATAGGTATCACTGTATATCATATAGATATCACTGTATATCATAGAAATATCACTGTACATTATATAAATATCACTGTACATTATATAAATATCACTGTACATTATATAAATATCACTGTACATTATATAGATATTACTGTACATCGTATAGATATCTCTGAACATTATACGATATTACTATACATCATATAGATATCACTGTACATCATATAAATATCACTGTACATTATATAGATATTACTGTACATTATATAGATATATCTGTACATTATACAGATATCACTGTACATTATATAGATATTACTGTACATTATATAGATATTACTGTACATTATATAGATATCACTGTACTTTATATAGATATCACTGTATATTATATAAATAGCACTGTACATCATATATATATATCACTGTACATCATATAAAAATCACTGTACATTATATAAATATCACTGTACATTATATAGATATCGCTGTACTTTATATAGATACCACTGTACATTATATAAATATCACTGTACATTATATAAATATCACTGTACATTATATAAATATCACTGTACATTATAAAGATATCACTGTACATCATATAGATATCACTATACTTTATATAGATATCACTGTACATTATATAAATATCACTGTACATCATATATATATATCACTGTACATCATATAAAAATCACTGTACATTATATAAAAATCACTGTACATTATATAGATATCACTGTATATTATATAAATATCGCTGTAGTTTTATAAATATCACTGTACATTATACAGATATCACTGTACATTATACAGATATCACTGTACATTATATAAATATCTGAGACCATTCATTTTATAATCCAAGTCAGCATCTTAATATGGAGATGTAGATGTTCTATATTATCCACAAACTACATTGTTATTAGACCTTATTACATTTACTAGTGATGCGTAACCAATTATTGGGTAAAGTCCCTTCCTAGCTTTATGATTGACAGACATTAGAGGTGTGGGGGTTTTGTATGTATTGCTAGTCAAGTACAATCCATGTTCAAGTTCATTTATTTTCACTCACATCATCCATCGGTAATAAATAATAAACGATAATGGTAAGTCGTCTTAATTAATCGTGAATACACTAAAATCTAATAATAATAATAAAAAGAAAATACAAGACATATACATCCTATAGCTACAAACAACGGAAAATATAAGTTATGGAGGACAGACTGCATCATAAATTTTAGTTATGAAGAGACAGAGATTTTTCAATGATTTAAATCTTGAGTTTGAAATTATCTCACTAAACTTAAGTATATTTGGTTTATTACAAAATCTGGGATGTAAAAACTTGTTCCTGATACTAGCTAATGATTTTCATTCTAAAATAAAGTGGAACTCCTCTGCTATTTTACCTGAGTTACATAATGTACAAAGTCTCTCAACAAGTGGAATATGAATATTTGACCATCTACCAATCTCAACTGGAAGTTGGTGGTTTGTAGTTCTATAAGCGCACTAAAATTACCAACGACACGAACAACGAACATTTAGATTGTCCAATTTTCGGGACGACCTTGCCCTTCCTCAGGACAAGTGAAAAGGTTTACATAAGATTGCTAAACCACTAGCACTACATGTAAAACTACACTAAATCTACAACCGTATTTACACTGCAAATTACATGTTTATTGCTTTTGGCTTGCTAATCAGAAGCGAATCAGGACATGTGTTATTCGTCCAATGGGCTGATCCAGAATGCCCGGAGTAGTAATGATAGACTTAATTAATCTCAGGTAGGACGAGGTCACTAATTATGTTAGTTAATCAGTGCAAAAGTCAATTCGTACCTGGTGAGATAATCTTGTTACTAAGCAGGAAGAATAGATTTTTGTCTTAATTTCCATTTTTCATAGTTTTTCTTGACAATTGTTTTAGATTATCTTTAAAGTGGAAAATTAAGAGTTACGGTATATAACAGTCACTAATAGATATATGTGCTTCAACCAAGGAACAGTGTTGTGAACATATGATAGTAAATTTAACTTTCCAACATACCAAATATTAGAAGACAAAAAGTTATGGTCCGTACAAAGCAAATGCCCAAAATATCCTATTATTTGACCTTTACATTAAAGGTCATCAGAAATGTTAGCGACGCACTGTCTTATGGTTTATGGTACACTATCAAAGGCCTTTGTTAAAAGACAAAAAAGTTATGGCTTAAACAAACTTTGTGAGAAGCGGAAGAAAACACACAAATACAATATGTCCCCCCTCTGGGAAGGGGGGATATACTAGTAATAGATTTTTAAAAATCGATTTCGCTTCGTATAAAACACAATGCAATCTAATTAAAATTAGATGTTAGATCCGCTCGCGTACTCACATACATAACTTTTTATGTATGCGAGTACGCGAGCGGATCTAACATCTAATTTTAATTAGATTGTATAAAACATTGACTAGCAAGCCAAAAATAATAATAAACATGTAATTAGCAGTGTGAATACCTTTATAGATTTAGTGTAGTTTATTGCTATTGATTTCTTTTCTCTATTTTTCTTTCTGGTTTTTTTTTTGGGGGGGGAGGGGGATTTTTTTTGGGGGGGGGGGTATATCTTTGTACGTGCCGTTGGTCTTTTTAGTGCTTTGCGTAATTCTTGTATTTGACCTTGTATCCACATTGTGGTTCCGACACTGATAGGTGTTGTTGGAACTCGGTGCATTTGTGTGTGTGTGGGGGGGGGGGGGGGGGGGGTTGCAAGCAATGGCGTTTTGAAATACATTTACATTGATGACAGGTGCGTGTCTTATTCAGTGAGCTTATTTTAAATATAAGTCTAAATGAGATTTTTTTTTAAATACCAAGAAATAGTATTTGATGCAATGTAACACCCCATGTGTCACTAAGGTCTAGTTTCAAATTACTGTATCTATTTTCATTTTATTTTCAAAAGGGCATTTCATTAGTAAACGTTCAATGAAAGCTATGTTGTAGAAATATAGAGAGAAAGAGAGAGAGTGTGTTTTAAAATTTGACAACACTAGTACTGTGATTGTAAATTATCAAAACCTTTTTAGACCTATAGGTTGTCGTCCGTCGTGCGTTAACAATTGAACATTTTTAACTTCCTCTTAATAACTACCATTCCAATTCTTTTCAAATTTGGTATCAAGCATCATTGGGACAATGGGGACATAAATTGTAACTTTCAGGACTCCAGTACCCCTGGGGCCCCTGCCCAAAATTGACTAATTTTCAACAACAAAAAACCGCACACGTGTAAGAAATGCATAGTGATGTAGAGCAGCAGAGCCTCTACCAAAATTGTAAATTTCATGATCTCCAGAGTAGGGGTTTTGACCCCAGGGCGAGGCCAAACTTGGTATATAGTGTTCACGTTTAAAACTTCTTTAGTGTTATCGATACTATTTAGAAAGAACAGGTAGTCCTTTACCAAAATTATAAATTTGATTATCCCAGGGGTAGGGGTTTTGGTATAAGGGTGAGGCCAAAATGGTCAGTTATTAAATGTGTGAACAATAGATATTTTTAACTTCTTGATAACTATCATTCCAATTCTTTTCAAATTTGGTATGAAACATTTGGAACAAGGGGAACATAAATTGTAAATTTCAGGATTTCAGCACCCCTAGGGCCTTAGGGGCAGGGCAAAAGCTGTCCGAAATAGACCAATTTTCAAACATCTTCTTCTCGTGTGATGTAGAGCAGAAAAGCCTCTACCACAATTGTAAATTTCATGATCCTCGTGGTAGGAGTTCTGACTCCGGGGCGGGGCCACACTTGGTATATAGTGTTTATGTGTAAAACACTTAAATAACATCTTCTTTCGTGATATTGATACTAAATTGAAACTAAATGGATAGAGCAGATAGTCTTTTACCAAAATTGTAAAATTCGATGATCCCAGAGTAGGGGTTCTGATCCCAGGGTGGGGCCAAATTAAGTATATACATGTAGTATTTATGTATAAGTTTGCTGATATTTTATAAAATATAAATGCATACTTAGGAATTAAGCAGAAAAGGATGTACAAAAAATGGTGAATTTCACAACCCGGAGTTACGACTTTAGGACGGGTTCAAATTAGTCACATCTTTTGATGTTCGAATGATAATACAATATTTAAAGCCTTTCATCAGTGTATGCACTTTTGAGGATAGTGAAGTTTTAAGAACACATCTTGTTTTATACTGTTGCTGAACATTAGAATTTAGCTTAGATATTCAGAACAGGATTTTTTTCTCTAGATTTCATAGCCAGTGGGAGTAGTGATACTTTACTAGTATTCAGGTGACCGATAAGGCCTGTGGGTCTCTTGTTTTTAATTATTGCCGGACACAATGTCACCCCAATTTTGGACCAAACTGTCCTTATATGTCCGCCTGCACTTAATGTCCGCCCAATTTTTTGTCCAAACTGTCACAATATGTCCGCCTCTTACGACAAGCAAGTGGTTAATCTCTACCCATAGTTGTCGTTCCTTGCTCTCACGTGTAAGTGAGTGTAAGGAACGATAACTCTGGGTAGAGATTGGCAAGTGGTACTGAGGACCTATTCTTACACGGGTCACCACGGGCTGAACGCAAGGTGTACAGTGCTGAACCCCGAGTCATGTGACGGACATGTCTGCTTCGGGTGGACAAGAAGTGTGAGGTGGTGAACCTTTAGTTATGTTACATTGCCGGGCTTGATAAGTTGTACTAGCATCCGTTTTTGTGCCCTGTCTTCTGGTACATATGTACTGATAACATTCAGTTTATTGAGATTTCCTTCATTGTACATGGAATATTTTAAAGTGTTCATTAAGCATTGTCTTTAATCAACCAATGTAAGTTACGAAGAAGCATTAAAGAAATTCTCGTTGAGTTTTTTTTTTTTTTTTTTTGCTTTTTTGTTGTTGTTTTTTTTTTTTGTTAACTTTCCGTTTTATTGGTTAAGATGTCAATATTTTTTCTCCGTGGAGCAATGCCAAGTCTCGTTTATCACTTTCATATGGAATAGGTGCGTTAACAATTTAAATAAATACGGGAATTGGATTTAAATATCGACACACGGGTTGTTAAATACATTGATTGAACTAGTCAATAGATAGTTTGGTTTTTAATTTCCACACTAAATGTGGTCATAATCAACATTACTTACCACCAATTACTTTCAGGGTTTGTATGTTTACCTCCGTCCCGTCGAGTGGATTGACGTGTTCGGCGTAAAGAAACCCGAATTTCAGTTCCAAGCAGGAGATCCCAACAAGACGGTAAGATTAATAAGTTCTCCCTACTTCCAGCGACAAAAATCCTTATCAATATTTTTATAAATTGTTTGATAGGTATATATCTTTGTTTAATATATAGGCTACGTCGTTAAGTGATTTAACTCGATGATATACACACACAAAAATGGTGTGCATGCAATATCACAATTACATTTAATACCGAGTCAGTAAGGTATATGGGACTTTTAAGTTAGATTTGTTTTTAACATAATGGCTGTGAAATGAATATGTAGCTAGCTATCGTTGTTATCTTCGTTCTCATCGCTTTTAAACTGTGTCACACAATATACGACTTTGTGCCGATTAAAAATGACTTTATGTAAATAAACGTACTAGGTAAATAGACACGATACAAAAATGTGTTAAGGTAGGCAATTTTGATAGATAGTTGAAATTGAAACTTGAATGGTTTTGAGCTTTATGAATTAATGAAGCGTTAAGACAAACATAATTAATTTTTTTCACTATGATATGTATATATTTACAGAGAGTAAAATTTCAAGGTTTTACGGAGGGCTGTCATATTATTAATGTAAAGTTGACACGCTTGACGTGTTCATATATATTATGTTGATTGTTTCTTTATGGAGCGCAGGTGATGGTACTTAGGGACAATGGATTCTGTCATAACATTAATAAGTACGCGCGCGCTGTCGGCAGGTATACAGAAAATTTTGTCCTAAACACAAAACTGATTTTACGTATTTGTAGTTGTAAGATATCGCTACATGTACATGTATTTCAAAGGGCGATCTTAAAGGTATTCCGACTAGCATTTATTTACCATCATGTGAACTTTGTTTACAATGTTTGTACAAGTAGCATATTTATTGCCCCTTGTTTACACGGCTAAGTAAATGTACAGCCGAAACCACAGCAACACACGGCGTCTCCGAGGAAAAATAAATCCCAAAGGATTGTATAATTTGTATAATAGGTATTGTGAACACGTACATCTTTATTCTGGATAGGATATGTAACTTGAACCATCACTCCAGTCACGAGTCTTTGTTTTGTACACACGCGGATTGCATATAGAAACGGGAACTAGTAAGTTTTATATAGTAAGTGCATCTGATAGTGGCGTTCTCTATTATTATGTCAATGGGTCGGTTAAAATTTCTGTTTGGAACTGTGTACTGCCATGCTGTGTCATTTCTTACTTGAAAACCAACGCCATCAGAAGTTGATTAGTAAGATTTAATTTTTAAACTGAGATTTTAAAAAATGCGTTCACATCTTCAAACATTTTTAACGTACATGTATTACCAATTCAATGCGTAACGTCACTGTTTAGTAAACTGGTAAATGTTTACACGACCGTAGTAGGAAACAACAGGAAATTGAAAATCTGGAACATATACAGCACGCAAAGGCAGTTTTGCCTTTGAAGTTTTACACAAATGATGAAAATAGAACAAATTGATGGACACATCAAGCCGTGTGTTTATTAAAAGTCTCTGTGTATATTCCTACAGAAGATTTCATTTATCGATAGAGGGATCTCCCTCGGTAGTGGCCGTAGTTAAATATTCATAAATCTTCAAGCTATTTCCAACCTTCAACCCCCGGAGTTCATGTTTTATTAATGCGGCTTTCTTTCACAGGTAACGTTTAATTCGGTCATCTAGAAGACATTAAGAAGAGCACAATAAACTGACGGGCTACATGTGTGACGTTTTGTGATTCGTTTCACCTGTGAAGCATTGTGTATATACAGGATGTGACGTTCTGTGCATATGGGATGCGCTTTACATGTGACTGAGTTGTGATCTTAACATGACATCATATTAGTCCGGACTTTCACAATGGCGATTATGTCCAGGACAGGTGTTGTCCAGGTGATTACTGACGTCATCGTCTTTATAGCAGGTATACAACAGAAAAGCATTGCTGTGCGTAGTCTCTATATTTCAGGTTTTAAAACAATCAAAATAAGAATGCGATATACATGTACACGCAACATGATATTCTCTTGAAGAAAACATAATGCCATGTTAATTGTTTGTTACGTTTTCAGTGGTGACATTTGCTTTGCTGTTTTCCTTCAACAAATTGACAGTCATACAGCCCTACATGCGGGGTTTTTTCTGTGATGACCAGAACCTGATGTATCCATACAGAGAGGAATCAATCTCCACTATCATGGCCACCATTTTGTCGACAGTGCCCCCTACCGTCATAGTAATTCCTTTTCATTCATAGTTTTCACTTTTCATTCATAGTTTTCAAAGTTTGGGTGGTTCAAACTTATTTACGAACATTAATGGAAAGGTTTCAGTATCTTACCGGGGTCCTGGAACATTTAGTGTCGTAAAAATCTCATGACCAGAGGCATATTGACATGTAAAATTATTTTTTATCTAAATATGATTATGATAGATAGTCAACTAAGTTTGTACAAAAAACAAAACTTGTTTAACTCGGATGTAAACAAAAAAAATCGATTCAAAACAACAATTTGAAAATTCCGTCTTAACCTTTCTGAGAAAAAAATGTTACAAGGAAGTCGGTTATAAAAAAAATTTCTCGGAGGTAAGGAAGAGAAATACATAACCTATTATCAATTTTACAATATGATTTCTTTGTTTATTTATGTACTCAGAACTCTGTAAAATTGAGGTTAATGTTAACTTTTAACAATTATGTATCTGTAGTTGTGATTATACAATGTAGCAAAGAACAAAAACCAACCAAAGTGGGAAATAAAGATGCAGTACGGTATACAGTTATTGACATTTTCAAGTCAATATGATGTTTTAGCTACCTGACATTTTCAGGTCAATATGATGTTTTAGCTACCTGACATTTTCAGGTCAATATGATGTTTTAGCTACCTGACATTTTCAGGTCAATATGATGTTTTAGCTACCTGAAAAGTACAACATTCACTGAGTCCGGAGGGCAAAATGCATATACTGTACTTTTAGGGTATTGTCTTTTTGTCATATCTTTATTTTACAATAAAAAAAAATCGGCATGACTAAATATGTACTTTCTAAAGCATCGTATTAACCGCGAAAATGTCTTTATTTCTATCATTATATGATTGACTAATCTAAAACATCGAAACTGGCTACTAGAGAATACGAAACAATGCCTGGTCAGTCATTTTTGTATACAGATAAAGTGCAAGACTTTTGTGATTTTTGGTTATTGTGAAACTACTTCTAGAATCTGATCAGTCATCTTTTGATCGGGTTTGATGTCATTATAATTCAACAATTATTATCCCAGTTCGCAATAAAAGGCACCCTTTCCTTACAATCATACCGAAAGACCTAGTCAGAAGTGAGTAGAGACGCGAGTTTTCATTGAATGACCAAAAATAATTACCAATAGTTCCAATTTGGATTTTTAAAATCTAATTTTGATAGAATGTTAGAAAAATCCATTGTTATATTTACCTGATCTTATATTGTTACTTGATTATTATATAACTGTACCATACCAATGAGATGTTTCTCAAGGTGTCAATGACTAAACTAAACCTCGAATTTATGTGCACGTGAACATTTCTAGTTTGTTTGATTCCAGTCAACCAGAAAGTTTGGAATCAGTCAATCATATAATACTGTATGTTGTTGAATCTCGATTATATGTTGTACCAAATGTTGGTGACCGCAGGAAATTCCTTTTAATCAGTGTTAACTATATTGTACTTTGATTTTTACTTCTATTTTTTTCAGATAATATTTACAGAGGCAATGCTTCTTAAAAAGTATTCCCAGAAAAGGAAGACATTTATGAAAAACTGTTATAGTATGATCGGAGGCTTGTGCATGGGGCTTTCAATGTGTGTACTATTTATTGAGATTGTTAAGATGTTCGTTGGCCGTCTGAGACCTCATTTCTTTGCTGTGTGTCAACCGAACTTCACTGCTACTAACTGTTCAAGGACATTTGTTACAAGCTATACATGTCAAGGAAAACATCTGGAAAGTGTGCTAGATGCAAAGTAAGTAATTTCTTTTATTATATGTTTAGATAATTCTGAGCTTTCTGATTGGCTGAAATCCAACAACTTAGGCAAAATACAAAGTTACGTTCACTTGCACGTGCCTTCGGGGTGAATATGACATTTGATTGGGTTTTTTTTTCCAACATCGAACCAAAAATAAATTGGAAATTTCCAAATTAATACCATAGGTTATCAAATTTAGTCCTCCGATGAAAATTTAAGTTTTTAATCCATTTTGACTAGCTCTGTATAAGGTAATCATTATATGGTTACGGTTTTTTAAATTAATTATATATGATAAACAAAAACTCGAGTCTTCAATCGCTTTCGACTCGCTGTAAAGTTAGATGGTTTACCAAGTATTGTTTCATAAGCTCTAGTAGCCGATGAATTATTCAGCCAAATAATAAAACATAGTCATATTTCCTTGATGAATACGATGTATCAGCTACCCTCCCGGCTCATTGACTATTCTATATTTCTCAGGTATTATACGAGTACTAACCTCAAAATTGTATGATGTTCAACGAGTGAATCTTTAGAAAATATTCAATGTATATTTCTAATCCTTTTCTGTTCCATTTAACAAAATCATACTGTTGTCACCTATATTTATACGCTAGTGTTTGAAGTTCAATTGTTTAGTAACAAAGATTCACTTAAAACCCCCGATGAATTGATTTTTGTACTCCCAGGAAGTCCTTTCCATCCGGACACAGCGGTGCTGCGTGGTATAGCATGACGTACTTGATAGTGAGTAACGTTCAAAGTTGATTGATCACATCTGGGAAAGGGTCTAAATAAAACATTGGAAATAAAAGTGTTTTATCGTCATATTATACTCTTTTTTACGGAAAACTAAAACAAAAAAGCATACATAAACACGTATTTATATAAGTATATGATATTATTGGGGTTCTGTAACAATCACAATATATAGTGACCAATTAGAGTTAAGTAATGTTGGCAAATGCGAGGTTTTCTTTATGTTTCGGGGATCGATTCCTCAGAAAATAAGCATATTAAGAACAGGTATATATTGTTTGTATCATATTGATATTCTATAACAAAACCACGACAATTTGTAGATATACATACAGATTCGAGTTCGTCGGCACTGGCCAATGCTTCGTGTGGCCTGCCCAATGCTGCAGTTGGTAGCCATTTGTCTGGCCGCTTACATCAGTATCAGTCGTCTCCAAGACTACAAACACCACAGCGGTGACGTCATTGGCGGCGGTATCATTGGCACAATTTTCAGTGTCATTGTTGTGAGTAGATCGACAAAATTTGATATTAGATATTTTCTTTTGCTCGACAAACGGCAATTCAAATCCCCTTCGTCGAACACGAATGTGTGACGATTCCATAGCTCATGAATATTGTTTTCATGAAATTGATGATTATTTTTTATTTGATTTGTCTCCAAATTAAAGAAATACTGTCAATTACTTATCACTGTAACAAGAATTTAGCATTGAAATGGGAGTATTGCACGTTTTATTCTTTCGTGTAGATGTATCAAAATTCTAAGATCAGACAGGGTTTTCGTCAACACTACGATGAAGCAAACTTCAGTGAAACTATGGACACAATAATCTGTAAGGAGCTTCAACAGGCCAATCACATATCCACAGAAAAGACGGAGTCTAATGGCCAAGCAGGGTATTGGAGGGAAGCACCATGAATGCTACGGACGTTTGGTCTTTGTCTTGATGTTGCGACTTCAAATCTTGTTGGTGCTTTCCCCGAATTTATTAACCAATCTAGTATTCCGATGCATATAATATTAGGCAATAAAGGTCCCAGTATATGCAATATTGACCATTGACGGTTCCATGACTGTAGTATTAACCAATGAATGTCCCTATGTGTGTACTACAGGCCAATCAAAATCCCCATGCACGTACAGTTTGTGCAATGAATTTTTGAACATTATGCTAATATGATTGTCCCGTTGTTAGCAGATAAATGAATGACGAGCGATAGCGCGTCATGAAAATTTGTTTGATCACGTGATTTAAAACAATGTGGGTAAGATTTGAAGGGAATTTCTATTCATATGAGTAAGTTTGATGCGATAGTTGTCGAACAGCCTTGGCTGCTTTATGTGAATGTGATTGGTTAGTTTTAGCATTGTGATGTCACAAAACATTCACAATTGATGATTATCTCCAGAAATGTACGTTTTTACTTCAAGGAAATAATATTGTAATGGTATAAACCAATGAAGAATCTCAATGTATGTATTATTAACCAATCAGCGTTTCTTATACATGTTAGACTCTGATTAATGTGAAATATTTATGTTTAGACAAATAGCAACTGTTTGTAGTATCAGTCATCCATTCCTACACTTTATAAAGCAAATATCATTTTTATCTCCTTCAGATGAACTCTGTTTATGCAGAAATAAAGACCAATGAAGTATGATGGTCTCATTTTTTATTTACGTTAAGAGATTTAATAGGACACTTGAGGACTTGAAATAGTTTGGATAAACAGTGTACATTGTGAATAAAGATAAACTTCTGTTTGGGCTAATTAGAAACACTAGCCAAGATCCCGCATATCTAAAATATTTAATATGTTATAGACGTGTTTCTCAAGACTTGCCAATCTATGTACGGGATATGTTTACGTATATCTATTCATCAATAGATTGCTTCAGTGGATATTTTTTTAAAACTGTTTTGTGTATCTATGTTCTTATTCAAAGGATCAATTCGGATTAACAAGGGGGGAAAACTACCGGACTTGGTTTTAGTCTACACAAAAACCTCATCCATATTTGTACTAGTTTATGACTTTGACCAATATATATATATATATATATATATATATATATATATATATATATATACACACACACACGGCAACGGCAAAACAACCAATGAAAGTTGATATAACAATGTGACTTTTTCTGGAAATTTGTTCTCCCCTATGGGGTCTTTTCTTTTGTCACCTTAAACTGATCGAGGTTTGTTGATTGTATGAAAATCTAATATTTCATTATGCTTCAACACTGAATCGAGACCAATTGATATAATGACGTTCTGAAATAAATTGTGGACAATTAGTAAAATTCTATAAATCTTTGTATGCTATTTTCCTTTCCTTTTTTTAAAGAGCTCATTTTCCACATTTTAATAAAGTGTTTTTTAAAACACGTATTCATAAAATGATAAATGTCATATCGATACTGACAATTTTGAACAATTGGATGCATCAATTTACTCTCAAATGCGCTTTGAAGATCGTCCGGAATTCAAAGGTTTCTTCATGCTGACTCGGACTATTGAATGCTTATTTACATCACGTGGTTTTGAATGACAGCAAAGGTGTTGTGTAGGAAATTATTTAAATTCATCTTCAAGGGGGTCCACACTCACCTTTCAAGTATAAGATTATTCCCTGCTCCTTATAATAAGTAATTATATAAATCATTGTTTCAACAGAAGCCCTTCCATGTTCCAACTGACCGATGTTTTTACAACACGTGTGTTCAGATAAAAATAGCACAAGTTTACTTTTAAAAAGCAGTGTCTTCGCGGCTAGTCCCAATGGCAGATTTAGGGAGGGGGGGCAGGATCCCCCTCCCTCTCGCCACAAATTGTGAGTGAAAATCCAAATTTTGCACCCAGAAAGCCGATTACTTTGGCTAATATTTGATTTTCTCATTCCCTTTCGGAAATCCTAGTTAGATCCGCCACTGAGTTATAATCGTTTCTCCTAGCCTTTTGTTTTCCAACAGTCATACTGATCGCAACGTCAATTTTATTTCACATATTAGTTTTATCTCATTTTATTTTTACCTCTTTTCTTACAGAATCTGTCAAAATTCTGGATCTATCTATCCACTACACTTCCTCACTGGACGACATGCTGCACTGTTTACTGTCTGTGCGCATGCGTCTGAAGACCGAAAGGAGGAGACTCGATATTTTTTGTATAGGCCATCAAAAAGTATTAAATTTTACGTTAAAACGAGAATTTTTGACTTTAGATAAGTGTTATTTTCGCAAAGTTCATACATTCAACAATGCAACAAAAATTGAAAAAGCGCTGGGAAAATTGTCATGTAATGATTTTTGCGCAAAATGAGCTGTAGTGTCTCTTTAAAAGTGTTTGGGGGTCTTTTATTTATTGTTGCTTTTTCTTTCTTTAATTTTCTTTTATTGATCTATTTTCTATTTGGGGATCATGACAAGTCACCACTGTAATATACTCAATGACAGTTTAAACTTTTGTTCTAGCTGTAGTATGTATATCTCTTGTATTTTTTTTTTATTATTCGTATACCTTATTATATATTCACGATTCATTAAGACGACTTACCATTTTCTGTTATTAGTAATTGTACCTCATGTACCACTGATGGATGGTGTGAGTAAAAATAAATGAACTTCAACCTGTCATCGGAATTGAGCACCATGAGTGTTTTAATTCCGTTATTTAGATAGCTTGGATGGAACTTAGAAACGATGAGAGAAGAGTTGAAAAAGCCAAGACTAAAGTTAAAAAAGTCAAGAAAAAAGTCTACATTTAATTTGGAAGAGCCCAGAAGAAAGCCCCGGGGGGAAATGTTAGAAAAGCGTAGACTAAATTGGGAAAAGCCCCAAAAACAGTTAAAAAGCTAAAATTGAAGATGGCAAAACGAAAAAAGAAATATAACGTGGGAGTAATATGCTTCCATATTATCATGTACAGAATGTAAACAATTTCAAATCCACACTGAGCAATGTACAGTATGTAAGTAAAGCATGTGTGTGTGTCATTCCCTCGGGTTCGTGAATCATATGACGAAAAGGTATTTATTGGCTCGCTTGGCACTGAAAACCAAAGTAAGTAACCATTTGAGGATATTTTTTATAACTTTTTATGTCATTTTCACATACATGTAATTACAACCTTAAGATAAACCCCTGATACAGAAACATCGACAAATGGGTCCGTAGTTTAAGGTGACCAAATCTATCAGTGGTGCTCGCGTAACTCTGGTGTTACGGTATTCTCTTTAGAGAAGTCGAGAGGCATAGCCTTCATCGACTTCTCTTCGCAAGCATTCATGTTTTGATTCTGGAAAACGTGTAAATGCCGGAGTCGGTGACGGTTTATGCTTCGACCGACGTTTCGACTTAGATGTGTCTGGATTTACACAATAGACAACTTGTTTTCAAACATTTAACAGCAATGCACAAAACCGTCACAAAGAAATCAACACTTACTTGCTTTTAATCCATTTTCAACATGTCTCCTGTCCCGGGTTTTCGTTAAAGGACACATCGCATGTTTTTAAACTTTTTAATTTTTTCAGCAAAATTAATTCATTTCATGCCTAAAACTACTTTACATGTGTTTTAAAAGAAACATTGCGTAGTTTTCGAGTTTGATAGTGATGAAATTCAAATCTTACGATATGCATATTTTCTTCGATATTTTACGCGCCATTATCTGTGACGTTATATGCGACCTCGAGCGAGAAGATTTGAAAACAGTTGTTAGCCATTTCATAAACAGATTAGATTTAATTGACAAACAAACAATTATCACATTAACGGCTTGTAAATAACACTGCATTGGGGTGTTCTGTGCCGTTTAAGGGTGTACTTACTGTCAGTAGAGATGATTTGGACTGTGTTTTTTCAATTTTCGAAGGAAGGTATGAGGGACAAGACGTGAATATTTTTTGTCGGCACAACGACTTTGCCATAAAAAAAAAAACCAGTAGAATTTGTCCCTATACTTTTTCAAACAAGCTCTTGAACAAAGACGTATATAAACTGCGAGAAAATGGTTCTATCGAAGCTTCGCACTGTTACATATAGGCCTACCGCATATGCTTTCCGTTCTGCTATCACATTCAATACACACTCGCACCAACTGACCTTCACCTTGTAACAACATATAGGCAGAACTTTGCTAGCAGTGTCTACCAACTGGTAGTTTTAAAAAAGAAATTTAAAGATAAAAGATAATAGAACTTTCAATTATAAATAATAAAATATTATATTTCCCAACCTTGAATTGAATTATAATGCTTTCATTTTTTTTTTTTTAAGGAACGCGTACGTGTTTACAACAACAGCACGCCGCGCTCCCACTTCCTAAGTAACAATGTGTAGATAACAAATAATAATGATTAATAAAATTGCTTGAATAAAATAATTTAAAAGTATTGTGATTTTCACAATAAGTTTGATCATTTTTATTATATTTTTTTTTTTCCGAAATGCACCCGTGACAGTAGGCCTAGTTGTCAATGCTACATAATCGTATCATAATTTAGGCCTATCTAACTTCTCCAAAAATAAATTTAATAATAATTGCTCTGTTTATTTTAGAAAAGCAACAACGCTAATTACAGTTGTTTACAGAAATGGCATTACCAAATAGTGTTTAGACAGTGATCCCATGTAAACATTATTTACTCGCAAATTTATGCAGATTTCATACTCGCTTTCCTCGCTACATTTGGGTCGCTATTTGTATGCACTGGTGGCTAAAAGATATAAGACTCGGGAAATTTGTCAACATCGAAATAAATGTTATCCATGGTAAATAAATTAGACCCCTAAAACCCGATTTTTGAAAGTATCTAACACTACTATTACAACAAGTTGATCGACGAAGGTCGCATATGACGTCACTGTACCACGTGACTACCTATCTGATTAACTTGGCTTTTGAAATCGGGGCTTAGATTTAAGTCCATATTGTGGCTAATTATCGCAATACTTTAGTGAACGAACTATTACAATTAATTTCTATAAGCATAAGGAAGATAAAATGCACATAATTCTGTATACTTTTGTAGCCGTGTGAAAATTTTGTAAATAACTTTTAAGTTTTATGATTAAAAAGAATTGAATTTGCAATTGATAAGATTGTATAATAAAGTTCTACTAGAAACTTATGCCAAAACAATGGCAAGCAGCTTTGATTTTATTTAATTTCCAATTTGATGTAATTAGTATTTTCCCGCCAAAAGTTTGGTGAGCGTTTGGCGCCTCTTATAGTCATGTGACTTTAGACCAGGGTTGGATTTTTTCATATTGTCCAGTGGGTTTGAATTGTTCAGACGTTTGAGTTTTAGTTATAGTTGGAGTTATTTCGCCATCGTGGTATGTCTGGTTTTTCTTTGTTTTTATGGAAGCAAAAGCATCGCAGTTGGCGCTCTTAATTATATTGCTAATATCTAACAAAGTGCATGTTTAACTTTTATTGCAGTTGCACCAAAGAAGCTTTGAAATATAGTTTACAGTTTTACATTTGATAAATATCAAGCCTAAAGTTCATAACTTTGGTAAGTTATACTATTTAGACTGTTTAAGCAATATAAAAGTCAACTAAAGCAATAATATCAATATTTTGTTTTTAATCTTATTTTTCTCACTTATTAAATATAAATAAGTTCGGTGGATCACTTTTATAAAATTGTGATTAAAGTGCTTGAATATCATTTGATATAACTTTATGCTAAGTTATAAATAATTATAATTAATAATAATAATTATTATTATTAATTACAAAATATTGATATTATTGCTTTAGTTGACTTTTATATTGCTTAAACAGTCTAAATAGTATAACTTACCAAAGTTATGGACTTTAGGCTTGATATTTATCAAATGTAAAGCTGTAAACTATATTTCAATGCTTCTTTGGTGCAACTGCAATAAAAGTTAAACATGCACTTTGTTAGATATTAGCAATATAATTAAGAGCGCCAACTGCGATGCTTTTGCTTCCATAAAAACAAAGAAAAACCAGACATACCACGATGGCGAAATAACTCCAACTATAACTAAAACTCAAACGTCTGAACAATTCAAACCCACTGGACAATATGAAAAAATCCAACCCTGGTCTAAAGTCACATGACTATAAGAGGCGCCAAACGCTCACCAAACTTTTGGCGGGAAAATACTAATTACATCAAATTGGAAATTAAATAAAATCAAAGCTGCTTGCCATTGTTTTGGCATAAGTTTCTAGTAGAACTTTATTATACAATCTTATCAATTGCAAATTCAATTCTTTTTAATCATAAAACTTAAAAGTTATTTACAAAATTTTCACACGGCTACACTTTGAAAACACGAGATGTGTCGTGGGAGCTGTCACAATAGGGGACCAGTTAAGAGAAAGTAGGCTCACGTAAACGGAGTTGTGATTTAAACCCGAGACCGGGGCATGTTGAAAATGGATTAAAAGCAAGCAAGTGTTGATTTCCTTGTGACGGTTTTGTGCATTACTGTTAAATGTTTGAAAACAAGTTGTCTATTGCGTAAATCCAGACACATCTAAGTCGAAACGTCGGTCGAAGCATAAACCGTCACCGACTCCGGCATTTACACGTTTTCCAGAAATCAAAACATGAATGCTTGCGAAGAGAAGTCGATGAAGGCTATGCCTCTCGACTTCTCTAAAGAGAATAGTGTTACGATTCCTGTCAGTTTAGTTCTGCACTCTAACCTTCTATTTCCTCATACTGCACGAACAAACACTAGCACTATTTCTTCTCTATGTCTTTTCCTCTTCGACATATACAATCTTTTTTCATATTTGATAATCTTCTTTTATAGCGTATCTCATGAGATTAAAATAAATTTTACGTTATAATCGGTACCCGTTATACCGGAGACCGGAAGTAATCCGTACTGAACAGGTTTCTAATCATAGGTATGTTTATATGTAGGTGTTTTAAAGTAAAACTATGTAAATGAAATTATTTTATATAAATTTAATGAGATTAATTTATTTCATTTTATATAAAGGAATCCACAAAATGTATGATACTTTATCATTTGCACAAAGTTTTGAATATTTCAACATCACGATGTCCTAGATACAATTGAATGAAGCATTTTAAAATATCCGTAATATTGGTCTATAGAGTTAAAACTAACAAATTATCAAATAAGTTATATAGGTCATCACACTTTTTAAGATGCGAGACGTAGATAAACAGAATCAGACATCAACTTTAAAAAATTGCAATTTTCCTTCAACATCATTATCAAAATTTCACAAAAGCCGGTTTTAACGATATAAGAGTATTTCTGTAAAAAATAAAGAAAATATGTCGCATAACGAACTTGATAAAGGATTCAATTAAAATATAGTTATTGCCCTTGGAATCAATATTTTGAAACATATTGATTATTTATATATAACTTAGACTTTTGAAACATTTTATGATTAACAAGATTTTTACAATAACCATTGGAAAAGACTCTAACAAAATTTATGGTAATATCATGCATAAAATCTAAATAAATCATTGATTTTGCAAAATCTCATGACGTCACAGGAGGGTGAATTCAGAAAATACAGATAATTAGCACTCGAGGCCATGAGCTTGCCAGGCGAACGTTCCATCCATTTGGCCACGGAACCGATGAAATAATATATTTTATCTAAAGTTTACCACCAACTTATATAATCGTTATAAAGAAAGCTTGTCCAGATATTTGATTAAAATGATGAATTTATTTTTTGATGAAATAACAAAGTAATCGATAACGCGCTTAAAATACCTGTGTCAATCTCCATTGGAAGTACATTCGGAGTGATTGACCTTTGATCTGTTGAAACGAAAACAAAAAAGGGGGGGGGGGGAGTCCGATAGCCAGCATGATAATTATAATAATGTTACATCTTTTGCATATCATATCAAAATAGTACTCACGATTTTGACATTAGAGTTTGTGCCAGGTTTTACGATCCAGATCATTTCTTCGTTATCTCTCTGTAAATTTCCCTGAACTGAAAAATGGGGCTAAATGTACGAAGCTCTTTCAGACAAACTCCTTTGGTTCAAATGAAAGGTCAATAACCACGAGAGGAATAACTGATTTGATGCGCGCATCATTTCAACCAACTCATCAATTCACTTGAGGAGTGCATTAATGTAGTGGAGTTATTGCTTACAAAAGCTGGGTATAATTGATTTAATTTGACTATGATCTTCAGGGCGTGGATGAGGCCCAAAACAGGGGCTTTAATTTGACTATTATCTTCAGGGCGTGAGTGGGGGCCAAACTAGGGGCTTTAATTTGACTATTATCTTCAGGGCGTGAGTGGGGGCCAAAACAGGGGTTTTAATTTGACTATTATCTTCAGGGCGTGAGTGGGGGCCAAAGCAAGGGCTTTAATTTGACTATGATCTTCAGGGCGTGGATGAGGGCCAAAACAGGGGCTTTAATTTGACTATGATCTTCAGGGCGTGGATGAGGGCCAAAACAGGGGCTTTAATTTGACTATTATCTTCAGGGTGTGAGTGGGGGCCAAACCAGGGGCTTTAATTTGACTATTATCTTCAGGGTGTGAGTGGGGGCCAAACCAGGGGCTTTAATTTGACTATTATCTTCAGGGCGTGGATGAGGGCCAAAGCAGGGGCTTTAATTTGACTGTTATCTTCAGGGCGTGGATGAGGGCCAAAGCAGGGGCTTGGATTTGACTATTATCTTCAGGGCGTGAGTGGGGGCCAAAGCAGGGGCTTTAATTTGACTATTATCTTCAGGGCGTGGATGAGGGCCAAAGCAGGGGCTTGTATTTGACTATCATTTTCAGGGCGTGAGTGGGAGGCCAAAGCAGGGGCTTGGATTTGACTATTATCTTCAGGGCGTGAGTGGGGGCCAAAGCAGGGGCTTGGATTTGACTATTATCTTCAGGGCGTGAGTGGGGGCCAACACAGGGGCTTTAATTTGATATACAGTAAAAATTCTTCGACAGTCTGCTTACATTTTTCAAGAAAAATGTTTAAAATTTCGAAATTTGAAGTAGTTTGCTTCCTCTTGAAAGGGATGTTCGCACCATTATCGAGCGGGGGATTATGGGGGGATTTGTGTCTAATCCGTTATACCGGTATATGGAGGACAATTTCGACGATATGTTATCTCCCTTTTTAACATTGCAATATAGAACGTTTGTAGTTTGTCCCTCTATGACGTAATTTATAGCTATATAGTGAATTAGGTAGCGATATATAATAGATTCATGCAATTCGCGTACGTGTACTTACTTTGACTGTATATACATGTACATTGCTGGTGTAGAATTGGTCATCGATAGTTTGCACAAGCAACAAGCAATGCATTGGATAATGCAGTGCTTCTGTGTTACACACTATATAAATATTGCGTGTAGTTGAGAGTAACATTGAAAATTTTCACTGGTTTTTCGAGGGGTGAAATTTTTCAATGTTACCCTCAACTACATGCAGTATTCTCATTTGAAACTAGACATATTCTTTACGAAAGTTTTCTGTCAGGTCAAATTTCGTATTATGACAATGACTTCGAAAAGTTCAGATTTCGACAAGAACAACTACTTCCTATCGGGTGCTATTCTAAGTTTTCTTTTGCCCAGTACCTTGTGATGGAATGTGCTAACCACAAACTAGCCTACGAATGTTTGGAGAATCAGATCTAGAATGAGGCTGGATTAAACTCTATATGAGAAGTCAAATTTTGATTTTGATAGTTTGAAAAGTCAAACTAAAATTCAAAATCAGCCAAATTTATGTAAAACGAGAAGACTCACCGAGGGTAGATGTATAGTGAAAGTTACTACGTTACTTGAGATTGAACCAGTGTCAGATAAGAAAATAAAGTAAATAATATAAATATATAATACCTTCCCAGATTTCAGTAAATGTTTGATTTGTTTTTTAATTTAGTGTCATAAAGCGTTGCATTAGTTTGGTTTTAAATCTCCTAAAATATGTATTTATTTTACATGTCTTACATGACTACAGAAGAAATTCAAATCTGCGCGTGGCATATCGTTTGTATAATTTAATATGTCCCATTAACGGCTTCGTTTACGCTTATTTTATCATCCCCCAAATATCCTCTTATCACCAAAGTATCTTAAAGGTTGTCGTGTTTTTTTTGTCCCATTCCAAAATCTTTCACCTGTAAATAAAAATAAGGGTGACGGTCGACTATCTCTCTCTATCTCCCTCTCCGTTTCACCGGCGTATTGTAAATCTTCATGGATTTAATTTTGTGTGAAGTGCTCGGTACACGTACAGCTGACTCTCCTAGTCCCCACTAGACCGTTGATTCCGCCGAGAGGTATGTACACATAATGAATCTAAACATGTACTGAGAATCTATTTTGTAAGTTAATTATCCTCATCACATACGCTTTGCACTTCAGTGTTGTTCATAGTTCGTCGGCAGGCTGCATATCAACCCACACGGCCACAGCGAATACACTAAATGTATCAGTAGATTAGAAATAGATAAAACTCTGAATCAGTGAGCTTCACTTTGCTATTTGTCAGACTATTGATAGCAATTAATAATAGCCCGTTTCAATAAATTCACTGAAAGGTGAAGATAACGAACAGTGATTAATCTTATAACTCCTATCAGCAATACAAAATAAAGAGTTAGGCAAACATGGACCCCTGGATATACCAGAGATGGAATCAGTGGCCAAGGAGGGCAAACATGGACCCCTGGATATACCAGAGGTGGGATCAGACAAACATGGACCCCTGGATATACCAGAGGTGGGATCAGTGCCTAGGAGGGCAAACATGGACCCCTGGATATACCAGAGGTGGGATCAGACAAACATGGACCCCTGAATATACCAGAGGTGGGATCAGACAAACATGGACCCTGGATATACCAGAGGTGGAATCAGACAAACATGGACCCTGGATATACCAGAGGTGGGATCAGACAAACATGGACCCCTGGATATACCAGAGGTGGGATCAGACAAACATGGACCCCTGGATATACCAGAGGTGGGATCAGACAAACATGGATCCTGGATATACCAGAGGTGGGATCAGACAAACATGGACCCTGGATATACCAGAGGTGGGATCAGACAAACATGGACCCTGGATATACCAGAGGTGGGATCAGACAAACATGGACCCTGGATATACCAGAGGTGGGATCAGTGCCTAGGAGGAGTAAGCAATACATGTAATATCAAACTCTGGCTGCAGTTAATTCCCTTCTTTGTTGTAGATTCACTGGGGGGGGAGGGGGTGGGAGTGAGTAGGGGGACCTAATCTCATCCTACCGGATTCTAACACACACACTAAAGTCCCCTCAATGTATGTCATACCCCCGTCGCATTCTCTACCCAGAGTTTCGTGCGCTCTTCGCACTAACACGCCCTCTGGTGAGAGAATGACCCCCGTCGATCAAATCACCTGCTTTCACTCGTGACGTTCCCGAATCCTCTTCCAGGGCCGTAAGTAGGGTTCTAAATCAGGGGAGGCAGGGGATTGGGGGCCGCCGATTGACTTTACGACTGAAAATGACACTTTTTAAATCCCAATTTATCATGTTTGTGTTTCATTTGTACTATGTAAAGAATCGTAATATGGTGTCAAAGACAAAGGTGCTTGTCTTCATTTTAAACATATATCCTATAATATAACATTTATATAATTTTATTTTCTTTTTTGCCAAAAAATCAGACGAGGCAGTTGCCTCGTCTGCCTCATCGGCAGTTACGGCCCTGATTCTACATTAATGACCGCAATAACCGGGACATCTTTTAAATCAGCCTATCTCAAACATTTTTTTTATCCTCAGTGATACTTATGTATTGTCTCTTTTCATTTAGTGGTATTTCCATGTATTGTGATATATGTTCTCGATATGTATATATGTTATAGACAGGACCACAATGTAAACTAGTTTATATAACTATTTGTTCAATCCTGTATAAATAAAGGATATTGTTATTATTATTATATCGTTGGTTCGAGCCCCGTCCTGTTTTGACCGCGTCCAACCTAAGATGTAAAATGATAATAGTGTTCCTTTGCCAAACGTTAGGCATTTGGAAGTAACCTTAAAGAGGAAAAAATTTGATATGAATGAAAAGTGGAGGATGTGTGCAATAATATTTTGAAACTGAAAACTTTCTAATTTTCTTTATTTGATCAAACAATGCAGTTTTAGTAGAAAGTAATCTTTAAAAACAAAAACAAATCCCTGCTGGACTCGAACCCGCGATCTACAGATCAGCAGTCGACACGTCAAATGACTGAACTACTCAACTAGCAATGAATTTAAAATGAAAAAACAAATATTGCTGATCTTTATATTTTCATTCATGTATTAAAAGGAAGTCAGCCATTGTGACGATGTAGTAGTGTACTTCCGTAAAAACTGAAGTCCCATGTTGCGGCGAGTGTTGGCACGATAGGTATGTGACACTTCATCTCCTACAACTGCAGGATAACCATCAACCCGTGACAGAAATTTCGTCATTGGATAAAATTAGCGAGCAAAGAAAGAGACCGCAGCCCATTATCACTTGATAGATAGATCTCGGTTAAATGAATTTTTACAAACCTTCCTCATATTGGCCTCTGCTGACATGCTTTGAAACAACATGGTTATTTGTTTTACATCCCGTCGAAAAATTGTACTCGTATTGAGACATCAACAGCAGTAGGTGAAGTACCACAATTTTAGACCTATGCATCCGTGGAGATCCGGGTTAGAATAGGTCCTCAGTGTCCCCTTGCTTGTCGTAAAAGGCGACTAAATGGGGCGGTCCTTCGGATGAGACCGTAAAAACCGAGTTCCCTTGTCACAGCAGATGTGGCACGATAAAGATCTCTCCCTGCTCAATGGCCATAAGCGCCGAGCATAGGCCTAAATTCTGCAGCCCTTCACCGGTGGTGACGTCTCCGTATGAGTGAAATATTTTCGAGAGGGACGTAAAACAATATTCAATCAATCAATTAGACCTATGCTTAGCGCTCAGGGCCGTAGCAGTGAGGGTTCTTTAACATGCCAACACCTGCTGCGACACGGAACGTTCGTTTTTATAGTCATATCCGAAAGACTCGTGATTACCAAGAAATTGTATCTCAGTGCAGATCAGATTGGACATGTTTCACTGTACTTCTATATAAAATTTTCAGTCGTATGTATGCTGGTGTAACGACGAAAAGTGACCCCCGTAGAATATATCATCATTATAGCCTTGTTATTTGTTTTCCTTTAATGGGGATAAAACATCTTGTATTATTGATGTAAAGTGTAGTATAACCTTTTAATTTTGTTATTTAAACTTTAACGTTTTTAGAAATGAACACCTCATATCACAAGGCTGCGTCGTTTTACCCCTATGTATTTGCCTAACAAGAATATTCCTACCATAACAGTTTTTTGTATCAAAAAATGACAGGGTCATTATTCTATGGGGTCATTTTTCTACAATCCACACGGAGAAAAATGACCCCAAGGCCATATTTTCTACAAAAAGTGGGTCATTTTTCTACGTAGAATATTGACCAGGGGGTCAAATTTCTTCGTAGAAAAATGACCCCTGGTCAATATCCTACGGGGGTATGTAAAGAATGTAAGAGTATCCTGACCTTCATGTTTTGCAGGAAATCGTTTCCCTCGGGTCATACGGCCTCTGCCTGGTATGGAATGACGTTCCTGGCAGTAAGTACATGTATAAAGGTGATTATAACACAATTCCCATCACGTAAGCCCCTACCTGAACCTTACATTATAACGCATACTTCGTTTTCAGATTTACATACATCTACGTATCTCACGTCGATGGAGAAGGTTGCGTCTATTCTGTGCTTTGGTACAGATGTTGGTGCTTTGCTTTGCTTTGTATGCCGGAGTGAGTCGTTTCCAGGACAACGCTCATCGTCCAATAGACATCTCTGCTGGTGCAGTAATAGGAATCATCTTTGCCCTGACAACGGTATAGTGAATAATAGCTGCAATAATGTAGCCCTATCCAATTTTTTGTAATTCTGACGTTTTCCCCTAAAAAAAGAAAATCAGAGAGGGCTACAATATTGCAGCTAAGTGAATAAGTGTAACGTGAAAGATTACGTCATCCATGCAAGCTTGGGTGCAGTAACTTTATTCTAATTTTATTTCAGGTCTTTTCAACTCCTATATTGTTCAAGGATATACGAACATTAATTTATGCACATGGTCAAAATGGAACAACAGAGTATATCGGAGAAAGAGCCGTAACTCTGTCACACCCAGTCAATAAGATGGAGCTGTAAAGGTATCGCACATCGGTAATTATTTTCACTACATCCTATTTGGAGAAATAATTAGAAATCGGTTTGTTAAATTGATGAGAAATAACTCAGTCGGAAATGTTCTGTTTTACCTGTCGACACCGGAATAACACCACCCCACACGGCATCTTCTCGCAAACAAGACTAACTGCAGGTAAACAACCCAGGTGGACATCAAGAAGTAGTCTCAGCTACCGACATCAAATAGTTCCTTTGTGAAAAAAAAAAATTTCTACGAAAAGGGAAAAGATAAATGGAAAAAAAAAATCGCGCATGGGAAAAATGGCCTTTTGAATCAGTAGAATCGTACATGATACCTTGAAAACAACTAATCAAAAGTCAAATTTACACAGCAAGATCCCGTTTCATTAAGTCAATACTAAGTAGTATATTCTATGCAGACATCGATAGAAGCCACATAACTGACGAAAACGGCGATTGACTTCCCCTCAGGACGATCATTATTTATATCTCCATTAGGCATTGTGGTACTTTTCAAATAGAAATAACTCTGTAAAAAATCGTGATCTTTGCGTAAAAACTGTTTCATTTGACAGAACAGTAATGAAAGTTTATGTGATAGTCAGTTTAGTTAGAAAAAAAATTAAATTACTAATTACATGTATTCCAAAAAGTTTTTAAATGAGATCTTTGATTTTACAGTGTATCAACATATTCAATTTTAGTTACTGTAATCGAATCTGCATCTGTTAAATTTGGTACGCTTAACACATTAAACCTTTCGCTGTGGTTTACAGGTGATTAGTGTTTAAAGCAATGATCCCTTATTCTGTCAGTGGTAGTGTGCAGCTTCCTTTCTTTGAAGCAAGGAATACACTTTAAGAAGACTTGATACTGGTTCTAACAAATGAGACTGAAGTCTGGATGAGCAATATGACGTTTTAAAAGCGTACACAAATCATACAGAAATTATTCATCATAACAAGAAAGTAAGCTAAAATAGGCCTAACAAGGACACTAAAGGGCGCCAAAATACAAGTGCTCAAAATGCTTTTCTAGTGACAAAATCAATGTGCAGGACAGAATAAAAATTGTCTATCAACCATCTAAAAGCCGAATGGATGGATGTATATTGTTTAACGTCCCGCTTGAAAAACTTTCATGGAGATGTCATCATAGTCGGCGAAGGGCTGCAAAATTTAGGCCTATGCTCGGCACTTATGTCCTTTGAGCAGGGAGGGATCTTTATTGCACCACACCTGCTGTGACACGGGGCTTCGGTTTTTGCAGTCTCACCCGAAGGACCGCCCCATTTAGTTGCCTTTTTCGAGAAGCAAGAAGTATTGAGGACCTATTCTAACCCGGATCCCGATGCGGGCAACAATATCATCTACAGATATAACAGCATTGGTTCACATACTTTGCACTCTGAGTCTTCCATCAGGCCTCTGTAGTAAAATTCGAGATTCATCGCTGAACCGAACTATTCTTCAGCGTCGCCGCGGTCATACTCTATAAGTTTGAGATTATTGAAGTCTGTTCCGGCGATGTTGTGAAGTCAGAACAATGCCAGGAACGGGTCTAATCCCAGCATGCCGTAGTCGATTGCGAATAGTCTGATTGATATTCGACGAATTCCAGTAATGACATATGCTATCTAGATGACGCTGTTGACGAAGATGACGGAATTGGATGAAGCGATCCGCTTTTTGACAATATTTTGTTGAACGATGCTATTGATTTTCTATTCCAAAGGCGAGATATGGTGCTTTGGGCAACATTGAAATCTCTTGCAGTTGCAAATTGTGATACATCTGCTTCCAGTCGTTCAATTGCGTTGAGCATCATTGAGGCGCGACATTTCTCAAAAAGTAGTTATATTTAAAGATCGACAACCCATGCATTTGATAGATTACAGGTGTCTGAATCACGTGCATGCGAAACTTACAACAATCGAGAGTTACAGAGATTTTATGAAAACGTGTGTTATTGTCTTCGATTTCTTTAGAATATCTATCCTGTAAACTAACAAGGAGTAATCAGGCGATTCATTCTAGACCCCCAAAAATGTATCTTTGGATATTATGATAGGAATTTTAAAATATGTGTTTTATATCAAGCTATATAAGTTATACATTTTATGCAAATTATTAAATTTAACTCAATCGGATTAAAGAGTAATAAAGCTATTTTCTTATTTAATTATATAGTCTCCGAGTCGGATAGAGAACGCCCCATTTCGAAATATTCATGATCACGTAACGTTACACGCGAAATTTCAAAAGTCAACAATTATATTGTGACGTGAAAGCATGGACGACCTGCAGGCTGTTAGTGGGAAACATTCAGCGATAAAAAAAAAAAAAAAAACCAGTACCCCGGAAGCAGAGTAGAGAGAACCACTTTGAGCAATAGACAGATAGAGGGGGAATTAATGTAAATTCCATGTCTAACATGAAATCATCATTCAGTACGACTACATACTGTAAATCTCCCATGATGTTCCTGATAATATTTTTTCTCGCGCGCTTGCTCCACCATGAACGTCATTCCATCAGAAATCATCGTGATCTCCTTACATTGAGTTGTCCAGTGATCTCCTTACATTGAGTTGACCAGTAATCTCCTTACATTGAGTTGTCCAGTGATCTCCTTACATTGAGTTGACCAGTGATCTCCTTACATTGAGTTGTCCAGTGTTCTCCTACATTGAGTTGTCCAGTGATCTTACATTGAGTTGTCCAGTGATCTCCTTACATTGAGTTGACCAGTGATCTCCTTACATTGAGTTGTCCAGTGATCTCCTTACATTGAGTTGTCCAGTGATCTCCTTACATTGAGTTGTCCAGTGATCTCCTTACATTGAGTAGTCCAGTGATCTCCTTACATTGAGTTGACCAGTGATCTCCTTACATTGAGTTGACCAGTGATCTCCTTACATTGGGTTGTCCAGTGATCCTTTAATACCCGTATATAATTTGTCGAAATTGTCAAATCGTATTATTTTTGATAGTTTATTATACTGGCAAAATATTTGTCTGGTTTTTAACATCTTTTCTAAATAACATGTGAAAACTCTGTGACCGTTGGGACCAACCAATAAAAATCGTCAGTGTTAAAAAGCCAACCCCGGTCTCGACATTTCCCCTCAATAGCTGTTTTAATTTACCTTTTCATCAAAAGATAAGTATATGATATATATAAATTTACACAATGACTTTCTGGAGTATACTTACACTGTATGGTTCGAATTTATTGTGGGTTTTTTTTTTTTCCTCTTTTCTTTTTAGGTCAAAGTCGATCTCGACATTTTCTCCAAAATGAACGCGCTGCACCACCTTTCATAAGAAGATAAAGACGTAGAAGAAAAATAAAATATATGAACTTATCCTATTGTGTTGGTTTCTAATTTACTGTTAGTGTTTTAAGGTAGCTCACTACACTAAAGCTGTATGACACCACGTCACAAGATGGCGATTTAAATGTTTTGTGAAAATGTTTGTACCGACCGATTTGTTTGTCTGTCATCGTAGCTCAGTGGTTAAAGCATTGGGCTGGTGAACTGCAGATCTCGACTTCAAATTCCCCAGAGTCTTTTATTTATATGTGTTGAATTTTTTTGTTTTGAAAATCATATTTTTATCCAAATTTGTATATTTTTTGGCATATATACTTATTATATATCATCATAGCTTTTATAATTAAATCAATTCGTACACTGATTTGAGAAACTCTTTCTGGGTGTAGTGAGCCACCTTAAAATTTATTTTATTTTTCCCGTTCAAGTCAGATACAATGTTGGTGTATCCCGAACCCGATCTCTCTATCTCATTTTCTCACCAGAGGGCGTGCTACGCAAGCTTCACTTTCACTGTTGTGGAGCGTAGCGTAACGCCCTCTGGTGAGAGATTGCTCTCTATCTGTGTAAACGATTATGTAGTTCCTTTTCCTCTCACTTTTTTTTTTTTTTTTTTTTTTTTGGTTATTTGTAGTTTTTATATTTTATCAAAACAATTTGTTATTATCAAATACTTTGTGTGATGTAATATAACGTTACATATCCATGCCTGTATTTTGGGACTAACTTCGTTCAACTTTCCTGGGCCATCACGCACTGCGCACATGAAAATATCACATAGGGATATTGTGTGGGCATCTTCCCATCCTCTTTTTGTTTGAAATAACGCAAGTCCCAGAAACATTTGGCAGATCTACATCTACCAAGTCTTATTGCAGAGATCACCTGTTTCCATTAGAAATAAGATATTCTCTCCTTGCAAATCTGGATACTCCTTCCACTGCGTTGAAAATACTTGATGAAGTAGATACCTTACTGTTTAATTTTGCCGTTAATTCTTCAGTGGTTATTTAATTCATCCTCCTCTTCATTATTTTGTGCCATTGCTTTACAATATCCGTGGTCACTGTTGTTGTTGATTCTGACAACAATGAAAAATTTTGTCTAGATATATTTGGTTGTCGGAATTCTTCCCCTGTCCTCGATTAAACTAAGAGTAAGGTTTCTCTACTGATCTCTGAATTTCCTCTGCTACCATTGATTTTTGTGCGGAAGGAGGTTATTGCGTGATAACTTTTTATTCATTTTTTTTTTTTTTGAATGTTTTATGGTTTTTAATTTTAAAAAGTTGACAAATTGTTTAGTATGTATTTGCTATAAATTCTAGCTACTGAAGATTCCGATCTGTAAAGGGGATTTCCGAGTCAATTGGTAACTTTCATCGTGAGAATCGCCAGACATTAAGGTGGCTATATCCTCATGTGACGTCAATCGTCGTGATAGGATTTTGCAAAATATTTTAATTAAACTTTGTGCATAATAGAAATATATCCTTTGTAGGAATTTTATTTCTAGACATAATAAAAAAATCTCGTATAAAGCTATTTGAAACTGGGAAAGTTTATATTTTCTATTAATAATGAATTATCCATATTTTTAAGATGTTATCAAAGACAATAGCTAATCGGAATCGGGCACTGATTGACCCAATACTGACATCTACAGACATTCAATCATGTGAAGCGGGTATATTAAGAATGAAATCGTCACTTAGTGATCATAGTGTCACATACAGCTTGCTTATTTAGAATATATATTACTACCGCGCATACAAGCGTAAAGTATGGGTTTATAAAAATGCTAACTAATTTATAAAACTCAATTCTTTAATTGAAAATTTTAACTGGGCAAATATCATCAACGGAGCAGAAACTTTAAAACTGGCAACAGAAAATTTTACTTCCATTAATGATAATGAACAAGATTGCTACGTGTAGTTATATGTCATCCACCGCCGCAAAAAAAAAGTTGAAGCACAAAAGTTCCACAACTCCTATAACATTTGTAGAATCAAAATTAAGGTGGAATATGATCAACTACATAGTTTAACTAATAATCCTGCAACATTTGAACAAAATCCGTACAGCGGTCTCTGAGGAGTTGCGTCCACAGAGTGTTTTTATAGTGTAGCATGTACAAATTCAACAAAGTCCCATAACTACTGTAAAATTTGTCGAATTAAAATGGCGGCGCAATATGATCAGGGGCCCCCTGGATTCGAAAGGCATTTAGTTCATATAATTCATGTATATACAATTTCAGAAATAAAAAGATAAGAATGATAATATTGTACAATAATATATTATACATATAGTCAGGGGTCACATAAATCAGAGTCCAAGTTTGTGTCCCTGACCTGTTTATCTTGAAGGACTGTCCCCTTCAAGTTTATCATCTTATTACAATGCATATAAACAAACAAAATATATTTATTAGACATTATATCTTTTCAGCAATATCCTTTAGCATTTTATAGAAATAATTTGCTTTGATTTTTTCACATGCATAGAATTCATACAATAACTGTCTCGTCGTGAGACGTATGCTTTCTTCACAATTTTCAAATCTACATTTCTTTTTAAATTTATGTATTTTCATAGCAATAAAAGATATCACATTGTTATAGCTGTTTGTTGTATTGTTGTTTTTTGTTGTTGTTTTTTTTGTAAATAAAAACCTAGAACAATTAATTTCCATGTAATTTTAGAATTGAAATATTTTCCAACAGTGTTTCAAATCTATTGTACATTTTTGCACTCAAAGAGTAAATGCTTTGAATTTTCTACAACCTTACATAATTGGCAAAAACTGGATTGTTCCTTTTGCCATTTGCTCAGTGGCAAATTACAGCTTGTCAAGTTATGTAATAATTTGTAATTGAATTCCGCTACTGATTTGTTTAAAATATTTCTTACTTTAGAAATATAAATTGAATTTCTAAATTCTTTAAAACTACAGTGTAATTCTCTAGACCATTTGTTTTCACATATTGGCAAAACAAATTTCATAAGCACAATAATCGAAATTATTTGATTTTATATCAAATAGTCCGTATTAATTCAGATACACTATGTATGTCGGGTCTACGTGACTGATCTGCTACAGCGTACGAGTTACTCTGTATGCTCTACGTCACACCTGGTACTCCCTGAGATCGAACCCATTCATTAGACAATTTTCAATATTATATATTTCTTGACTTTTTAATTCTTTAATTAATACAGTTGTGTTATTTCTTAAACGTATTTTACGACAACCTTCATGTTTATACATATGGATTTTTGGCAGGCAAATTGTGTTTCAATATTTCTGAATTTTTTTTCCAGAATTGTGTATTCACATAGCCAGTTGGCTTTCACTTTTAAGGTTTGACTGAAACGTTCTAGTTTTTTTAATTTTCCGTTTTCATCAAAAAGGTCCTTTACATGAAATATTTTACATTGAATCCAATTTTTGAAAGATAGTGTGTCATTTTTGTACCTAAAGAGTGTGTTTAACCAAATTGGTTGAGACAAAATTTCATCGGTCGATATAAGTGTGATATTCTGTAAAGCTTAGCATTTATTGAAATAGCTGATCACTTTGCAATAGCATGTAGGAATATTTGTCAACAGGTTTTTTTTTTATATTATTATTTCTTGTTTATTCTTTGTGCTTAGACTCAGGATATAGCTTGGGTTTATGTTATATTTTCTTTAAAAAGAATTTAAAAAGTCGTTTTGTGGCGTATTTGAACTAAATAGACGTTTGATCCACATGACTTTTAAGGCTTGAAATTTGCTTTCAATGTCTACTACTCCTATCCTCCCATCTTCTATTTGTCCAATAAGGGTTTTTCTTTTTCTTTTTTTTTCTCTTTTATTCCAAAGGAAATTAAAGATAGCTTTGTTGATTTGTTTTGTAGTACATGTGTATTTTCATTTGGATCCACAAGAATACTTGCACTGTATAATAATTTAGACAATGCTAATGTATTCATTACTGCATTTTCCAAAAAGAGTTAGTTTTCTAGATTTCCATGTATTTAGTGTCTTGGTGAGTTTTTCAATCTTTTCGTTCCAGTTAAGTTTATAACATTTAGCATGATCGTGTCCTAAGTATATCCCCAAATACTTTACTTCTTCATTTGTCATTCAATATTTTTAAAATATTGATATCGATATTTTAAAGGTCCAAGTAAAATTCCAATAGTTTTTTTCAATATTCAGTTTCATACCAGATTTAGTGCAGAAAGTACTTATTAACTACTTTTATAAAGACTCTGCATCAGCTACAGGTAACGTTGTGTCATCCGCGTGTTGCAATATTTTTATTTCATTTTCCATGTGGGCTTGTTTTTTTAAAATCCTTTTATGTCATCACGAGATTTTATTTTTAAAAATAGAATTTCAACAACAAATAAGAATAGAAGAGCTGATATTGGACATCCCTGTAGAATTCCTCTTTGCATCTCACAAGATTCCGAAATCCAAGCATTATTTTTTATTCGAAATAAAGGATTCTTATATAAAAGTTTTATCCATTTAATAAATTCATTTCCAAAGTTAAACTTTTTTAATACGTCAATATGAAATTACATTCTACTGAATCGAAAGCTTTTTTGGAAATCTAAGAATATCAGTATTCCTTCTTGATACTTCACAATACTCAAAACTGTCTAAAATTGTTCTTGCGTTTGTCCCGATATATCTCCCCTTTATATATGCTTTGTAATCAAAGGCGGTAATCTGTATTAGTCAAGCTAATTGGTCGGTAATTTTTTTTATATTTGCCTTATCTCCCTTTTTGCGTATAAGCGATACAATGGACATTCTTTGCGTAAAAGACATCATTCTCGTTTCATGGGCCATTTTTAAGGTATTATAGAAAAAAAGTTTGATATCGTTCCAGAAAATCTTATAAAACTCTACAGGAATACCGTCGGATCCTGGTGATTTATTGTTTTTCATTATTTTTACAGCTGAGCATTCCTCTAAAGACGGGAATGAGTCGCACATTTTTTTTCTCGTCCTCGATATCAATTGCTATTGTGCTTTGCGAAAGATATAGAATAATTTTTTATCAATATTTCAATTTTTCCCCATTTCATTCTATCATTACGAATAGCATTTAACTCATTTTCATTGCTAGCGAGTAAATCTTTAAATCCTTTAATATAATCTGTATTCAGTAACAGGAATGTGTTTAACTTCTAGTAACCCGGACCTCGAGAGTTAATATTCAGTGAGAAGTTAAAACGTATTGCTAAATGATCAGTTGACCTATTGCCATTTGAATTCGGCACTTTTCTTAAGAAGATTTGTTGGGTTTCCAGATTGACAATTTTTTAAATAAATATGTAATCTATCTTAGCTGCTTTTAGCATTACCATTCCCGTCGCACCACGCATATCCATTTTTACCATTATTTTGTTCTTTCCATAGATCTTTAAAATCTATTTCTTTTAAAATATCAATTTAAACTTTGAATTTTTTGTCTCTATTTTGTCTGTCGTCTGAAGAAAGACCACCGTTAAAATCTCCTTCTAAAATGATATTGTCCCTATCAAGAGTATTTTTGATAATCCAGGTTTTAAGTCTTTTAAAGAAGTCTGTTCGAACATTTTCATTGTTTGGGGCGTATACATTTACCAGACAGCAAGTATTATCATTATGTTTTATGTTTGTAAGATTTTTTTCTGCCGTTAATTGATCTATGAACATTAATTATTTCACATTCAAAAGTTTTCTTAATCAGAATTGACACGCCCCTACTATGAGCTGAATCTGAAAAACAATGCAAGGATTTGCCTTGCCATCTTGAATCAAATTCTAAGACATTTTGTTCACTATAATGGGTTTCTTGCAAGAAAACAATATCAATATTGTTGTCAAGCGCCTTTGCAAAATGTTCAACTTGGGTAGCTTTTTTTGTATAGGATTTCTTCCATGGCTTGTTCTCTGGTTTTTAACCAACTATCAGATAGTACTAGTACTATTTTGTTACCAATGAATTTGGCATCCCGTGCGGTGGGCGCTTCCCTGATTTTTTCTGTGACAACAATGTCACCCGAGCGTAGGGCTTTAACACACTGGAATGCGTGTTCGGATGATTTCATTAAAGACATTTATGTCGCATGGATAGAAATTGAACAGTGGGTCTTCTTTACCAAAGAAGGGTCTTACTCCACTTTGCTTATGAATGTAACCCGGACAAGATTGTTGTCCAGGCCCATGACCTTCCGACAGGCAGACCTTGCATTTCGGTTCCGGCGGACATTCCGAGCTGATATGATCTTTACTCCAGCAATTAGTGCAAAACTTTGTGTCTTTTTTGGGCTGACCTCCTTGATAAAATTTGCATGACAGACCAGCACAGTAGCTCTTTTTAGGTAGGAAAGTACCTTCTTTGAGCGGTTCGATGTAAATGAATCGGTTGCCGTTTAATACCCCAGTATTTTTTTTTTTTGTTGTTGTGAGGGTATTTCTTATATGTTTATATTTCATTTCAGTTTTGGTTTTAACACCTAGTTTTATCAGCATTTGTATGATCTCTTTGTCGTCCACTGAAAGAGGGACCCCAGAAATGACGACTTTGAGCACCGGCTTGTGGTGAACCTCAAAACCTTGAATAAGCAGAGTATTTCTACTGTCCACTCAGTGCGAATAGGTAATCAGGACGAAACCACCCGTTACCCTCTTAAAAATGCTTCAATTGTTTGGAATGGCTGTTCTGTTCAAGATACTGACAAGCTTGAAAAAGTCAGTCATTTACAGCTAGAGTTGTTACTGATCTTCCAATTTTTGCATCTAGAGAATCCCTTTATTTAGAAACAGGCTGGCAAACTTTACAGAGCAGAAGTTATATCGCAAAAATAACTACTATGTTCAAAATTTGCAATAGTAGCGTCCCAGAATACTTATGATAATATTCCAAATAAACATGAAAATATGTCCCGTTATAATACACGAAACAAAGACCAGTTCTATAAAATATGTCCCGTTATAATACACGAAACAAAGTCCAGTTCTATAAAATATGTCCCGTTATAATACACGAAACAAAGACCAGTTCTAAAATATGTCCCGTTATAATACACGAAACAAAGACCAGTTCTATAATATGTCCCGTTATAATACACGAAACAAAGACCAGTTCTAAAATATGTCCCGTTATAATACATGAAACAAAGACCAGTTCTATAAAATATGTCCCGTTATAATACACGAAACAAAGACCAGTTCTATATTCCAAGATGCAGTTTAGAGTTATTAAAAAAATCATTTGTACCTGATTCGATAAAACATTGAAATTTATTAGTGAAGAGGCCAGAGAAGCCCTCTCCATCAATTCATTCCGCAAAAATATAATAACAGACATCACAAGTCCACCATCGTATTTTTCTGTTGTGAAACGATTCATCAACATTATTCATACAAAGCTAAGGCACAACTTTATACTTCATTATGATCTTCATGAACGAAACTTTACAAATTCTCCATTATGATCATGTGGATATGACCAAGATGTCTCTCTTTTTTTGCTTGTAAAAATTACTCTAGAGCTAGAAATATTCTTTTAATCGCCTTTTTATGCTTGACTTGGTCAATATTGCTGCAAATCTATTGTTGTGCGGTGATGTTAATTTGCCTTTGCAAACTTATATAAATATTTTTTCAGCTGTTCACAAAATAGATGAAACTAGTAGATTCATTTAATTATTGTACATTTTACCTGTAAATTATTACCTTGTATGACATATAATATTTTAGGAGAGGGACTAGTAAGTTGTCAGAACTTGTTCCCAATCCTTTTGATTTCATCAATAAAATATGTTGAAAACATAGGACAATAGTGCCTTTACTGCTATTTTCTCTATTATATATCTATTATACAATGATTTCCATGATATTCACAATTAATATATTTATATCATAAAGCAGCGGGTTTTTTGTTTTTTTAACTTTTAAAAATTCAGTTTTTATGTATTTTGTATTATGCTGTGTAACGAAAATGTGTGATTTTCTGATGCTGACATATATTCAGTTTGTCTGACAGCTTTAAAAATGTGGATATATATATATATATGTATGTATGTGTGTGTGTATATATATGTATGTATATATGTATGTATGTATATACCGGTATATAATTGATTAAACTATATTAAGTGGAAAAGTTGTGTTTTTTTTCTACTTTGAACCCATAATAATACGAAGTCACGTGAGGGTGGAGTTATTGATTTATGACGACGTGTTAGTTGTTTTAAAACATTTAAACTGTATATGTATATGAAGAAAAGCCTCTGTGTGATCGGTAAGAGATGTATTTATAGTGACTTGAGTAGAAACATCAGTATATTTAACACTATTTCAAACGCACCTAAATGTTTTAAATTACCGTCTTGTGAGTGCACATACCTTTTGATACATGTATCATCCATTATATATATATATATATATATATATATATATATATATATATATATATATAATATATATATATATATATACATACATGTATATGTATGTTCTCGAAACATCGTGTGCTTGCAATGGTATCATATTAAAGAACAAACTTAATATTTTAACTTTAAGGTTTTCTTTTCCTTATCTGTTAGTGTCCATGGCTTTTTCCACTACGCTCTTTGTATAGATATTCGTCTGTAAGAAGTGCGTGGATACCAACTTTTTCAATGCTATGTTGGCCTCGGAGATTTCTGGAGCCTTGGAGATCTGCTTTATTCTCTTTACGTTATATTATCCTAACAATTTCTGGTTAACCACATCCTATCATCGACAAAAACAAGTCGTTTTGTAAAATCTTACATAATTCACGAGGACGGTTATCAAAAAATCACTTTGTAATTGCATTATTTTCATTAAAGGTCGTTTTTGCCATGTACAAGGAATGTATAGTGAATGAAACTCTAGCAAGCACTTGCTCGAGTGTTGGCAAATAAGTTATGGATGAAGTTACATGTAGGTGAATATAATAGGTGATGTACTTAGTACACGATTACCAGTCTTGACCACTGAACCGGAGTAATTTTCAAGGCTGGTGGTCACTCACAATTAATGTTTATAGATACAAAACCAAATATACAATACATTTCGGTCAACGATTCCGAAATTGTCATAACGTGAACTTTGAATTGTATGTCGTTTAGTTTTCTGAGTATTACAACTTATCTCTGGTTTATATCCTATCTGACAGAAAGGATTGAGGATTATTTCATTTATTTTGAAGTCGCACCTTGTCTCTCCGGTCACGACCTGTTGACACCATGTGTCACCATCTCATTTTTACATAATACACAATAGACATTCTACCTGTTTTGGAAGGAAATATGATTCTAATTGGCATCGTTGTTAGCTGACAGTAAAAATCATCGTTGTTCGTTCTCTTTCAAGAGTGACATGTTTTTATTGCGTTTCTCAGCTGTTTACCTTTCACCCGGTGTGAGAATATCGTTTAAACGGTCATAAATACTAAGAAAGAAAGGTTTTCTTCATTTTATTGTCAACAATTTAAAAAAAAACATATATAAAACATAAATCAATAAAAATAACAAGATTGTAAAAAGGGGAAAAAAATCTCTCGTCCTTTGCACACAGCGATGAGAACAATGTACTTCGATGTGGTTTATTTATGCGTAGAATCTAGAAGACTCCGTGTCGGTGACAATGGCGGTCCTGCCGCCATAGCTGACAGGAACGGGAATGGGCGTCGAGTGACATCTCTTCAAGGAACACTCCATGCCATTTTACTCAAGAAACGCATCAAGTCCAATAAACTGAATCAACTAACGGGAACTTGTTTTGCTGCGATTGAATGTTTGATAGGCAACACTTTCGTTCAGTTGTCTCTACGATTATAACTTTAGTTATTAACACTAAATAACCCTGTAAGATTTTCAACTTAGTTTCCTCCATTTCCTGCGGCGCACGCATTTGAATTTGCATTCTAACCGTTTTTTGAAGTTGTTTCCGTGTCGTGGACATCCTTTGATTTTCACACACTTGTTTTTCATGACGTCATAGACCCAGCGTCTTCGCAGCTTTCCGGAACAAACAACGATCATATTCTCAACAGGAAGTGAACATTGCTCATTTCTTGGTCTTAGCCGATGCCTTTTAATTTTGCCTGTTTGAAAAAAAAAATCGGTTAGAAAAAATCCTGACTATAAAATTTAGTTTGATAGAGCAATAAGAAGGTCGAAGTTTGGTTTTCCCCTCCTTCATAAAACACACATTGTGCATGCACATGATACTCGTTATTTACGAGGTGCATTTGAACCTTGAATTTGCTTCTAAACACTATGTCTCTTAAGCCTTTGATAAATGTGCATCTCTATTTCACCCCATAATTAGCTTCTGACGGCGTAGGGAACAAACATGATACTTCATTCAATTATCGAAATATAGTTTTACAACAAATTATCGATCTATAGCTTAAATTCTCCTGGATATCACATATTTCCCTTGAACTTCGTGTTTCTAACGAGAAGAAAATAATTACGAACGATTTAAAGAGTATATGACTTTGACAAAAATGAAGAAAATTGCATCAATAAAAAGATAAAAGTAGATAGGAGGGGAGAATTGTGTAATATAAGGTTTGGCCTGAGCAAGCTTTCGAATTATTGGGTAATTCGAAAAATGTTTGTCCGAGGTAATTGTGTAAATTGACCAGCTATTTGAGCCAGGAAGAGGTCGACCTTTGTTCATCGACATTCTTGTCCGAACCCCCCGGAGTGATACGCCTACATATGCGTTTTGTAGTCTTTCACATCGAAGAATTTTTTTTAAAAGTCACGTGGGTGTAGAGTAATCAAAATATACTTAAGTTGGCCTTGATACCTGTTTACGATTTAACATTATTATCTCGTTTTCGTTGAGATAACATTAAAGTTATTTACAAGGACATTCGATCTTAATCAAGATAGACACTAGCAAAGAGGAAAAACATCTGGGTATGGGATTAAGCAAGTCTGGCAACAAAATTGTATTGAATTCCCCTACATAACTTTGCACCGATTCCACTTGGGGCTCTAAGCTCACTTTTACTTTTTGAATCACAACTGGTATGAATGTCATATACGTACACACACAAATCTTGTTGCGATGGGGATTAAGAGGAAACCCACTACTTGCCTTTGTAAGGAGTAATGCACGTCTCTTTGCAGGTCCTCCTCTTGTCGAAGTTGTTTCCAGGTTTCCTACAACCCCAAAATCGAACGCATCGGCCCTTGCCAGTATCATACATATAACGTCGTGTTCGCTTGGGGCAGTTGAAGATGTCGTTGGACAGAGGCTGGCTGCAGATTGTAACTGCGTTTGTTCGGACGAAATTGGCAGTGTCATACGTAGCGTCTCCGTAACCCTGACTTTTTGGAGATGATGTGGAACTGGTGTCTTTCTGAGGTCTTGGGTCTGAACAATAAAATTTTTATTTAAAAAATTATCCTTAGGGTTAATTGAGAGATAAAACGTTCTGGGTTTTGGGGGGTTTATTTGGCATCTGCTTGAATGGAACTTTCTAGTTCAAGCATTCCAGCGTATTTATAGCACGACATAAATTAACGAGAACTTTATGTTTGTGCAGATGGAATGGTATGGAAAATATGTTGTCACATATTGTATCCAGCTTTCCAATTATCACTACAGAACATAGTTATAAATAAAAGTGCAAACTAATGATTGGGAAAACTTCTATGTTGTCGATATGAATTCAATAGGATTCCAAACTAAAGTGCAGATATATATTGCGATTTTTGAATACTTCTTTTCATAACAGGATAATTAGCATCAATATTTCTATTGGATGTAATCTACCGTTCTGAATTAGCCTCATGTGAAGATCTATATTTATAAAAAATGTGTTCTTGTTAGCGATGATTACACAAGACATGCTGAAAACATTAGTACACCATTGATGAATAAAGCACGCATAACCTAGATTTTATCTTCCCTTTTAAACTTTCTTTTTATAAAGAACATTAGATGGCTAATAAATTCACCAAAAAAACGTGTCTATTATTAGGAAATTTAATAGAGAAATGTTTCTTCGCATTTTCTGAAGAAAGGTGATCTTGTTAAAATCAGGATTTGCTGCGTAAATATCATCAACTTAAAACTTTGATGATATCCGTTTTAACGTGGCGAGTCTTTAGAATTGTGCTATATCTTGTGAGAAGATTTGTTAATAGAGTGGTGCCTGTAGCCAGAAGGCGCCATATGTCGCCTGTCTACAGAAAAAAATTCTACACAGACGTGAAACTTTTTTTTCAAAGTTTCATACATTCATTACCTATGTAATTAATATACTCTCATTATAGTTTGGAGGCAAGGCATCTTGTATGATGTGTGCTATACGGTCACTGCAGATTTGTAGCTCTCTAGAACCTGCAATTTACGTAGTAACTTTTCCTCTACACGAGTCGGGTGTTATAGATCCGTATTTTTACATAACTGCCTCATGATTTTATTTTAAAAAATCGATACCATATATATCCTTTTTAATTTCTGTGTGCCATGTTAGGTTGCCTATCAATTTCAACCACGTTGGTTTCCATATTCATATGTTTCCATGTATATTTACGAGAAACGGTGGCTGTGTTAACTATTTCTTCATATGCGTCTTTTTCAGTTGTATAATTCGAGTGAATTAAATCCAGTTCGGTTAAAAACAATTGTTGTATAAAGAGGATTGAATATTGGATAATCTCAAGAATCAACTCAACAATTAACTGATTATATGTCTGGAGGAGGAGTTAAAGGATGTATGTGCATTATGCTCAATTCATCATCAAAAATAAGACGGAAAATGGGAATTTACATCAATACATAATTACAACAATCAACGGGGTTCGAAATGACAGGCAACTTAATATGGCTACATAAACTGGCGAAATTCGTTGAAGTTATGCAATTTTCCTTCGAATGGAACTTTTTAATAAGCATGGAGGTAAAATATGCCAAGGATTCTTTGACATCAAATTTTCAGGCACGGTAATGTTAAAATGCGGAAATATAGACACCCGTATCGTGCGAAAAAATAAGTTGTCCCATAAATTCCAGGTTTTTATAATGGTTGGGTCTGTAGCTCTCTGATTTATCACATTTTCCCCAGAGAGGCCACAGATCTGCTGTTACATATACGTGAATCTTTCAAATTGGGATTTCATGTGGACCTTGAGACAGCATTTTACTCAAAAGATCTGTTGCCTAGTTATTTCATACCTTTGCAAGAAGCATCGAGTCTGCATGTCCCTCTGCTACAAGATTTGGAAATAATGCATGACGATCCACCAAAACAATACACATTCTGCAAAAAAAAGGGGGGGGATTTATTTTTTAAATGGAATTTTACGACTGTACAGAAGCCTGTTGGTGCCACAAAAGAAAAATACTTCATCTGGCCGCCGTCGTATGAAATATGTCTTGAAATGATGCGTGAAATTTGAGCATGGGTAAGAAAATGTAAAGGGTTGATGTTCGCATTTTCGACCCGAGACCAAATCGTTATTCATTTATTTTGCAATATAATATATATCACATCAAGTAAGAAAGCGTCGGTGGTCTAGAGGTTAGAGCTTTCGTCCCACATGCGGAAGGCCGAGGTTTGAATCCCGGCCGCGACAGACGTAAGTCGTTAAAACAGGTAGTGACAGTTCCATCGCCAAACGCTCGGCATCAGGTGTGAATCTCACGGGTCTTCAGAAATGACCTTCAAACTGGATGGACGTGTCACAGTAGGTGTGGCAAGCTAAAGAACCCTCACTGCTCAATAATCGTAAGCACCGAGCAAAGGCCTAAATTTGAAGCCCTTCACCGGCAATAGTGACGTCTCCATATGAGTGAAAAATTCTCGAGAGAGACGTTAAACAAGATACAATCAATCAAGTAAGAAATTTTCTCATTTATCGTTAGAAAAGTGCCATAGAAATATCGCTTCGTTAGTTGTACTTCGGAAGTCAGCATTAACTTCAGGGGTTTTGTATTAACGTTCTTTACCACAAGATTACCTACAACGTGTACATACGTTACCAAACGCGCATATATTTCATTATCCGCAATAAAAGTGGCAGCAATGCAGGTTATCGGTTAAGTTTTTGTTTGTTTGTTTGTTTTACGTCCTGTCGAGAGGTTTTTACTCATACTGAGACGTCACCAGTTGTACGCAGGTGTACCACGAATTTAGACCTATGCTTAGCGCTTAGGACGTAGCGGTGAGGGTTCTTTCATGTGCCATCGCCTCTCGCGCGATTCTCACTTCTAAATGCCGAGCGTTTGGCAAAGAATCAATGACTACCTATTTTAAGTCTGTGGTTTGACATGGCTCAAACTCACGCTCTACCACTGAGCCACGGCGACCGGTTAGAAAATAATTAGAACAGTTTGCACGGGGCTATACATGTATCTTGGCATTGGCCGACTGTCTCTTTGGTTTACTGGGTCTGCAAAGATTGTATTTGTAAATTAAAATAAATTATATGCCGGCTGCCAAAATTATCTGGCGGAAGCCACTTCCTATTTATTTGGCATTCATTTTTTCTCTCGTTATTTTCTACTCGTAAAAATTTGTGTTATTCATTTAAAGGTCCCCAGTTATCTCCCCTCTGTTCACAGTTTATTCAGGGTCTCCATATGAATTGCATGTAACTGATAAATTAACTGGTTGCCACAGGATTTAGAGGCGATCACACAAAATTAAAAGTGGCGACCACAAATAAATTAACCAGCCGTAGTCGGAAAAATAAATGGTAATTGCCAAATTGTCACAGACAAGTTCCAGTCGCAGATGAACTAATTGTGGATCGCCAATTGAATAAATGGCAGTCGCCAGAAAAAATATTTCTATCGTAGCACCAACGGGTCTCCATAAGACCGTGTAAGCAGCATGAGGAGTACGGTTGTGACTTTTTCCTCCCATGGGAATCCGGGTCCTCAGTACCTCCTTCTTGTCGTAAGAGGCGACTAAATGAGGCCGTCCTTCAGATGAGACCGCAAAAACCGAGGTCCCGTGTCACAGCAGGTGTGGCACGATAAAGATCCCTCCCTACCGAGCAAAGGCCTAAATTTTGCAGCCCTTCACCGACAATGGTGACGTCTCCATTTTCATGAGTGAAAAATTCTCGAGAAGGACATAAAACAATAATCAATTAACCAAACGTCTTTTTTCCAGATTTTACATGCATTAATAAAGCAATAACTTATTTCGCGGTCAGATACAACTCTATCATACAATTTTCGACGAGATTTATTCTAGAGAACAAATAAGTGGTTCCGTAGTGACTTTAACTTCGTGATTATGCCCTCAAAGAGTACGTGGAGTTCCGACAACAGGCTGATTCTTGCGTGTTGGAATCACTTTGTGATCAAGGTCCTTAGTGTCTGATCGATCTTTTTTCTCTGTTGACGTAATTCAAGAATCTGAGAATAATTAACTAACACTTGAAATGGATACTTTTAAAAATCACTTAGTATAGTTATAAATAGCCCTACCAATGTCAAACAAACTGATGCGTGTTGTGCATTGTGTCACAATCTATATGTTATCACATTTATCACTAAAACTTTCTAATAGCTTCTTTGAAGTGTTTTTCTACGATGGCTGCAAGCGAACGGCCTTGAGAGAAAGATAATAGACCTATCATTGTCATTTTCCAGCTGCGCAGCGCGGAAGCATTTTTCGCGCAAACCGCGGAATGTGTGACACGTTTATTAACGTTTTGCCACAATCATGAATTTGGGCAGTAAACATTTTTTTTCAAAATAACATCGTTTGGCATTTTTATGGAAACCCCATGGAAGGGGGATGACCGAAGCAGAGACAGTGTTCACACATCGTCGGTCCCTTATTTACGTTTTCTCGGCTTCTCTCTGACGTTGATGATCACGTAAAAAGACGTTCTTAGGTATGTAGTCAGGCGCCGAAAGTCGTGTCACGCGACTAAATTATGGATCATAATCTGCTGTCGACTTTTTTGTCTCCAATAACTGGAGAGTAGATGATTTAATACAGCAATAACTATATACTGTGTGTAGTGACTGCAAGGATCACAAGTTATGGATGAATTTGGTATTTTGAATGTCTCGTGCGCAGAGGCGTTAATCCGAAAGTATATTATATTTCCGTTTAAAGCTTAAGAATAGAACTGATCCCAGCAAAAATATCCATTTGAACTATGAATGGCATTGACCTCGAAGATGCGGGCTGGTAGTAAACAATAACAGCAGCACAAGGCCAGGGGAGGCCGGATGAAAAATGAGATGTTTGTTTGGAGATTTTTTTTCGGTCAGGGCACAAAGCTCCACAACTGTCATAAATTACAGAATTCTCCAAAACAATCGCATATCGTCTGTCACTATACTGGTCATCGTGGGATGTTATTACATGTGTGTTATATTGGAATAGTACTTTAAATACGGAATGAATTAATCATTCTTAACAACTGTTTAAATGACCTGTGCCATAGGTTCTACCTTAACTCAATTGCATCTCTCATCCCATAATTTTTTTTATAACTTCCTGGATTCAATAAGTATTTTGCTTGTTGAATAGTACCAAATCAAAATCATGGCTTTCTGTTACAGGCAGTAATTTTAAGGGGGGGGGGGAACGTAATACGTGATGTCATCATCTTAGAGAAGCTGAATGGGTGTTATCAGGGAGATGTGTCTGCATTTCATTCATGATTGGTCATTTCCTTTCCCGTTCCACGCCGCAACAATTTGTCTGACTCAGAGTCATTTGAAAGAGGAGAGGATGAAAACAGAGAGTACAGCGGGGGCGACCCAGGCTAATTGTGAGTAATAAGACGAATTCCTGCATTAAACCCATCGCCGCCAATTTTGTAGAACATTGATGCATTGGAATTCCCAATTTTGTTTTGATATGCTTAATTTAGCCAGTTATTTGTTTAATGTAATTTATTTGAATGCATTCCAACGATAAATATTCACCAGATAATATTTAGTTACTTTAGCAAAAGAAGATCTATCGTTGTATGGGTGTTGCTCATCTTGGGCGGGGGATGATTTGCAATACAATCGAATTCTTGTGTAAGCACAAAGGTTAAAAATAACCAAAGTAATTAGACAACACCCTGTCTCATCAAGATATTTAAAATGATTGTCAGATATCAAACCAATAAAATAGTCTACGAACTTGCACCACATATCCGGGTGGGACTTCTTCAATCAAAAAGTCAAGTACTATCACATAGTTTACAAGTGATTCATAGCAACTTAAAAGCAACGAGTATGATTCGCCTTTGGATGAAATCTATTGCGATGCTTTAATTACAGTTAACTACGCGTGTTTTCCACCGCCTGGTATTACGGGAGCCCGCGACATTTACCGAAAAACAAGACCGCAAACCACATAAGATATAAGCTCTAAAAGGATTTTAATTGATTCTTTGTTATTCAAATCTAGACTACTAGAGAAGCTATAATTTATAAACCCCATAGTTTACTAGTATGCAGTTTTCCGATTCTAACGTGAATTAATTCCACTTAGTTGTCATCGTTAGCAGGTTAGACAGGTGAAACTTGCTGCATCTCTATTTTTTCATTTTATATTATTATTATCTAGATATATCCATCTGCATTTATAAATCGATAAAATCAAAGCTAGGTTGGAAAAGATATTATTATTTAGATATATCCATCTGCATTTATAAATCGATAAAATCAAAGCTAGGTTGGAAAAGATATTATTATTTAGATATATCCATCTGCATTTATAAATCGATAAAATCAAAGCTAGGTTGGAAAAATATAAATGATGACACTCACCTGACACGGGTCATTGCATTTACAGATGAAGTTTCCCTCAATATCCGTATCATATCCGTAATCACACCTCCGGTTACAGGGGCTCCTTGGTCGCTCATGGTGGGTTTTAGGTCCCCAAACGGAATCCTCCAAGGGTACTGTCACAATAGCTGTTCCCAGGGCTTGAACGATCGCCTGTAATATAAGGGTATTTCGTAATGGAATATCAGCACGTTGATTAGAGCTACAACGCGGAAGTGCAGTGTACTTACCATTGCACAGTTGAAAAGTAAAACATAGCTGAAATCTTTGATACTGGTCATTTTTTTTATTCTATTGTTGGAGTACAAAACTAATATTGTGTATTACACGATCTGAAAAATACTTGTGTATTACAGTTGTAGTATTTTTTTCTTATAAATACCAGTCATTAGTCTTGTGACACCTTGACCGCGCAAGCCACGCCTCCTACAAAAACATTAATTCATAAAATACTGGTACACACGCAATTTTCTCACCATAAGCCACGCCTCTTGCTATCTGATTGGTCCTGAGCTGGCACTTGCTCATGATTGATACTGTTTTTCGTTGATTCATAGTAACACGGTAGTAAATAGTGATTTGGATGCTTAGAATAGATCAAGCCGGGAATTTGTAACATTCCTAGGACTGCACAGCAGTTTAACCGCCAACATCTGTAGATAAAATTATAGTATGCTGATAAAAGCAATCAGTGCAGGGTCAGAAATTGACTGCACCTAACTCATACCGTACATATTTCTTCAGTGGTCATCGCAGATCGCAGCTTGAAAGAGTTTTGTGTTTTAATGTTCAACATTTCAAAAATGACGTTCATAGCTCTGTGCACCTGTGAATACAAACCGGAACTAGATTGATTTAAAGAAAATAATTAAACAACTCAAATCATAACTAATTATTGGTCGCACTGCTTATGTGAGTATTTCAAGGCTAAGTCATTAACCGGTCACCTTTTGAAAGCGAATATATACATATATATGTTAACCTAGTATATGTGTTTGTATCGCAATGATATTTTTTCTGTGGTAGAAACTTATTTAATGAACGATAACGGGGTAGTTCGTTTATTTTTTAAACGATTATGTTTTCCTTAGAGCCTGACATGCAAGTGATTCATTCTTGAAAGCAATTTTTTTTAAAAATGTGATTCTGAAAAGGGACTAATCTTTGTACAGATATCCTACAGTAGCTCTTTCACTGATACGATGTCCCCTACACGAACAACAAAGTAGGACAAGGCCACGTATGTACCATGGGGGACGGTAGAATGGACCCCCTCAAAGAACCGGAGAAGAAAAGCGATAGTGGGGGGTGTACCCTTGATAAAGCATCCCCATATAAAACAGATCTCGAAGGAAAGCCCAGTATGGGGAAACCTCTTAATATGTTGAAACTCTTATCCTAATCAGTGTTGCACTATTCCTGATTAATGCATGTATTTCGAAAATAATGATGACCTAGATTTTTCGATAAAATTGAAAAGGGTTTAAAAATATTTTATGTTTTTACTAAGTATAGCGAAAACGACCCTGCGTTGGCGAACGAATACAATATCATCTTTGTGGAGCATTCTTATGTAACTTTCGGAAATATCTACTCAAGAAGCGTGTATCATATAATCCGGTGTTCCGCTATTTGACACCGGTCCATTCACGCCCTTCAACATCTTAAACGTTTATGGCTGTAGTATGAATTGTCCTCTTTAATTCACAGTTTCCGGAAAATTTTCAATTCTGTGAAAAGGTTCTATTGCCATATTCGTAGTGCACAGTTTAAATAGAAACTAGCGTTTGAATTTCATTGTGAAATAATCTCCAATTAGTTGTGCTCATACAGAACTGGAAACATGGCCCCATTGACTACACTCATGTTATTCTATAAAAGGTTAATAGCCTGGAATGTGTGGCACGTAGATTTAGATCATAAATAAACATTACCGAATGCATTACGCACACGCCCATTTAGCAGGATCTTTTATTTTGAATTTGGTATTTATGTTCGATCTTGATCCTTGAAGTTCGACTTGATTAAATATGGATTTCATCTCACTTAACTCAAAGTGACAAAGGTTTGACCTTTGACTTCATCTGTTTCACAAATAATTATGACTAAATATGGTTTTGCCATACGGTACATCACAATAATTTGGTGATGCTTTCATATAAAGGACCAGCGCCGATGTGACTTCAAAATAATTGCGTGTTGCTCTCGTGTCAGATATTTTTTTATACAACATACTAGAAAAGATAAAGCGCTATATTCACCTACATGTTCCTTCGAGAATTATATATCGTTTGATTTTTCCAACATCGTACCAAAAATATATTGGAAATTCCTAAATTAACGATTGGTTATTATTTTATGGTCGTCCAAAGAAAACTCGCGTCTTTAAGAACTTTCGACTAGGTCTTGCACTCTAGTTGTAAACAAAGATGACCGATAAGATATCATTTCGAAAGCTCTAGTAGCCATTTTCGATGTTTGAAATCATTTAGTCATAATGATAAAACAATTTTTAACATTTCATTGGTCAAGACGATGCTTTGATAATAACTCACAAAGTACAATATCCATGTCGCCCTCCAGGCTCGGTGAATATTGCACTTCTCAGGCATAGGCGTAGCTTGGGTTCGAATATTACCGAGGCAGGGGGTCTGGGGGGCACAGCCCCCCCAGAAGCTATCGACATTTTAACAACGTAAAAGGTGTTTTCTTTACCGAGGCAGCTGCCTCGGTTGCCTCAATGGAAGTTACGCCACTGTCAGGTATCTACTAAGGCATCGTATTGACCTAAAATTATTAATAATTGTATAGTATTGACCTCAAAATTGTATTATATTCCTTAGTTGGCACAACCATATGTTTGCAATGTGTATATCAGTAGACATATGTTGGCGCTATCCCACTTCCTCGGTATCTAGGGTATATTTACAATGTGTGTATCAGGAGACAGATTTTGGTGCTATCCCACTTCCTCGGTATCTAGGGTATATTTACAATGTGTGTATCAGGAGACAGATTTTGGCGCTATCCCACTTCCTCAGGATCTAGGGTATATTTACAATGTGTGTATCAGGAGACAGATTTTGGCGCTATCCCACTTCCTCGGGATCTAGGGTATATTTACAATGTGTGTATCAGGAGACAGATTTTGGCGCTATCCCACTTCCTCGGGATCTAGGGTATATTTACAATGTGTGTATCAGGAGACAGATTTTGGCGCTATCCCACTTCCTCGGGATCTAGGGTATATTTACAATGTGTGTATCAGGAGACAGATTTTGGCGCTATCCCACTTCCTCGGGATCTAGGGTATATTTACAATGTGTGTATCAGGAGACAGATTTTGGCGCTATCCCACTTCCTCGGTATCTAAGGTATATTTACAATGTGTGTATCAGGAGACAGATTTTGGCGCTATCCCACTTCCTCGGGATCTAGGGTATTTATCTACAACTACTTTGTAATAGGTCGGGGAAAACCAAACCCGTTGGATATTTTTAAGAGAACAAAAACCAACAGTAACCTACACATTCTTGCTGTATATCCAGAGGTGTTGAATGGAACTCACCGTATTCCGTAATATCGCCGTGTTTCTGGAGCCATCTGTTCTGTCGTCATTATTCGTAGAAATCCAAGGATCTCATCACTCTTAGTTCTATACATGTACATTTATATAGCCAAATACGTGAGGAAATGTGAAGTGTGGCAATAATGCAAAGCACTCACATGTTAACTGGGTTTAGTACGATACAAACGTATAATTTAAGAATATGGGTACAGACTTTTTAATAAATAATATTGAAAGGAAGAGTAGCTTTGTGTAAAATTATGAGGTAATTCAATTCATTTACAGTCAGCAATTAGCTCTGGAACCTCCCTGATGAACGATTCTGTTTCAAACCCAATAACTAAAAGACAGAGAAAAATATGCGTATATAAATTATCCATTACATGAATAGCAAGCCACAAAAATGTATTCTCGACGGAAACATCGAGAACAAGCAGCAGTTTCGGAGCATTCCTCAGAAAGCAGACTACGATATAACATTATAATGCTTGCTCTCTCTCTCTCTCTCTCTCTCTCTCTCTCTCTCTATATATATATATATATATATATATATATCCAAAGTTGAAATAGATACTCAGTAATCGGATACTAATATTTAAAAAATATGAAAAGAAAACACAGAAATCCACCGTAAAGCTTTAGCGCTTTCATTACATCTTCAGAAGATGAACAGATGATGAAGATGTAATGAAAGCGCTAAAGCTTTACGGTGGATTTCTGTGTTTTCTTTTCATTACATATATGTGTGTGTGTGTGTGTGTGTGTGTGTGTGTGTGTATGTGTGTGTGTGTGTGTGTGTAAACTGACATGACATGTATGTTAAACTCTATTCCTATACAAATAGTGCGGTATAGATTGATCGTTTCACCGAATGATTGAACGCGTACAAGTAAGCCATTGAGCCAAACTGTTGATATACTCAATATGAATGATTTATTCTAAATAGTCACTAACTCGGATAAATCATGCATTCCATATATACTACATGTTTCGGACATATCTGTACAATTCTATCATTTATTATATCAGTATTCATAGATACCACAATGGTTGTATATTTCAAGAACTTTACATAAAATCATGATCATAGGACCTCTTTGATAATTACATTACGACCAATTTTAAGGGGAATTTCATTGTGTACTGTAAGCTACACGATGGCTAGAATTGTTGAGAACTCTGGGGGACTTCGATACGCTGACTGTCATTCAAATTCGTTTCCTTTAAGGCAGCTCATTACACTATTTTTTTATTTAATGGCTCGTGAAAACACCTCTTATGAAGTATGATTTCACCATCGAAAGAGTGATGCATGTACAAGCTCTCAATTATTTTATATGATTTTTTGTTGTTGTGATTTTTCCCGAAATGATGAAAAAGGTGTTTGGTTTGCAAATAAGAGATTTTTGAGTCAAAATTTCGCTGTGATTTGGTGCATGATATGAATATCTAATAAAACATGCCTAAAAGATTCAGATATAAACGTTCTAATTTTTTTTTAGAAAAAAATATTTATGAAAATTGAAAACGTTATTTGCTAATATTTTTTAAATCTACGGATAAAATCTTCAAAAAACATGTCAGTTAAAAAAGAGATATATCGAAGAAATATATAAAAAGAATTTGAAACGAAACGACCATAGTTTAGAACTCATGCAAGGTTCCCCGATAAGCTATAGGTATAAATGATATTAAGATAGGGTTGTTCTTGCATGATTTTTATGGTCAAGTCTTGGTGCAACACTAGAATGGAGGGGGAAATCCTCCTCCATGTACTCAGGATTACAGAGGTTCGTGCATCAGCGGGATATTGACACGACAAAGTCCAGACCTATGTTACCCTGTATAAAAGTAATAAAACATATTAAAATTCAACGACGTAGGCTCGTGGGTTTTCGTGACTTCTTTTTAGCTGATAGCTTGTCAGTCTTTTCTTTGTTCCGCTATAATAAAGCAGAAACAATCATCCTATCTAAAAATTCCTGGGATAATTTCTTCCACATATATGTACCATCTTACAGGAGAAATTATCCCAATGCATATTTCGTCCCATATAATAATAATCTGAGTTTCGTAGGACTAAAAGTCCACATATTATCCTGTAGGATTTTTGTCGTTGGCAGCAGATTTTCATAATTCTAAAAACTAGCATAACAATTTTATCAAAGTTACTTTTATAGGGGTGTATATATATATATATATATATATATATATATATATATATATATATATATATAGTATAATAGGAATAAAGGGAACTAACAAAACTGCCATTTAATTTTCGGAGGCTAGTAGCTGGTGAAAACAAATCTGACTTGCCGAAACGGACGATCAACATTCATTCAAACATTCTGATGGTGACCACAAGTATCTATATTCTAAACGGTAATCCTAAGTTGGACTGCAACAGATGACGGGTGCATAAAATCCAACGTAATGAAGGAAAATTGCATGGAGAAAATGGTGTAGGGTTAACGACGGCGATCTAATTCTCGGAAGTTGGACTTTTTATTCAAAGTTCCTGTGAAGTCAGGTACACGATTTATGATTACAAAACAGAACAATATTCTGACTTTCGACTGGCAAAACTTTTAATCCATTATCACAATTCATACTGAAAAGTTGAGAGTTTGAAACAAGCAACCGAGAATTTAATGGCCGCTTTGTTAGCTCCCCTCACTCTATATAGTTATATATACCATTTTGCTCAGAATGTGTCAAAATCCTGTGCTTTAAGATGGGCAAACTAATTTAGGTGGACCATCGGTCATATCGAAAGCCGTTATTCAACCGATTCTCTTCCCAGCCTAAAATAACCAAAGGTTGTATTATAATGCGCGACCCCGTAGGTCATTTGGAGGATGCCAAGGTCAGAAGGACATTGAGTCAAAACTTGGATCTGTTCAAATAAAAAGAAAACTGAAACCTGAGTTTCCTATTTTATTTTTATCATTATAATTTTTTTAAAATATTTTCTTTCTCAGAAATACAAGATTCACATAATGGTGCAATGATGATAAAGACTTATTCTTCAAATTGGAATTGGAAGATTGATTTCCAGCCAACTGTTACTGCTCTGACCTTGAACAGGGGTCATGTAAATAGGTCAGATAATGTATTTCAAACACTAGTATTCAATCATTTTGGTATGTACTTAGCTGTGCAAATAAAATCACATATTTCTTTTTTTCCAGATTTGTATTTAAATACAAAGTATCATGAAGGAAGATGGACGTTAACTAATAATAGAACATTCTTGATTGTTTGAAATTGACACTTGTTGTGTGTCAGGATGTGATATAAACATTGTGTATATGTTTCCAAAAGGGACAACCTAGGGCACTTACGTAATGTTCAACAAGATTAGCCCATCCAGCCTCCCACGCAGTGCTGGTCTTTGAAATAACACGCTCTCCTACTATCAAACTGCCATACCAGAGGATCAGTCAGTACAATCTCTTCCATATTTTTCATGCTGGATCCAAGAATAGACGCCCAATGTTGATTTCAATCAAGAAATAACATAATAGGCTTGTTTTATTTTATTTTTTTTACTAAATAACATACGAACAATCGTTCTATGTACCCAGACACTGACAAATCATCGGAGTCAGGGATATTGAACTCATTCTATGTATAATGCCTTGGACGAAATTTGTGATTTAAGAAATAAATTTCATTTTTGAAATACATGAGGGTATGAATTGCGATACACCGGCACATTAGCGTGTCATGAAAAGCATGCTAACATGGAGCGGTGCAGTTTATATCCTCGTGTATTTTCTAAAATGTGATTTTCTCTTATGTATGATATTTATCAATATTCATACGCACATTGTTTACAACTGTAGTGCGTTCGGAACGAAGAAATGGCTATCATTACAATTTGTAAAGATACCCCGGCAAAATCATTGTGTGTAAAGATACCCCGATATATAAGGCAAAATCATTGTAAGTATGTGTGTAAAGATACCCCGATATATAAGGCAAAATCATTGTAAGTATGTGTTAGTGATACTAAATTCATTCAATATAATAATAATGATGATTAATAATGATGATAAATAATGATTGGTTTTATATAGCGCCTTTTCCAGTGTATACTGCTCAAAGCGCTTTACAATACAATGTACATTATTACCCCGGCAGACCTTATAAATGTAGAACTTTCTCTAACTCCTAGGCAGCATACAGTGCAAGCTGCCATTACAAGCGCTAGAGCACTAACATTCTAACAAGTGTACCCCTTTTACACTTGGGTGGAGTGAGGAAATTCATGTCGAGGCCAGGACTCGAACTCACAACCTTTCGGTCGAGAGTCTGACGGTCTAACTACTAGGCCACTGACACCACAATTAATTGTACAACGACTAAACTAAATGTGTTATATGTTACTAATATTAAACCCATTCTATATACAACGGAGTGACGTATGAGCTGACTCTACCTGTCTGATATCTCTCAATGAAAAAGCTGCAGATCTATAGTATTGGGTCTGACCCAATATTTTCCCAGAGAGCTACGGATTTGCAGCTACCAATGAGATATCAGACGGGGAATTAGTCTAGCCAGGACTGTGTTCAAGACCGTAGCAGCTAACCTAGCTGCTAGGCTATATATGTAGCGCTATTGAACACGCATTCTGAATTTACATTTGTTATCTTACGCTGGACTAGCTAGCTACTACATTCAACTTCGTAACACTGTGTAGCACTACGTAGTCGCTACGATCTTGAATGCGTCAATTCAGTCTTGCAGCCCTCGCCATTAGGTCTCATTGAAAGAGTGGCATTTGGGAACATTTTTAACAACAATGAACGTGTCGTTTTTTGGAATACAAAAACTGATGCACAGTATATTATTATATAGTCTTCATTGTACAAATATCAATAAGATACGACACAATTTGCAGATGGAACAGTGTATTAAAAGTAGTCCACAGATTTACGATAAAAGGTCGGGCAACTCATCATCGAGTCGACTTTTTTGATATAAAAAAAAATGAATGTTTTCACGAAATCCAACAAAATTGTAGGAGTATGATTTATTTTTCTACAGACAAACGACGGACAACTTACCACATATATAAACTCCTCTGCTCTTCGAACATAACAGCTAACCCATGGGCCTTAATGATCACTTGAGTATCACAAAAACAACAGAAAACAATGAATCAATAGAGTTTCTTGTTGATAATTCAATAGGCGCGTCTTTCGAACTCTGAAAACTGAATGACTTTAAATGAATGGCTTCAGATTGTGTTACCATAGAGACGTTCATATCTTTTAATGTTTCTCCATTATCAAAGTTTGACTTGAACAAATAGTTCTAACCTTTTCATCACTGACCTTTATCTGAACCAAACGACCTTAATATAGGGTATCATTTTCAAAACTGGTTGTGAATAACTTTAAATGTGTGTCAATATGATCTTCAACTTCCATTCTAAAATCTGGGCATTAAACAAATATTTCAAACATGTTGACCAAATACCTTGACCTTCATCAATTGCCATTGATACAAGGTCATGACATGTGGTCTGTTTATAATCAATCAGTGTGATGCCAACTTCTTATACCTCTACATTATATGTTATGGTCTCCAGGCATGTTGCGGTCCACAGACATGTTTTAAATTATATATTTTTTACCATTGGCCTTGACGTGGCCAGATGACCTTGATTCATGTGACACACTGTTTAGTGATAAGATATTTAATTTCTCTGTATATTGTTGTTGTGAACCAAACACATATTTTCAATTTTTCTGATATCACAAACTTTGAACTTGGCCACATATCATTTGGGTTAATGCAAGACTGGATCCGGGGGGGGGGGGGGGGGGTGATGGTGGGTGGAGGGTGTGCAGAAGATATATGCTATTCTATGGACTTTTACTATCCATCCATTACAAAGTTATGACTTATGATCCTGAAAGATAATTCTAGATTCTTTTTTGGGAGTTGAACTATGTTCAATCTCCCTGGGTCATCACGCACTTTTCTGCGCAGTAATTTGTATTGATTTGTATAGTGGTCGTCAGCGGGGGTTCTGTGTCAGCTGATTTACTCCTAGGTAAATCAACATAAACTTTTATAAACATCCGCCATTAAATAATCCATGTAACTTTTCTAAATTAATCTAATTTTGATAATTGACATGTAAATAAATGCAATGATATTGTATTCAAATCAATTTGAATACAAAATTTCGATCAAATTGATACTGATAGACATAGAAAAATAAAAGATAAGGTTGAAAATTGTCATTTGTAGCACAGCGTCACCTATAAACATTGATAGGGAAACGAACGACAACTGCACACAAGCCCTATTGACACCGTGGCGCGAAATATCGAATATGGTGCGAAACCTCAGAAAATTTACAAGAAATAACTCTACAACATTGTGTATATATTTGGTTTTTTTTTAATGTGATATAAAAAAAATGCTTGATGTTACATGTAGATTGAATTAAAACACGTCATTCCCAGTCAACAACTTTCGATTGGGATCGGAATACGAAATAAAATTTCTTATATCCGGTGGCAAAGTGAAACTGCTTCATGCTTCAAGTTATTGAATTACGTAGTAATTGCACGTTACACATTAGAGAACTGTTCCTTTTAATAAAGAAAGTCACAAAATAGATACAAAATGAGTGTACCTTATTCATTACTGTTACCGAGCTTTCGTCGACTATAATCTCGAAATGGCGTGTTTCGCTGCGCTTGATGATCTGACGGTAAGGTCCACATTTTCTACGTGAGTAGTGTGATATTTGTTTATGAATTTTTTGCGCATACATGGTATGTCTCGGCTAGGAATAATGGAAACTTTCTCACCTATGTATGTAAAGACATATTAATCTCTATTTTTAAAAATGTAGAACACTTTTATCAAATGACAATGTTTGAAAACGCTTAGAACCCCGATGTCAGAATTTCCTTTTCCAAGACATCAATATGTCAAATTCATTATCCTTTTTGAATAGTATGTACCATATTTTGTACCAGTTATACATTTTGAATCCCCTATTACAATGGGACTTTGCTGCACTCTGTAATGTTTGAGTGGATGTCATGAGTGTGTGTCAAACAGAAATTTTAAGAGCATGGGATAAGGTGCTGCCATGTATTACTTCACTATCAAAGTTTAACCCAGTTGCCACAATGTTGAATTTATGCTGCAAAAAGGATTGGAAATTGCTCTGGTCAAAACACATTGTTTATTTGTCTACAGATGAAAGAGACATGAGGATTCTCCCTCACAAACTGAAAAAAAAAAATAGTTATGGATCTTGTACATGTATAGTTTATTAATCACTATAGATTTCCAGCATCACAAGTCTGATTCCACTATATGCTTTCCATACTGTCAGGTTCATTCACCCCCTGTCTGAGCCACAGTATAATATCCCAAATACCTTGGCAATAAATAACATTATTTGACTAGTATTTCACTTTTAGCGGAGTTGCGATGAAGTCGAACTCGGCTTATGATCTGATGAAGTGCCTTTGGGCGGGCAGGCGGGCACGCATCAACATTTCATTTCCGCACAATAGCTCTTGAGCAAATTATAGGATCTCATTCAAACTTAGATGGATTGTCACCCTCAGTAAGATGAGAAAACCTATCGATTCTGGGGTCACTAGGTCAAAGGTCAAGGTCACTGGCTATAAATAGACTGAAATTTGGAGAAAATTTTGTTTTCCGCACCATAGTTCTTGAACGAATTATAGGATCTCAATCAAACTTAGATCGATTAAGTAAGACAAGAAGCCTATCGATTCCGGGGTCACAAGATCAAAGTCACAGTGGCTATAAATAGACTGAAATTTGGAGAAAATTTTGTTTTCTGCACTATAATTTTTTAACAAATTATAGGATCTCAATTAAACTTAGATGGATTATCGCCCTTGATGACACAAAGAAGCCTATTGATTTTGGTCAAGGGTTAAAGGTCAAGGCCACAAAGGATTTAAGTCGGTTGAAATTTATGTACGCAAAATTTTGCTCCCTGCTTGATAATTCTTGAAAACTTTTCTGCCGGTTCCTTCTATGCCCATTCCTTGCGCAACTCGGCTTGTGCATTTCCGATGCCCGACAATTTTTAATTTTTTTGCATTTCATTTATTTTGAGTTATTATACAATTATTTACCATTCCATTGATCCTCTACAGGACTGTAGTATACTCAGGTGAAAGTTTAGCATATTGGACTACCTTTTCAAGTAATGAATCCTTAGAATTAGCTATAACTAGGATTAAACTTGAATGTATATATACAGGGGAAAAACTTCTTCATAACTGCAAGGCATTGATAACCATATTGATTTGAATGTTTGGGCCATAATATGTGGTCACATTTTTCATGAGAATATAAAGGGGTGAAATTCTAGAAAACAACAACACGACTTCAGTTACTCGAGGAGCGTTGTGGCCCATGGGCCTTCCATTATCCATGTTTGCTGTTGTAACGCTTTGAAAAACAACAACAGTTGATTTGTATCTAAAATCATGATAATATTCAGTCATTTATCCCCCTACTCTTCCAGTACTATCTTTTCTAACTGAATTTCCACAATGTTCAACTCCCACGAGTACTTTAAGTACTTTGATTTAAATGACTTAGTAGTATTTGAGAAGTTGAAAACGTATCAATGTGACTGTACGATGACGTACGGCTAGTAAGTCACTTGAGTATACTGGGGTGACCTAAAGTCTTTAATTAGTGAACACTATGATTGAGCATACCTCTATCACACACTCTTAAGAAAGATAATTACAGAATGTTCATTAATTGTCCTGCATTCCCGTATCCAGACAAACCTCAAAATCTAATCAATTCTTCCTTGATCGATGTCATAACCTTCCATAACGTTTTGCTGAAGTACATCCACAGGTTTTTGAGATTCTTGCAGGAAAAAGTAACGAAGATGGAAAAGAATTATGGAAACTACAATAACCAAGTGATCAAATAAGACACCTTTGTGAAATTGCTATAGACATAGACCATACCCCGGGGTTGACATGCTGCAAAAATTAGGTCAGACTGGTCTTCATTATAAATCTGGACTACCTAGCACACGAGGTATTGCATACGTTTTCAAATAAATCGATCAATCAGACACATATCATTAAAACATTTTATTTTATTTTCATTTTGCAGTTAGATGATAGTAACAAAAATAGCAGCTTTCTACAGATGAAGACAAAACACGAAATTCTTCGTACCGAGAACCATTGATCCCAGCGCATGCTGGTAATTTATGCGATCCTGCAAATCATAAAGAAAATTTTGAAATGTTTTATTTATTTGCACATTATTGCTAATATTTCTATGAGTGGAATCAACTGATTTATAGTAACTTCCGTCAAGGCGTCGTAGATCATCCGCCTTATGTCTAATCATGCTCGGAGGATATTTTTACAAGTTGTAGTTCGTATATCGTAAATTCCTCGTATAAAACCTGATTACTGTGAAATTTTCCACTCTGCAGAATGTTTATGCTTGCATTAGTGTTTTAACCACTTAGTTCTAATTACCAAGAATTAACGCATCACCTAAAAACACCTATATTTTGAAAGTATTTTTGGAAACTTTATTATGCAGATCTTATGAAAATGATTAGCAGAGGCGAAATGAAAAATGACCTATGTGCTAGAATATGAATGGTGCACACGCACACACAAAAAGATATCGGTTGAGGATATCTGTAAATACATTAATTTATTCCACATCAAAATAGACTACATCTTTTGGGGTTACAAGATCGAATAAGACAGACATTATACACCCCAACACGAGCAGAAATAGAAACATAGTTCTATAGGACACCACATGTACGTGTACTATCAGACACTACATGTACTATCAGACACTACTTGTACTATCAGACACTACCTGTACTATCAGACACTACATGTACTATCAGACATTACATGTACTATCAGACACTGCCTGTACTATCAGACACTACATGTACTATCAGACACTACCTGTACTATCAGACACTACATGTACTATCAGACACTACATGTACTATCAGACACTACCTGTACTATCAGACACAACTTGTACTATCAGACACTACATGTACTATCAGACACTACATGTACTATCAGACACTACCTGTACTATCAGACACTACCTGTACTATCAGACACTACCTGTACTATCAGACACTACCTGTACATGTACTATCAGACACTACCTGTACTATCAGACACTACCTGTACTATCAGACACTACCTGTACTATCAGACACTACCTGTACTATCAGACACTGCCTGTACTATCAGACACTACCTGTACTATCAGACACTACATGTACTATCAGACACTACCTGTACTATCAGACATTACCTGTACTATCAGACACTACCTGTACTATCAGACACTACATGTACTATCAGACACTACTTGTACTATCAGACACTACTTGTACTATCAGACACTACATGTACTATCAGACACTACCTGTACATGTACTATCAGACACTACCTGTACTATCAGACACTACCTGTACTATCAGACACAACTTGTACTATCAGACATTACCTGTACTATCAGACACTACCTGTACTATCAGACACTACCTCTACTATCAGACACTACCTGTACTATAAGACACTACATGTACTATCAGACACTACATGTACTATCAGACACTACCTGTACTATCAGACACTACTTGTACTATCAGACACTACATGTACTATCAGACATTACATGTACTATCAGACACTACATGTACTATCAGACACTACCTGTACTATCAGACATTACCTGTACTATCAGACACTACCTGTACTATCAGACACTACATGTACTATCAGACACTACTTGTACTATCAGACACTATTTGTACTATCAGACACTACATGTACTATCAGACACTACCTGTACATGTACTATCAGACACTACCTGTACTATCAGACACTACCTGTACTATCAGACACTACCTGTACTATCAGACACTACCTGTACTATCAGACACTACATGTACTATCAGACACTACCTGTACTATCAGACATTACATGTACTATCAGACACTACATGTACTATCAGACACTACCTGTACTATCAGACACTACCTGTACTATCAGACACTACCTGTACTATCAGACACTACCTGTACTATCAGACACTACATGTACTATCAGACACTACCTGTACTATCAGACATTACATGTACTATCAGACACTACCTGTACTATCAGACACTACCTGTACTATCAGACATTACCTGTACTATCAGACACTACCTGTACTATCAGACACTACATGTACTATCAGACACTACTTGTACTATCAGACACTATTTGTACTATCAGACACTACATGTACTATCAGACACTACCTGTACATGTACTATCAGACACTACCTGTACTATCAGACACTACCTGTACTATCAGACACTACCTGTACTATCAGACACAACTTGTACTATCAGACATTACCTGTACTATCAGACACTACCTGTACTATCAGACACTACCTGTACTATCAGACACTACTTGTACTATCAGACACTACATGTACTATCAGACACTACCTGTACTATCAGACATTACATGTACTATCAGACACTACCTGTACTATCAGACACTACATGTACTATCAGACACTACCTGTACTATCAGACACTACCTGTACTATCAGACACTACCTGTACTATCAGACACTACCTGTACTATCAGACATTACATGTACTATCAGACACTACATGTACTATCAGACACTACCTGTACTATCAGACATTACATGTACTATCAGACACTACATGTACTATCAGACACTACCTGTACTATCAGACACTACCTGTACTATCAGACACTACTTGTACTATCAGACACTACATGTACTATCAGACACTACATGTACTATCAGACACTACCTGTACTATCAGACACTACATGTACTATCAGACACTACCTGTACTATCAGACACTACCTGTACTATCAGACACTACCTGTACTATCAGACACTACTTGTACTATCAGACACTACATGTACTATCAGACACTACTTGTACTATCAGACACTACCTGTACTATCAGACCTACTTGTACTATCAGACACTACATGTACTATCAGACACTACCTGTACTATCAGACATTACCTGTACTATCAGACACTACCTGTACTATCAGACACTACCTGTACTATCAGACACTACATGTACTATCAGACACTACCTGTACTATCAGACACTACATGTACTATCAGACACTATTTGTACTATCAGACACTACCTGTACATGTACTATCAGACACTACCTGTACTATCAGACACTACCTGTACTATCAGACACTACCTGTACTATCAGACACTACCTGTACTATCAGACACTACTTGTACTATCAGACACTACATGTACTATCAGACACTACCTGTACTATCAGACACTACATGTACTATCAGACACTACCTGTACTATCAGACACTACCTGTACTATCAGACACTACCTGTACTATCAGACACTACATGTATTATCAGACACTATTTGTACTATCAGACACTACCTGTACATGTACTATCAGACACTACCTGTACTATCAGACACTACATGTATTATCAGACACTGCCTGTACTATCAGACACTACATGTACTATCAGACACTACCTGTACTATCAGACACTACATGTACTATCAGGCACTACCTGTACTATCAGACACTATCTGTACTATCAGACATTACCTGTACTATCAGACACTACCTGTACTATCAGACACTACATGTATTATCAGACACTATTTGTACTATCAGACACTACTTGTACCAGAAGAGTTGATCAAGTTCCATGTATCATGTATACATCATACCACTTTTTCAATATTTTTTACACAAGTAATGTTTGAAGTTTAAGTTGAACTAGATTCATAAGACAGTAATACCCGCATGTAAATGTTTGCCTGTAAATAACCTCTCCGTCGTACTTCATAACTAGCATGCAAGGAAGCCAATGGTTACCATATCGCATACATCTATATTCATGTTGCATATGTCAAGATGCATTGAGTATTGTGTTGGGCAAGCACCGTTGGGTCATCCAAAACCTTATTTCATAATTGTTAAACTATATTTAAAGCAACTGAGGTCCTGACCCTTAAACCATATATATTCCTGCTGCACATCAAGATGCATTGACTACTCTGGTGGACAAGTGTCTCAGGGTCATCCCAACCCCCATCATTTTTGTTGAAATGTCTTTCAAATGTTTCAGATTTCAACCCTTAATGTAAATATATATTCTTGTTGCACATGACACAACGCACTGAGCACCAGGATTTTGTTCTCGTTTTTCCACTCCTCAAGGTGAAAAGGAAAATTCCGAAAACTTATTGCACATCTAAAGGACACAACAATCATCTCTCAAAAGATGATTTTGTTTTGTTTGGGTTTTTTTATAGAAAAATGTCGTTTTTCAACCCCATTTGACCCCCAAGGCGAAAATAAAAAATTCAGAAAAGTTATTGCACATCTACAGGACACCACCAATCATCTTCCAAACGATTATTTGGCTACTGCGTATGAAATGTAAGAGTAATTCTGGGAATCAGGGTTTTTTGGGGGGGTTTTTTTTTTCTTTGTTTTTGTTTTTTGGGGTTTTTTTTGGGGGGGGGGGGGGGGTTTGTCGAAACAACGTCGTTTTTAAATCTCATTTAGCCACCAGGATGGAAATGAAAATTCCGAAAACTTATTGCATAACTACTGAATCATCTTCTATAAGATGATTTGGCTATTGCTTAAGATATATGAGGAGTTTTGGGATCGAACCAGGCATTTTAGAAAAAAAGATCGATCGGTTTTTACCCCCTTCCCATGTTGCCCCCAGAGTAAAAATGAAAATTCTGAAACTTTTTGCACATCTACAGGATACTACCTATCATATTCCAAAAGATAAACAGGTTACTGCTCAAAATAAGAGGAGCTTGAGAAAGAAGAAAGTGTGATGTACAGACGGACGGACGGACCAGAGTGACAACAACATACCCGAACTTTCTTTAGAAAGTGTGGGTATAATAATACCTGCATCTGTTTTAACAGAGAAGTTTCCATCACATATATCGATATGAACGTGGATGGTGCCTTTCTTGCATTATTTAAACACAATGTATAGGTATTTCAATTTTTGAAAGAATCTTTTTGAAACTAGTAACGCTCTTGAAAATTCGCCAATTTTTAACCCTTCAATAATTACAAAGTCGGACAGGCTCAGTTTTGAAAAAGTGGGGAAAAAACTCTATCTCGTTATAACGAGTTCATATCTCGTTATAACGAGTTAGCAATCCGTTATGATGAGTTAGTATCTCGTTATAACGAGTTCATTATCTCGTTATAACGAGTTCATTATCTCGTTATCACAAATTAATCATCTCCATATAACAAGTTCATATCTCGTTATAACAAGTTAAAAATCTCGTTATAACGAGTTAATTATCTCGTTATAACGAGTTCGTATCTCGTTATAAAAAGTTAGTATCTCGTTATAGCAAGCTAAAAATCTCGTTATAACGAGTTAATATCTCGTTTTAACGAATTAGTTATCTCGTTACAACGTGTTCATATCTCGCTATAACGAGTTAGTAATCCATTATAATGACTTCTAGTATCTCGTTATAAGAATTAATTTCTCGTTACTTATAACGAGTTAATTACTTCGTTATAATGCGTTGATATATCGTTATAACGAGTTAATAACGTACATGTAACAGATTGCTGATCATTAACTCGTTATAAGACAAGATGATTAACTCGTTATAACAAGATACTAACTCGTTATAAAATCAAAGAACATTCGAGTTTGTGTGAACCGGAGGGAATTTCGTATTGTATAAGCCCCTACCAGGGTACTTATATTTTTTACTCCCGAGATCGGAAATCTTTTTGAGTCTATCTGTCTATCTCTATGTCCGCTATTTTAACCTTGGACATAACTTTTGAACTATAAATTTGTGGTGAAGACTGAAGCCGAAGGTCTAGGTCATTGCTATGTGACCGCTTATGTTGACCAATGTCATTCATCAAGGTCATATTTGCCACAACTGAACGTTAAAACATAATTACAAATAAATCGTGTTATATTCTATTCGTTTAAAAATCCGACTGCCATCTCTCTCTCTATTTAACCACCCACCCCACCCCACCCCCCTACACACACCCCAACCCCAACAAAAAAACACAACAAAAAACTAGATACATCGGGATCGGGATCCATAATTTCGCAATCAAATATGTCTGCGCCCTTTCAGAACTCATTGACAAGGTGAAATTTATTTCAAATTACAATGTAAAATGATTTTATGATTAAACCAGAAATTCTGATTCGTGAAGCTTAAGGTAATAACTATGCCGGTATCGGATTACTTATCTTCCCTGGGAGACAATCCTTATTTCGGTGCAGGATTCGGGCTATTTGGAGTGGGTTTTGCAGCTTCTCTGCTCAGAAAAGGAGCTCAGTTTGGTTTTGTTTGGTTTCGGAGGAACTGCATGATTACTTTGGAAATTCCGAATAGAGATAAGAGTTACCACTGGTTACTTAATTGGATAACGACGCACGGGACTCGCACACATCACGTCAGTGTAGAGACAACCTTTAAGCAAACTGAGACAGGGCGCATTTACACGAAATTTGATCTCATTCCCAGTCCAGGGATCCACCTGTTTTGGTATAAAAACAACTGTATCAAGGTTGAGAGGTCTGTGGAAAAAAGTGCTGTTTCGCTACAGACTGGAAAACCGTATGAAACTGTTATGTTAACTGCGTTAGGGATCAATAAAAACTTGTTTTTAGATATACTAGAGGATGCCAGGACTTTAGCTCTTGTGAGTGAAGAGGGGAGGACAGTGATGTATACTCCTATGGGTGCAGACTGGGTTCCCTTTGGGTATCCAAGGAGGAAAAGACCAATAGATTCTGTTGTTCTGGATCAAGGATCATCAGAGAAAATATTAAATGACATAAAAGAATTTACTAAAAACCCAAAATGGTATTATGATCGTGGTATTCCATACAGAAGAGGGTATCTCCTGTACGGACCACCAGGCTGTGGGAAAAGCAGCTACATCACAGCACTAGCAGGTAATTCTATCATCCAGTGTTACTGTGTTCATCATTCATGTAGAAGAGAACCAATTTAATATATATGTATGCCCTCCTGTGTAATGTCAAGAGTGTTGGAAATTAGAGAGGACCTACAATGTAGAAATTAAGATCATAAAAATAAAATTGTAAGGAAAATCAGCACTCAAAATAATCTGGATTATTAATACTTGAAGACAATCTGGCAAGAATTTATATTTCAAGAATCCCAGTCTATGCGAAAGTTTTTTGGACAACACAGGACATTCAGTCCAGTGTAATCAATGAACACACAGGACCGAACCAAATTTGTCAGACAGAAAAACCTAATGTAAAAAAGTGAAGCACATGAAAATGCAGAACCAAGGAAATTTTATTTATTATACTAGTAATACTTTACCAGGGATCGCTTCCGCATAATACTTTAGACGGTCTATGCGGTTTTAATCACGTTCAATTACATTTTTGGATTTGTGCGATATTTTTTTACTTATATAACAAACATTTAAATGACTCCATGTCAAAATAGTAAAGCTCAAAACCGGACACTGATACATCAGACATTCTGGTCCAGTGTAAAAAATGACGCATAGACATGAGGCACTGCACATCGGTCAGGTCCGACGTCTTTCACATAGACTGGAGTCCTATTCAAAACATCAGTCTGCACTGTTCTGTATGTTGTCTGTTTACTGTTTGAACAGGACAGCTAGATTACAGTATATGTCTGATGAACCTGAATGACAGAGGAATGTCAGACGATCGTTTGAATCACCTGCTTACAACTGCTCCAGAGCAGAGCATCATACTACTGGAGGATATAGACGCTGCTTTCCTCAACAGAGACTTGGCCAAGGAAAGTAAGTTACATGTGGTGAAAAGTCATTTCAGAATTTCTAGTAATTTTAACTACCACTGATTGACTGAAAAGGTGGAAATCCAACAATTATCTACTCGACATTCAACTTAATGAAATTTGATATGGATAACAAGAGTACCGCAAACAGTACAACATATGCCTGTTAGACCTTCAGTGCAATATTTGTATTCAAGATGAGAAAAAGTCCAGAAAGCCATTTGACCTACTTATAGCCCTAAAATAGATCATGGTGCACCAATCAAGTTGAAATGTGAACCGATCATGTATTTCTCTGAGAGGGAGGTTGTGACAAAATTTCAGGGCAATACCTGTATTCATAATGAAAAAAAAATCTGGAAAACTGTTTGACCTACTTTTACCCCTAAAGTAGGTCATGGTGCACCAATCCAGCTGAAATGCAAAATGTTCAAACTCATATTCTTCAAAAAGGTAGATTTTGGCAGCAATTTGGCTAAATTTCAGGCCAATATCTGTATCAATAACTAAAACACGTTTTTCTACTAAGTGATACGACTTTGACATTTGACCTCGAGAAACATTAGTCATGATCCTCCACTTGGCACAAGGTGTATGTGTACCAAGTTTGATGGCCCTAGTCCTAACAATTCGATCTGTATCCTGTCTACAAGGTTTTCCTACTAAGTAATACTATGACCTTTGACTGTGAAGAACAATAGGTATCCTCCACTTGGCATGAGGAGTTTGTCAGTCCTAGCCCCAATAGTTCTGTCTGTATTCTGTCTACAAGATCAACTGATACTATGACCTTGACAAACAATAAGCATCTTTCTCTCATCATGGTGATCAATTGTACTAAGTTGTAAGATCCTGGAGCTTACGGTTTTATTTTGTATTTTGCCTACAAGTTCCAGACAGACAGATGGATGACGCCATACCATAATATGTCCTGTCTTTGACGGGCGTATAAAAAGTGGAGGATATGTACAACACTTTTGAAATTGAAAACTGTCAAGATCTACAGATTTGCAGTCAACATGCTAACCTACTGAGCTACTCAGTTGGGCAAAAGAATAGACAAATATTGCCGATATTCGTATTTTCATTCATGGTTGTAAAGGAAGTCAGCCATTATAATGATGTAGTATACCTCCTTAAGACTGTTTTAATTTTGGGATATTTTCAGATCCAACAATGTATCAGGGTATGGGTCGATTGACACTAAGTGGACTTTTGAATGCATTAGATGGTGTGGCATCGGCAGAAGCTCGGATCATATTTATGACAACAAATTATATCGAAAGGTACAGTTAATGAATACAATGTAAATAGTCCCAATCTAATTAAAATTAGATGTTAGATCTGCTCGCATAATGAATGCGAGTACGTGAGCGGATCTAACATCTAATTTTAATTAGATTGATACAGTCCGAGTGTATTATATTTTTTTTAAGGTCACATGAAATGTATGAACATTTTTGAACTACTCGGAAATTGCTCGGCAAATTTTAACCAAAAATACTGTGGAAGGTCCTTTGGGCATAGGAAAACAAGAAGTGTGAATTTCATTGTCTCTGCTCTTCTGAGGGAATAGGGGTAGGACAAAAATTTCTAACAATAGTACATTCTTCAAAAATCGTCATCATTCCTGGACATCTGGCATAAAAATTGGTGTGTAATTATACTCTGAGCATCGGAAAGCCTCTTCCAAAATTGTGAAATTCATAGTCAGGGGAAATATGAAAGTCCAATCACCATCCATTCAAAAGTTATAACTAAGGTTATAGTTTTGGGGAACAGACCAAAATCTATATGCCCAGCAATTACGGGGCATAAACATTAGAAGAATTATGCATCCTTTTATACCACAAGGGCATGCAGTTCTCAGAATTCCAAAGATTTATTTTTGCACCATCTGCACACAGCATTTCTAATAGATACATTATGTTGTGTGATAGACAGATGACTGTCATGGCCCATTGTTCCTTTTAAATTTTCATTGCTGTTAAAGTCACATAAACCTAATTTTCTCAAACTAAATGGAATGATTTGCATTTCTTAGACTTGATGCTGCCCTCATCAGACCAGGACGAGTGGACATTAAAGAAATGATTGGTCATGCCACAGACTATCAGTTGCAAAAAATGTTTGCAAGATTTTATCCGGAGGAGGGGGAGGTGGGTGGACAGAAATTTTGTTCTCTTGTGAGACAGCAGAATAGGGCTGTGAGTGCTGCCCAGGTGCAGGGGTTATTTCTACAATACAAGGACAACCCTGAAGGGGCTCTGTCAAATGTAGAATTACTGTGGAAATCCTAATAGGAACTCGGTTACGTTTTATATGACAAGGATGTGTAGCAAAATAAAATTATACAGGTAATACCACCAATACTGCTTTTGTTTTCAACATGCAGCTCATTTGTATGGAGCGCCAAATTAACATAAACTCAAATAATTCAAGATATCTTCAATTATTTGAAGATATCATCAATTCAATTATTGCTCTCTTTAATTGAATTAATGCGCGCAATGGAACTCGGTGGGATCAAGAAAAACTTCCCAGATATCTGAGGATTTGAGATATCGAGGGTAAAATACTTATATTTAAGTGGTTGGGACTTCCGAATCACTTTGAGATATCAGTGATTGAGATACAGAGAGCAAAATAATCCCCTAGGCTTTGGTGTTACCACTTCCCAGTGCAGTATTTTAGTTCCAATATTAGTAGTTCCGCTTGGATCTAAAAACTTTTCTAACAGTAACAGGTCATTCCAGTCCCATGATCAACCCGTCCCCAAATAGTTCTATCCCTTAGTCATTCCGTCCCCAGTTGATCTGGCCCCTAGGTTTTAAAAAGATTTAATCTATGGCCCATAGACAGATTGAAAATGAACATAAAAAATAACTAAAAATCGAACAAATTTTTAAAGATGAAACCTTAAAAATATTTTACAATTATGAAGAAAAATAATGATTGTTTTCTCTAATAAAATTAATTTAAGTAAAATTTTGTAGAACATATTTATACAATGTTACCATCAGAGACAGGAATGACATTCCCGTGTGTGCTTATTACGAAAAGGCATATTGTAAACTACACACGGCTCGGAAAAGACGTGGTGTTGGGTAACTTGACACTGTGGACGCGAGGTGATAATTGTATATGTTGGATTTATTGTATCTTATTTAACGTCCCTCTCCAGAATTTTTCACTCATATGAAAACATCACCAATACTGATAGACTTCAAATTTAGGCCTCTGCTCGGCGCTTACAGCCATTGAGCAGTGAGGGTTCTTTAGCATGCCACACATACTGTGACACAGGGCATCCGTTTTTAAGGTCATCTCCGAGGACCCGTGACAATCACACCTGATGCTGGGCGTTTGGCAATGGAACTGTCACTACCTGTTTTAATTATTAAGGTCTGTCACGGGTGGGATTCGAACCCCAACCTTCCACATGCGGGACGAATGCTCTACCTCTAGACCAGAGTGGTGTATATGTCGGATAATGAGAGAATTTCTATTTGCCTAAATATTTTTTTTTAAATAATGATTGAAGAAAAAGCATTAGTAGCCAATTGCTACTATATCCAGACTGGCTTTGCTGTTTGATCGCCAGATAGAATTATTGAATAATAATAAGCTTGAGTTCATTAAGTATTTCAGTCTAAAAGCAACATAATTATCAGTTGATATTAATTTTGTCAAGTGAAATTCGAGGAATTAATACATTATCTTTTATTTCTTCAAACAATATTTTGTTATTCATCACACATAAATGAATTTAACATTCCATTACATGATTGGTAAACAGAAAATACCCATAAAAAGTATATGGGGACAGACTGACTTCGGTATTTGTAGCCGAAGTGACTTGGGGCCTGATTGACATTCATTTCTAACTATGCTTTAATTAATGCATCCTACATACAATTGGTAAGCCCATTTTGTTGATGGTTTGTAACTTACTGCACATCAATAACAAAATATTGTAGTTAGGAATCAGAACATGCACTGACCTGAAGCTTCCTCAGGAAACATGCTATACACAAACAAGAATATTTCACTTTCTTAAAAAACTTTTTATTCTGATCTTAAAAAAACAAAACATTTTTAACAACCACTGACAAGTTTTTTTTGTATACAGTTAAAGGATTGATAGACCCAACATAAAAAAAGTGCATCTTGTAAATTTGACTATCAATCAATAAAATGTCCCACAGTAGTTTTGGTATCTTTAATATGAACCTACACATTTAAACAAGTCACAGTTACTACAGCCGATACAAGATCGGTCAGAATGAGATTCACATGTTTACGAAATTGTAAGTACACACATGATCTCAAACTAAAACAGTTTCCACCACTGAGAGCTCTTTTAATCTGGATCTCTAACTGTAGAACCTACTTTAGCACTACACTGTGGCTCAGCGAGGAGAAGTCTGAACCCAGGCATCAACCTTTTTTGCCCTACTTCTCTTGACTTTGCGCCGTGTTGAAGGCTTTGAATTATTGCCTGTGAATGAAAAGAGAAAGTGGCCGAATTCTCACATGACAGAAACTGTTGAGGGTCAGAGATTTAAATGTGTGAACTGTAAAATATGGGTGATACATTTGTAAAATCACTAACAATAACGGGTACATGTACCTGCAATTCAAATTCTATATAATAAAGCCTTTCACAAAGGTAAGGCTCAAAATTATAAAAAAAAAATTATTATAATTCAAATACCCCTTGCATCCTTGTTTATTCTTTAATAAAATGGTTTCATTTAACCCAGAAACAAAGATTCAATTTTTAAAAACAACCATATTGCACATCACTAATTTTGCAATATGATTTGAACTTTGTTACACATTGTATAGAGAGAGAGTACACAAACATCAAATCATAAAATGGAACATGTCTGAATCCAGGTTGTACCTTTACTTGGAGACTTGACTGGACTTTTGACAGTTTGAACTTTCGCTGGACTTTTTATTGTTTGAGGGCTGTTTACTGAGTCTCCTTTCATTGGCGACTTGATGCTTGCTCTGGATGCCGTGGCTCTGGGAGTGCCCGTCCGAGGAGTGCCCCTACCCCTCGCTGTCTGGGGCGTGCCCCTACCCCTCGCTCTCTGGGGCGTGCCCCTAGCTGTCTGGGGAGTGCCTTGTCGCGGCTTGGCGGCTGGTTTAGGTGTATGCTGAAGAGAGCCTGATGTGGTGGCTACTTTCGGAGTTCCTCTGACTTTTTTCTTTGGAGTAGAACACTCGGAAGCTTCTTCACTTTTTCTCTTCACACTCTTCTGATAGAAAACCCCAAAACAAATACATTAAAAAATGCTGCAAGCAATACTCGATTGCACAAAGTTTTTAAGGATGAAAGCTACTTATATTTATTGGATGAGATGCAATACATGTAGTTTGTATGCGACATCTACAGAACGTACACATTCTCCTAACAGAAATAAAACGAGTCTGGTTTTTGTGTGAAGGTTAGTTCAAAGTCACAATCTTTTAAAGGAACTGATTCACGATTTCTGTTATTTTCACATGCAAACTAAATTATTTTCACATGTGACATAATATTAATTGGCGGATTGGCCCCCACCCCACTCTTTTGGTGGTAGTAATGAATGGTAAAAATGTAATAATGAATTAACTGATCAATTGAAGGATGAACGGAGCCCCCTCCCTCCAATTTAGGAGTACGAAGTTTGGACAAAAGAGACATTTTAGGTTCCTTTTCTGCTTGTCAACAATTGTAGAAGACAATTTCTCCTCCGACTGTCCCTATACACTGAAAAACGATGCTGCGTGTTTGCATACTATTCTAAATCTTTCCAAAATAATCACTCAGCGATACGAAATACATTGTTTTTGCAATTGGCAGCCGCCATATATAAATTAAGTGCCGGCCGCCAGATAATAACTGGCTGCCGCCAGATAATAAGTGGCGGCTGCCAGTTCAGTAAATATTAATTCTATACTCTTGCACCTATCGGCTTCCGTAGATATCTGAAGTATGAATGAAAAGAATCCATCTTTAGGCAGCAGAAATTGGAACCAAAGGAAATCAAAAAGTGTATGCAATACCCAAACATCCTTTATCACAACACATGTTAAATATGATGATAAAGACAACTGAAAACCATTGATATAATGATTACATGGACAGTACCTTTGATATAATGATTACATGGACAGTACCTTTGCAGAAGTCCCAGCTACTGGCAGATGGAGTTTCCATTCATCTTTCACTCCTAATTTCTTTAATCCATCTTTAAACAGTGTCTTGTATTTGTTGTAATCTGGTTTCTCCTCATAACCCAATTTTAATATGAGAGTCAGAAACTTTGATATTTCACCTAAAAAAAAAAAGAAGGAAAATATTGAATACCTAGTACTTTTAAATAATGGTGATACACCATCTGTAGACAGCATATTAATCTTTGGAATACATGTAGAAACACTTGTTATGTACAGAGTCTGAGTTTTATTGTACAGTGTGATACCGGGTGTAGAAACACTTGTTATGTACAGAGTCTGAGTTTTATTGTACAGTGTGATACCGGGTGTAGAAACACTTGTTATGTACAGTCTGAGTTTTATTGTACAGTGTGATACCGGGTGTAGAAACACTTGTTATGTACAGAGTCTGAGTTTTATTGTACAGTGCGATACCGGGCGTAGAAACACTTGTTATGTACAGAGTCTGAGTTTTATTGTACAGTGTGATACCGGGTGTAGAAACACTTGTTATGTACAGTCTGAGTTTTATTGTACAGTGTGATACCGGGTGTAGAAACACTTGTTATGTACAGAGTCTGAGTTTTATTGTACAGTGTGATACCGGGTGTAGAAACACTTGTTATGTACAGAGTCTGAGTTTTATTGTACAGTGCGATACCGGGCGTAGAAACACTTGTTATGTACAGAGTCTGAGTTTTATTGTACAGTGTGATACCGGGCGTAGAAACACTTGTTATGTACAGAGTCTGAGTTTTATTGTACAGTGTGATACCGTGTGATTCTCCCTTAGAAAAACAAGCTCTCATCAGGGCAGGGATGTCTTCCATGTATCTAAAAAAAAAATTAATTTCACAAATTAAATAAACGTAACCCAATGCAAGGACACATATCATGAAAATAACTACATGTACTATAAATAAGACACCCCTGGGCCACATTGCTCACCTGACAATTTTTACCCTTGTAGTTTTTTACCCTCTTAGATTTTTCCTATACAAGCACATGTATATAACAAATATTCTATTTCAGCCTCATTCTGACCATGGGGCCATACAAGTAGCATGAACAAATCTGAACATGAGAATACTTGCATATTGATCTGTCTGTTTGTACCCTTGTGGTTTTTGGAATTTTTTTAAAACAAGAAATGTTTGTAAAACATATATGCCCTTCCCCCCATGGTGCACAATTGAAAAGGGTTTTACACATGCATCATTTAATTGTTAGTGCCAAACCATTTCAAATTATTGAGCAGACAATATCTTCCTATGTTAAGAGTGGATTGACCATGTGACCTAAAAATCAACAGCAGTCATCTACTCCTTATGCTGTACCAGTGTACCAAGTTTGTTGTCGTTCAAGCAATTAATTCTCAAAATATAGGAAACAATATATTACTATGTCCAGTTTAACCCTTGACCTTTGACCATGTGACCTCAAAATCAATAGGGGTCATCTTCTCCTGAAGATGTACCAAATTTGATGTCTGTCAAGATGTCTCTCAAGATATTGGGCGAACAGTATATTCCTATGTCCAGTTTGACCTTTGACCTCAAAATCAATAGGGGACATCTTATCCTGAAGATGTACCAGTGTACCAAGTTTGATGTCTGTCAAGCAAAGGGTTCTCAAGATATTGAGCGGACAGTATATTCCTATATCCAGATTGACCTTTGACCATATGACCTCAAAATCAATAGGGGACATCTTCTCCTGAAGATGTACCAGTGTACCAAGTTTGATGTCTGTCAAGCAAAGGGTTCTCAAGATATTGAGCAGACAGTATTTTCCTATGTCCAGTTTGACCCTTGGCCTTTGACCATGTGACTTCAAAATCAGTAGGGGTCATCTTCTCCTGAAGATATACCAGTGTACCAAGTTTGATGTCTATCAAACAAAGGGTTCTCTAGTCATTGAGTGGTCCATATATTCCTATGCCCAGTTTGACCTTTGACCATGTGACCTCAAAATCCATTAGAGTCATCTACTCCTTAGGATGTACCAGTGTACCAAGTTTGATGTCTGTCAAGCAGAGGGTTCTCAAGATAATGAGTGGATAATGTCTTCCTATGTCCAGAGTATATTGATCCTTGACCTTTTGACCTAAAAACCAATAGGGGCCATCCTTTACTCCTAACCAACTTACATATGAGATATCATTACGATCAAGTGAATGTTTCTCAAGATATTGAGCGGACAACATGTGGTCTACCAACCAACCGACATACCAACCAACAGGTGCAAAGCAATATGCCCTTCTTCTTTGAAGGGGGGCATAAATATCATTATGATGAAGTGAATGGTTCTCAAGATATTGAGCGGACAACATGTGGTCTACCGACCGACAGGTGCAAAGCAATATGCCCTCTTCTTTGAAGGGGGGGCATTAAAATTTCATTTATGTAACCAATCATTGAATCCCTATTGCAGCTAATCTCTGGAGGGGTGGAGATTGGTATCATTATACCTAATAAAACACTACAAGACGATGCCTTCTTATCAACTTGAAAATTTGTGCCCTCGCAATTCATTTAGAAGATTTTTTTTCTATACTGGGCATGTAACAAATGTTTGACTTTGAGCCCCCAGAGATCCTGATATGAAGAAATCTGAAACTACACTAAATGAGGATGCTTCCATATTTTAAAAATTGACTACCTGTACCCCTGTGATTCTTGAGAAGATATCATATTTTTTCCGTATATAAAAAAAATGATGACTTTTGAACCCCTTAAATGGCCCCATCCTAGCTTTGATGGTCATGGTGTATTAGGATGCTTATATAGCAATTTGATAATCTGTGCTATTGCGGATCTTGAGATGAGTTATTTGAATATCTGAGGGGAAGGTATATAAGCAGTTAAAGTTTCAGCTTTATTTGGTTTCTTGGGATGATCTTTTTAAAATACCCACTCCAATGACTCCAAATATGGTTGAAAATTGCCCAGAGGTTTTTAAAAAGTTGAAAATGTGAAAAGTTTACAGACAACAGACAAATTTTGATATAAGTTCAAACAAGGATTTCCCCATTCTTAAATGATACATAGTATTTCCTTTTAATGTTTTGGCTAGATAACATCCATTTTTTTTTTTTATCCTTTGATCTGATAGTCAAAATGATATGTAGGTTACATATGAAACATCATATCCATGTATTTACAATTTATTGAATATTAGAACAAAATAGGATTTTGAAATTTTTTCTTTTCAAAAAATAAAGTGGTAAATGGAATTTAACAGCAAGACTGGCTGTTTATCTATTTGAATTTTAATGCAAAAGAATACAAGTAGCTGTTTTATACTAGACCCAAGGACAGCTACGAAATTAATCGCACAGTACCTGATTTTAGAATCTGCTACGTAGTTTTTATCCAATAATTTATCTTCCCATGGCAGTTTACCACATAGCCATTGTAACATACAAAAAGCTAAAATCTCCATGTCTCCTCTCCGAGAGGGGGCTGAAAGACCAAACCATGTAGAAATCAGGTTTATTGATTCTTTTTAAATGGATTTATTTTGACTTCATCAAACATATTGGCATACAATCACATAGGACACAAAATTAAAACAACAAAAGACAAGAGATGTATATTAAATCAGTTTTATACAAGAAGCAGGCTTTCAAGTGATGTTTTGCAAAAAATAAGGGCCATTTTTAGGGCAAAATTATCAAAATATAAGGGCCTTTTAAAGGATTTTTAAGGGCTTTTTAGACAAAAATAAGGGTTAAATTTACAAATCAATAGGAAAGAAAAAATATTTTACTCACTAATTGCAAGAGCAATAATACAAAAACTAATTACCCACTCAGAATATCATACCAGTGGTCATCAACAGCCATATTCGGCATTCAGCACAAACCATGATATAATTCAGGTGGACTCCCATAGCTCACAATCAATGATGAATATAGCTGATAACCATCAAGATGTCTTCTGAGATGTACATTTAATCAACATATTCATTTTCTGAAAGTATACTAAGACTAAACTTAATAAATTCCAACACTTACACTGTACTTTATGTCAAATTTATTTAAACTTTCAAAATTTGAAAATGTAGGAATTTCAACAAAAATTAGGGCTTTTTTTAGGATTCTAAAGCTCAAATAAGGAACATAAGGGCTGTTATTGAAAAATAAGGAAAATAAGGGCCTGCTTGAAAGCCTGAAGAAGTCGTAACAATTACAAGTATGCCACTAAAGTGCTGCATTGGTGCACTGACATACTGAGTTACAGGTACATAATTATGTAACCTGTTATTATAGGTTATAACTGTACAGTTTGTACTCTACTTCTAGAGCACTAAACATGTTATAAATGGCAACATTCAATATATTTGAAAGATGTCTGCTAAAACATTTCAATTCAATCCTAGATCAAAATCTATTTAATATTATGATGGGTTTTTTTTTGTTTTTTGTTTTTTATCATTTTCTAAACCCAAACTCCATTAAACATAAGACAAATTTCATTATTCAAAAGATTTTTTTCTGTCTGACTAAAGTCAGTTCCTACTATTTCACTGGTAATGCAGGGAAATAGTAGAAGCTGGCTTAAAGGGACTGATTCACGATTTTTCTTCAAATTTTGTTTTTAACTTAAAATGATCAAAATCT
>NC_079168.1:68187994-68225494 GCF_947568905.1 Ostrea edulis | reverse complement strand
TGAACTTTTTTTAGGGGGTATAAAAAGTACTATACAGCATAAATTTAAACAAGAGGCCCATGGGCCACATCGCTCACCTGAGTCACCTTGGTCCATATCAGAAGACTTTCCATATATATTTGCATGCAAAACCATAGTCCCTATTATGGCCCAACCTACCCCTGGAGGCCATGGTTTTTGCAAACTTGAATCTACACTATGTCAGAAATCTTTCATATAAATGTGAACTTCTTTGGCCCAATGGTTCTTGAGAAGAAGATTTTTCCTATATATTTTTATGTAAAACTTTGATCCCCCTTGTGACCCCATCCTACTCCCAGGGGCCATGATTTGAACAAACTTGAATCTGCACTATGTCAGAAAGCTTTCATGTAAATATCAGCTTTTCTGGCTCAGAGGTTCTTAAGAAGAGTTTTAAAGATTTTCCCTATATATTTGTATGTAAAACTTTGATCCCCTATTGTGGCCCCATCCAACCCCCGGGGCAAGGATTTTAACAAACTTGAATCTGCATTATATCAGAAAGTTTTCATATAAATCTCAGCTTTTCTGGCTCGGTGGTTCTTAAGAAAAAGATTTTTCCTATATATTTGTATGTAAAATTTTGATCCCCTATTGTGGCCCCATCCAACCCCCGGGGCAAGGATTTTAACAAACTTGAATCTGCATTATATCAGAAAGCTTTCATATAAATCTCAGCTTTTCTGGCTCAGTGGTTCTTGAGAAAAAGATTTTTCCTATATATTTGTATGTAAAATTTTGATCCCCTATTAAGGCCCCATCCGACCCCCGGGACAAGGATTTTAACAATTTAGAATCTGCACTATATCAGGAAGCTTTCATATAAATCTCAGCTTTTCTGGCTCAGTGGTTCTTGAGAAGAAGATTTTTTAATGACACTACTCTATTTTTACCTTTTCTTGATTATCTCCCCTTGGAAGGTAGCCTGGCCCTTTATTTTAACAATTTACAATTCCCTTTACCTAAGGATGCTTTGTGCCAACTTTGGTTGAAATTGGCCCAGTGGTTTTTGAGAAGAAGTCAAAAATGTTAAAAGTTTACAGATGGATGGACAGACGCCGGATTACGGGTGATCAGAAAACTCAGAAAAGCTCACTTGAGCTTTTAGCTCAGGTGAGCTAAAATTCTCTGCAAAAAAATGGTCTTCAGGATTTGGATGTCAACTTGAAACAATCTTTTATTAAAGAAAACCATGCACAGTGGGTTGTAAATGCTATCAACAAATTAGCCACACACCAGGAACAAAAGGATGTGTGAATTCAGTTACTCGTTAGTGCTGGTTTGGAGGTTGAATAAAGTTACGTATTGCATTTACTGTAAATTCATATAACATGCATAATAAATCATGTTTAAATAAACAAGAGGTACTGTGAGCAATGCTCACTAAGAATACCCCCCGCTTACCCCAATCTCCCAAAGGGTGTTGGTAATAGGTATAAACTACCTCTTTTCTGAGTGTAAAAAACAAATGGCATGACAAACCGAACCATATTGCTACTTCGATGTCCAGTGCGCGTGACCTTTGACCTTTTGACCCCAAAATCGATAGGGAACATCTTCATCCCATGGGTAGTCCATATGTATGATATGGTGACTGTAGGTGGAAAGGATAACGCTTTAGAGCCCGGAAACCATATTGCTACTTCGATGTCCAGTGCGTTTGACCTTTGACCTTTTGACCCCAAAATCGATAGGGAACATCTTCATCCCATGGGTAGTCCATATGTATGATATGGTGACTGTAGGTGGAAAGGATAACGCTTTAGAGCCCGGAAACCATATTGCTACTTCGATGTCCAGTGCGCATGACCTTTGACCTTTTGACCCCAAAATCGATAGGGAACATCTTCATCCCATGGGTAGTCCATATGTATGATATGGTGACTGTAGGTGGAAAGGATAACGCTTTAGAGCCCGGAAACCATATTGCTTCTTCGATGTCCAGTGCGCTTGACCTTTGACCTTTTGACCCCAAAATCGAAAGGGAACATCTTCATCCCATGGGTAGTCCATATGTATGATATGGTGACGGTAGGTGGAAAGGATAATGCTTTAGAGTCCGGAAACCATTGCGTCTACAGACGGACGGACGGACGGACAACCCGATTCCAGTATACCCCCCCACAACTTGTTGCGGGGGGTATAATTAAAAGAAAAGATAACAGACCCAAGTTCACAATCAAAATACATTATCAGGAGCAGAGGTTCCCATATTTGTTACACAAGGGTACATGACTGTTACGTGTTGATTTATCTGAAGAATAGCTTTGGTATTTGGGCTATCTTAAAAACAGTTGTTGAAGGACAATTACATGTCATTATCTGCTGTTAGATTCGAATTTAATTAACCTGTTAGATGAAAAAGAGTGCAATATTACAACAACTTAGATATATTTACTGTTTGGTTACGTAATATCTACAGGATAAGAAAATCGGATTTTATTTTTTGAAACTTATTCACTATTTCTTAAATTCACGGATTTACAAACACTGTGAATACAACAAATACTTTCACCATGAGTTATTTCCCCCTATACAACACTCATCTAGAAATTGTAGGTCAGATACAGTACGCGACCCACAGATACATCACCCATACAGGTTTCAATCACTTGAAAACCAGTTTACCCAGGTACAGACACGCTGCAAAGTGGTTATGCATGAATTATCCCCTTTTCCATTGTTGTTAATCTCCTCACATACCCAATGCACTCAACAGTACTTCCTTATAAAATATAAAATCAACATACCAAAAATACTGCCTAATACAAATTGAAATACATTCCCTGCTCATTTCCATTGTCTAATACATAATAAGGGTAATCACAGAGAAAACAGTTGGAAATGTAAACATAAGGACTTTAGAGTGCTTCATCACCTGGTCCTGCTGCTCTTGTTTATTGTCGAAACCCAGAAGTATGTTGGACGCTTTAATGTCAGCGTGTACATATCCATTCTCATGTAGGTACTCCAAAGCATCCACCTGAATAACATACAAGTACACATGTACAAATCAATAGTTACCAGAAAAGATATAGCTCACCTGGTCTATGACTTTTTAACACAGAAATAACAGATATAATGAAAATTGCAGTAATTTTTCAAAACTTGTCAGAAGCAGTCGGTGGAGGGTAAAGCAAACAAGAGATGTTTGTAAAACACATATGCCCCCCATGGTGCAAAATTGAAAAGGGTTATACACAAACATCATTTAATTGATAGTAGTATCATCAATTCAAACAAAAGATGTTTGTAAAACACATATGCCCCCCATGGTGCAAAATTGAAAAGGGTTATACACACACACATCATTTAATTGAGAGTAGTATCATCAAATCAAAATATTGAGCAGACAATATCTTCCTATGTCAAGAGTGGATTGACCATGTGACCTAAAAATCAATAGGGGTCATCACCTCCTGAAGATGTACCAATGTACCAAGTTTGATGTTTGTCAAGCAAAGGGTTCTCAAGATATTGAACGGACAGTATATTCCTATATCCAGTTTGACCCTTGACCTTTGACCATGCGACCTCAAAATCATTAGTAGTCCTGAAGATGTACCAGTGTACCAAGTTTAATGTCTGTCAAGCAAAGGGTTCTCAAGATACTGAGCAGACAGTATATTCCTATGTCCAGTTTGACCCTTGACCTTTGACCACGCGACCTCAAAATCAATAGGTGTCATCTTCTCCTGATGATGTACCAATGTACCAAGTTTAATGTCTGTCAAGCAAAGGGTTCTCAAGATATTGAGCAGACAGTATATTCCAATGTCCAGTTTGACCCTTGACCTTTGACTATGTGACCTCAAAATCAATAGATGTCATCTTCTCCTGATGATGTACCAGTGTACCAAGTTTGATGTCAAACAGAGGCTTCTCAAGATATTGAACGGACAGTATATTCCTATGTCCAGTTTGACCCTTGACCTTTGACCTCAAATTCAATAGGGGTCATCTTCTTCTTAAGATGTACCAGTGTACCAAGTTTGATGTCTGTCAAACAAAGGATTCTCAAGATATTGAGCGGACAGTATATTCCTATGTCCAGTTTGACCCTTGACCTTTGATCATGTGGCCTCAAAATCAATAGGTGTCATCTTCTAAAGAGATACCAGTGTACCAAGTTTGATGTCTGTCAAGCAAAGGATTCTCGAGACATTAAGTGGTCAATATATTCCTATGTCCAGTTTGACCCTTGACCTTTGACCATGTGACCTCAAAATCAATAGGGGTCATCTACTCCTTAAGATGTACCAGTGTACCAAGTCTGATGTCTGTCAAGCAAAGGGTTCTCAAGATATTGAGCAGACAGTATATTCCTATGTCCAGAGTAGATTGACCCTTGACCTTTAACCCGAAAAACAATAAGGGTCCTCTTATTTTCATAACCAACCCACATATGAAATATCATTACAATCAAGTGAATGGTTCTCAAGATATTGAGCGGACAACATGTTACCGACCGACAGGTGCAAACCAATATGCCCCTCTTCTTTGAAGGGGGGGGGGCATAAATATTGATCAGACAAGATCTTCCTATGTCAATAGTGGATTGACCATGTGACCTTAAAATCAATAGGGGTCACAGCGTTTTTTTCTACCCACTGGTACTGGTACCCATTCAATTGGGGAAAATGGCATCAAAATCGAACTAATTGGGAATTTTCTACCAATGTAACTGCGAATGATTTCAACTAAAAGAAAAGAAAAAAGAGAACAAAACAAGAAGTATTCATCTCTTTACAAACTTTTTACGGTAATATTTGCTGTTGTGAGACATAAGGAATCGTCGTAGGCTCGTTTTAGAATTGTCGTAGCTCTACAAAACATGTGCACTGCCATGATCTGTATTTTTGATTTAATACCGGAAGTGAACATTTTAGTTAAATCGTACAACGTTTCAGACTAAGTAAATTACGATGTCAACGGTCTATTTTTCGGCAAGTGAATTAGGAATTTTTAGTCTCAAAATTGGAAAAAATCAACGGTTTTTTGGCATTGGGAATGGTACCGTTTATCGGTACCAGTTATATAATTCTCATATATAAATTCTATGCACATGATGCATTTGTCTTTTAATCGCAAATCTGGCATATTAAATTTTGTGATTATTTATCACAGATATTCAATTATATTAAGTTATATAGACTGAATCTTGTTACATAACCTTGTGTTCATGTTTCTGAGACTCTGTTTTAACTGATCTTTATTGTATATAATTGTATGTATCAAATGGAAGGCCCTGGGGAAGAATAGTGCGTGCAGTAATCAGGTCACCTTCTTGAAATAAAGTATTATTATTATAAGGGGGGAAAATGCTGAGTTATCTACTCCTTATACTGTACCAGTGTACCGAGTTTGATGTCTGTCAAGCAGAGCGTTCTCAAGATATTGAATGGAAAGTATATTCCGAACTCCAGTTTGACCCTTGACTTTTGAACATATGATCTCAAAATCAATAGGAGTCATCTTCTCCAGGAGATATACCAGTGTACCAAGTTTGATGTCTGTCAAGCAAATGGTTCTCAAGATATTGAGTGGACAGTATATTTCAATGTTCAGTTTGACCCTTGACCTTTGACCATGTGACCTCAAAATCAATAGGGGTCGTCTACTCCTTAGGATGTACCAGTGTACCAAGTTTGACGTCTGTCAAGCAAAGGGTTCTCATTTATTGAGCAAACAGTTTATTCCTGTGTCCAGATTGACCATTGACCTTTGGACCTGACAAACAATGAGGGTCCTCTTCTACTCATAACCAACCCACATATGAAATATTACAATCAAGTGAATAGTTCTCAAGATATTGAGCAGACAACATGAGGTCTACCTACCGACATACTGACTGACCGATAGGTGCAAACCAATATGCCCCTCTTCTTTGAAAGGGGACATAATAAGTGTGGCCCATACCATTCTTAATCCCAGAGCAAGAACTGTTTCCTTGGAGAACTGTTTTCCACAACCTTCAAATATTTTCTGCAAGTCTGTTCCAAAGCGAGGCATGACCAAAAAGCGAAAGTTTTCATTTCCTCTTGTGTGGTTCCCATGTGTGATGTACTTTGGTACTCCCAAGTATTTCAACTTTCTGCTGTTAGCCCAGGCATTAACTACAGCAAAAACATGAATACACATGTATAATTCAAATGTTATTTATCATAATTGTTTGATTGGACAAAAATAATTCTGAGCAAGAATTTACACATCAATAAATCCTAAAACACTATTTATTCATATGCACTTGAAAACAAATAACAGTTCAGTGATAATATACAAAGTTTTGAAATTGTTAATACAGTGAACAAATTGGAATTATAAAATCAAACATTCTTTTTGAAGAATTTATTGATCTGTAAAGTCTGGACATTCTACTCACAAACTCAACATAAAGTGCTTCACACTTTTATTCAGTTTGTGAGTAAAATGTCCAGAGTTTACACATTGATAAATCTTTCAAAAAGAATGTTTAATCCTATAATAGTTCTAGATATGAATATATTGGAACATTTCTTTAAAAAATCTTGATCAAGAATATCCTTTTAAGAAGTTTAGTCCTTACAGATTGTATAATTCATTAAGATTCACTCTTAAGGAAAGGTGAAGAGAACGAACAGTAACTAATCAATCTCATAATTGCTATAAGCAATACAAAATAGATAGTTGGACAAACACGGACCCCTGGACACACCAGAGGTGGGATCAGGTGCCTAGGAGGAGTAAGCATCCCCTGTCAACCAGTCACACCCGCTGTGAGCCCTATATCCTGCTCAGGTAAACGGAGTCATCCGTAGTCAAAATCAGTGTGCCAAGAATAACCTAACAATTGATATGAAACATGCCAGATAGCATTTGACCCAGTTTTAGTTTGTATTGACGAACTAGATCGTTATAACGACCACAGAATTTGTGAAATGCTGACTTCAATCAAGACCGTTGAAATCCCTGAAAGGATTCAATAAACAATTCAATGTTTTAATGACAATTTTTATCTGGATCAGCAATAGAAGAAAATTCTCGTTAAAAAATGGCCGTTAAACAATAACATTTTATTTGTAAATATATACATGGAACTTGCATACCTAAATGTTGAATAAGAAGCTATCAGGATATATTTCATTTACTGCTTCATGATACATGATAAATTCTCATGATGCGTAACAAATCTCTGAATGAGATAAACTTACTCATCTCTGGCTTGGACACTCGCTGATAAAAATGAAGTTCACAGAACAGAGGTCCATTGGAGTGTGGTTCCTAAAATAAAATCTACATGAGCATTTGTAAATCACCACCCACCCACCCCAGAAATACACAGGGTGGACAATACCCATATCTCCCCATGATGAAAGCCATTGTTATATTCAGACAAAAACTTGCCAAATATATATTTATACAAGAGGCCCATGGACCTAGAATCGCTCTTCTGATACATTGTAGAACAGGCAAAAATTCAAAATTCTCACTAACCAAGATTCATCAATTAACAAAGTTTGATTATGTTAAGTCAAATAGTACCTGAAAATTTAAATGTAACTGTCCAAAAATAGGTCACGGTGACCTACTTTTGGTTGACACACTGAAGACTCAAGATGCATCAACTGACAAGTCAAATAGTATTCAAATATAGCCGTCAAATTCCAAAAGAAGGCCACAGTGACCTACTTTTTGGTCGACACACTCCAAAGACTCAAGATGCATCAACTGACAAAGTTTGATAATTGAAGAGAAATAGTATCTGAAATATTCAGATATAAACGTCAAATTCCAAAAGTAGGTCACAGTGACCTACTTTTTGGTCGACACACTCTGAAGACTCAAGACCCATCAACTGACAAAGTTTGATGATTGTAAGTCAAATAGTATCTGAATTATTCAAATATAGCCATCAAAATCCAAAAATAGGTCACGGTGACCTACTTTTTAGTCAACACACTCTGAAGACTCAACATTCATCAACTGACAAAGTTTGATAATTGTAAGTCAAATAGTATCTGAAATATTAAAATATAGCCGTCAAATTCCAAAAGTAGGTCACAGTGACCTACTTTTTGGTCAACAAACTATGAAGACTCAAGATGTATCATCTGACAAAGATTGATGATCCTAGCTTTCATAGTGTCCAAAATATGCATCTAAAATTGAAAATGTGAAATTTGAATGTCTGTAAAATTCAAAAAGTAGGCCACTGTGACCTACTTTTTTTTATAAATATGTTTCAAGGCCTCTAGACGCATCAACTTACAAGGTTTGATGATTCTAAACTTCTCGGTATTTGAAATAACAACCTAAAATGTATTCATAAATGATTATCCATAAAAGTCAGAAAGTAGGTCATGGTGACATACTTTTCACATGACGCAGTTCAAGGTCCCATGATCCATCAACTGACACATTTTGATGATCATAGGCTCAAAAGTGTCCAAGATATGCATCAAAATCCATTTAATAATAATTATACGCAAAAATCAAAAAGTAGGTCACCATGACCTACTTTTGAGACAGCATGATATTAGGTCCTAAGATGCATCAACTGACAAAATTTGATGATCCTAGTCCTCATGCTAAGCAAAATATCAAAGTTTTAACAAAACAAAATTTAAGGTCAACTTTGAAGTGACCTTGAGACCACACCCTTTGCCCCAGGATGATGCCTTGAACAATTTTTAATCTACAATCTATCCTCATCCTTATGCATAAGTTTGGTGATAATTTGCTCAGTGGTTCTTGAGAAGAAGATTTTTTAGCAACCACTACTTTTGTTGGCATTTTCCTAATTATCTCCCCTTGTTAAAGGATCACAACCTGGTTTTAGTACAAATGAAAGCCCTTGGGCCAAGGATACCCTGTGACAAATTTGACAAAAATTGGCCAAGGGGTTCTTGAGATATAGCCCTTTTTCCAAAAAGTTGACGCACACCGCACGCCAGACATATGGCCATATGATTAGTTCTTTGAGCCTTCGGCTCAGAAGAGCTAAAAATGCAATGATGTACATGTATGCCATGATCATATTTTCCTATTTTACTAATAGATAAAGATGGTTTGACTAATGTTACCACACCAGTATACGTGAACCCTATGATGATTGAGGTGGCCAAGTAGCTTAGTGGTTAACACAATGCTGTGAACCAAGTTCGATCCTCAGGATCAGTAGTGGTTGTATGTGAGAGGGTATTGTGGTCGCACGCTCGGACATGTGGGTTTCCTCCGGTTTTCTCTCACACCATTTACCCCTTCAAGCCAATATCCGAGCCCAACAAGAATTAAAACATATGACCTGGGATAAAGTTGCAGACATCAAATAAGAATCCTTGTCAAGGTCTTCATAGTAATGTTTCTATCTTGATTTGTGCCTACAAAACTACCCATGCAAGTTGGATCTTGACCTTTGACCTTGAAAAACATCAGACCCCATCCTCTAATCATTGAAAACATGTGTACCAAGTTTGATGATCCTAACCATTTAAGTACTGCTTTTATCTGGCCCACAGACAGACCAATGGCATCAAACCATAATACCACCTGTATATGATGGGTGCATAGACAGGCCAAAAACAATTACCCTAACCTTGGAGACACAAAAAATGTACACTGTTTAAAGATGGCAATCCCAAATGCAAAAGATGTGAAATGAAACGTAAATTGCTCTTGTAGAGCGCTTGTTACTGAAACACATGTTCAAATAACATGCTTAATTGTTTAAACAAAATATACAATGGAGCAGAACATTTTCAACGTACTATTTTTATGACATGTTCAGCTGTTTGTGCCACTGGAGAATCTACGTCTTCTGCAGCTGAAACAAGAGAAATAACACATCCTCACAATATTTCAAAAGGAAGTACATCAAAAATGCATACATGTAGATGAATATCAATTGAATATTCCTTATCCACTTAAATTTGTCTGCAGACTAGTCAATAGATTAAGCCTTGAGTCTGCTAATCTGTCAATTAAGAATTTGGATAGCACTTACCCAGATAAATTAGACCAAAGCCTCCCTTGCCAACCTCATCCCCAAGTTTCCATTCCTTCTTTCTGAGATCTTTCAAGATAGTGCCATTTACAAAAGGTGCAGGAAGATTGGGTGCCCTTGGTTTTCTTGCTTTTATAAAAGAGCACAATAAACACAAAATTCTAAATTAACCTTCATACTCAGAAGACTTTAGAAATTCTAGCATTATGTACCGGTCCTTTACTCATGGATGCTTAACAAAATTTCATTCTAAACAATTGCTCCAAGTGAGGTTTTCTTTGATAAAATATTTCCTTTAGATACACTGCATCAATTTATGTATCTTGTAAAAAAAAAAAAAAAGTAGAAATTACTTGCACTCCTTATAATTTGATTTTTAAAAATGCACTCAATGTAATTTCACAAATAATTATAAGAAAATAACATTCCTTTCTACACATCACTCAGACACACTAGGGTTTGTCTGTAAAACACTTATAACCAATATACCATGAATTCATTCATTCTAAAGGAGTTCAAATGCATAATTTTGCCAACAAATAGAATTTTGGCATTACATAAAATTTATGGACACCCACCTGCTCTTTAATCTTTCCTTTTTAAACTAAAAGTGTATTAGTTTTTTTTCTTTTATATCGTATTCATATTTAGATACTAATTTTAGATGTTAATTTTATGTTTGTGTATATGTTTTAATGCAGGACCGCAATGGAAACTAGCTATATATGCTAATTTGTGTTATCCTGGATAAATAAAGGCTACAATTATTATTATTAAATTCATTGATCACTCTTATGCAACCATGAAAACAATGAAATGATTCTAATCCAACATGTGTGTATTCTGTATTCTGATTGGCTAAATACTTGATGTTTCCGACTATCAAATGAGCATTAACAGTCGCAAACTATATTTGTATTCCTCCACGGTTATTCAACCGAAGAATGCATGGAGCACTTTGAAGGATACAATGTTACAAAATGCAAAATTGCACTAGCATGGGAATAACTGTCTTCTCTTTTGTTCTTTGTGACTGTCAATGCTGCCACGATGGTCACATTTAACATCTACCAATGTGTTGCATGTAAAACTCGGTTTGTGAACGTTAAATTAGCATAAATAACGGCAAATAATAGAGCGGGAAGATAGGTATTCCCTTATAAACAAATATTATTATACCTTCATGTAAAATACTCGAATCTGATTGTCCGAGAAGCATTTGAAAAAACTATTGTTACCCTCAGAAAACAGAAAGCACGTGCTGAAGGGTGATAGTATCTAGCAATGGGTAACAGTACCTGATAATGGGCGATAATATAAAAAAAATTATCATATGCGCCAAATTTATGCACGTACAGTTTGCCGTAGATTGTTAGGCAACCTCGTTTGAGCGTTTGTGATAAAAACGAATGCCCGCATTGATATACGAAATATCGCACGACAGTGATCGATCAAATGTCAACAGACTTAAATTTTTCTGCTTTGTTGTTTATATAACATTCAGTATAATATAACAAATATTGCATGTAATTGAGGGTAACATTGAAAATTTTCACCCGTCGAGAAACCATTGTCAACCTCGGCTATGCCTCTGTTGACAATGGTTTTCTCAGGGTGAAAATTTTCAATGTCACCCTCAACTACATGCAACATTTATATAATGATGAAACCGCTGTCTTATATATTATTATACCTCAGTATGAGAATTCTATTCTATGCGTAATCTGATTAGTTTAGACTTCACGTGCTTGGGATGACAAAACTTCATATCTCCCTCTCAGACATCATATCTCCCTATCATATTTCATTCCTTGGGCAGCCTCGTACATTTTCCACAAATTCAACGTCAAAGACGACAAAATGTATTGTGACGTCACAATAAGTCCAAGTCATTCTACTTCCATAGTTCATAAGGCACAAACTAGAAATCTATGACAGGGACATAATGCCCTGATTTTAGGGCATACTGACCTGATTAAACAAAGCATTTTCTCAAATTCTGAATTTCATTTTTTAAATTCTATTTCTGTAGAATATAACATATTTAAGCTATACATTAATCCAGAATCAGAACATAATACCCATTGTAAAATTCAAAGGCACCTTTGACCAAATTAAAGTTAAATTTGCGAAAACTTTAATGTACATGTATAACTTAAACATGGTTATATTTATACAAGACTATCAGGACATCATATTTATATAGTTATAGTCATTGATGAGAATACAGTAGTGGTTTGGGTTAATGGCTGAAGAATATTGGCCTGGTTAGGTCTGTGATTATAGCACCTGACTAATAATGCGGGTCTCTGATACACAGATAAATCGCTTGGTTTGGGTTGATACAAAAACAAACAAGTAAATCAACATTCAAGGAGAATGGAAATACTAAAACTGGTTATCATATCACGTACACTGTATTTCGCTGTTTGTACCTTCTAATACATTGATGACGCGGTGTTACTGTTAGGATGATCATAGCTACATACAATGTATAGTTGAGCGGACTCCAATCTCAAATGCAATTTTGTGGTTTTGCTTTGTTTTGGTATAATAAACAATTTATTGCATGAATGTTTGGGAGATATGAAGATTTATTAAGTCCAGGGCTTTGCCCTAAGGGGGAATATGATTTTTCTTGGGTGAATAAATCCTCATATTTCCCTCACTATCATGCAATAAATGTATAATGTCTACGATGCGAGGGATTTAATTTAAGGTTACCAGTCGCTGCTGTCCTTGCTTTTCCCCTTGGCATGGTCTCTTATGTTGCACCTGAAATCAGAATACGTAAATTTACATTCTTTCATGAAAAATATTCAGAGTATTAGTAAACAACGTTTGGTGATAAACATGATGAAACCAGCCGAGAAATTTTTACCACAAGACAATAACCATGATAACAGCCAAGGTATCCTCTGATGGAATTTTCATTTGTTCTCTAATGTTAACATTTTGATATCAAGAAGTTGAAAAATTTTCCATTGACTATCAAATTCAGTTAAATTTTAAACATTATAAAAAATGTTTTTCACCTGTGGTAACCTTGCCACTTTATGAATATTCATTAATCATGCGCTAATGATTCAAGTACTAATATAGTTTAAGTAGAATTTTTAGTATAGAGGATCTATTTTTGGCAGTCTACCAAGATTGTTGAGATTGCTAAAACTGCATAACACTATCAATGCAGAATCTTAAATTGGAAAGGAAAATTTTCTGAATATTTTTTTTTTAAATAATTTGGTATTGATATGCAACATAAGGCTGTATCATGCAAAATCATAAAGTGCTGGTAGGCATATGAAATTGAATGAATTAGTCAAGGATAAACAAGTGCAGGTTTTATATACTTAATATCCTACCCCATTAATAAATAAGTCTTATGTTCAGGATAAGTAGAGGACGTAATAAACAAGTGGTAAAGAAAAGTCTACCCAAGCAAGAAAGGTATAAAGTCCCGATAGTAATATGTCCCATTTGACCCGATTACATAATTTCCAAAATATAAAGTTTTTTAATGTGCATTAACCAAACTTTCTGGACTTAATATATTCAATCTTAACATTTAATTTCTACAAGACTTGTAAAGAAGAAAAATTATAAAATGCATCTTAATTTTTTATTTTTTAGAAATCTATGACAGGGACATAATGCCCTGATTTTAGGGCATACTGACCCGATCAAACAAAGCATTTTCACAAATTCTGAATTTCATTTTTTTTAAATTCTATTTCTGTAGAATATAACATATATAAGCTATACATTAATCCAGAATCAGAACAATATACCCATTGTAAAATTCAAAGGCACCTTTGACCAAATTAAAGTTAAATTTGCGAAAACTTTAATGTATAACTTAAACATGGTTATATTTATACAAGACTATCAGGACATCATACTTTCCCACAAGTAAAGTTATAGTCATTGATGAGAATACAGTAGTGATTTGGGTTAATGCCTGAAGAATATTGGCCTGGTTAGGTCTGTGATTATAGCACCTGACTAATAATGCAGGAGTCCCAGGTTCAATTCTTGGTCTAGTCATAATTTTTCTCCTTTTATGTTACATTTAATGCCATTGCCTATCCTGGTCTGGAGCCATAAAACTTAGATGAACTCAATATTGATCTAAGTCTGACTTTTATAGAAAGAATATAGATAAGTTTATTCCAATTTTGGGCCCAGAGGGCATAACAGGAAAAAGAGTTTATAAAGAAAGAAATTTCAAAAAAGATTACAACATTAACTACAAACTACATGTAGATGCAGTATATGAGGATAATAATATATAGAAAATGTCATGTGGTCTTGGTTCATAGAGTTAAACCATGTAATAAAACTTGAAAATAAAAGCAACAATAAATTAAGTAAAAAATAAACCCATTTTCAATTAATTCAATATTTACACTTATAGCACACTGTGGAATCAATTTCATTCATGGGGGCCAATGTTCGTGGGAAAGCAAAATTTTACTGGTTTTTGGGGACGTAATTCCGTGGGCAAGTGATACGATGTCACTAGGAGAGATAACTCTACTTGGTTTTTAAAAATGTTCGAAAACACGTAAATTGGTGAGTAAGAGTGACCACGAAATTCACGAACATCAATCCCCCACGAACAATGATGATTCCGCAGTATATCACTCCTATTCACTCTGGCCAATAAGAAACTGACAGTTCATAGTATTTGTAGTAGTTTGTATAAGTTTGGTTTCCGTGACTTGCATATCCACTGGCTCCAATCTAGGTCATCACTTCCAGTGGGAAATTTGAATATGTACAAGTACAACACTATATATATGGGTAAAGCATTCATTGTTACATAAGGATTATCCAAAAAGATGTTTTTAAACCTGTATAGACATTTTTCTAGCTTATTTGAAAATAAAATGATTCAACACTGGCAAATATTCGTAATCAGTAATAAAATGACTGTAGTTCTCCCTTCCAATTACATGAGGTAACAGAAATCACATGTAATGGCAAGTTACTCAAAAGACCGGGCCAGTCCTCCTACATAGAGAACCCTGGAGAATTTTTAATTGTTAGAAATGAGTAGAATGTTTGACTACATCGAGTATTGATGCAGAGACATATATAACAGAGAAAAGCAACTCCTACGATGGCATGTTTACCGCTTCAAATATGTGACGGCCCAACCTATAAATCGTCAATTCCTATTTATTGGTTAGATAAAAGTAGGTGCTGATTTAAGTTTATTTCATTCCTATCATAAATTGGAATCGAACGCAACAATTTTTGAAATGATTTGATGATCAACAAATATACTATTAACAAAAAAGTAGGCAAATCATAAACATTTCCTGAAATCTCACCGATTTTTCCAAGTTTGGATCATGTGTTGCCTTTTAAAACACTTCACTTTCATTTTACTTTGGAGTGAAACATCTGACGAAAATATTATATCTTGTATGTTTTAGTGATAAGATTTGAACTTGATATCTTTCATTCTTAAGTCAGTATACATCATTTAAATCAGTGGGTGCATTTTTATCGAAAAACAGACGTGAGGAAGTTGCTAATCTCTGTTGAAGACAGTGGAAATAATAATCAAACTAACAAATTTCTGTTGTGTTTGCATTCAATGTATTGAAGAAACACAACCTCCCTTCACTGCTCTTTGATTTCTGTAACCTGCATTCATATCTAAAATTGGAATTTATCTGTCCAACATCGCAATTTGTCAAGATTCTAAATTTTTCATGTCTAAAATAAACTGATGAATAATTCTAGTGACTATGAATTATCAGTTTCTATAGGGATCGAGATTACAAATCAATAAGCCGTAAAGGGATAGCATTTTCACTTCATAAAATTAAAACATTGGGTTAAATAGATGGATGCAAATTCGTTTGTATGATAAATGTGTACTATTATCAATAATCAATGTGATAAAACAGCTGAGACACTTCAAATAATTAAAAATCCCCCAGGGTTTCCTGTTTAGTGCATTGGAACCCTAGTGCATGGTGCATACACTGCAAAATAGGCCAGGTAGGACTAGCCAACAGTAGTTTCATTTTTTCAAGGAACACATCTTATCTAATTTGAATTCTATATTGTGACAAAATTCGACAAGTTTTTACGTTAATTTTAGGTTGTCTTCATACTATACTCCACTGCAGTTGATTTTTACCATCAGAAATGAGGAGGATTTGGGTAGCGAAAAGTTTTCTGAACAGTTTTTGTGCAGAATATCTATTTCCGGAAGTTCAAAAACTTGCGCCAGTTGATTTTCTTACGAGGGAATTCATTGGACAATGTCATGAACAAAATTTCAAACACCAATCAGATTTGTTTTCACAAAAATTCGTTTAGCACATGCGCAATAGTGTGTAATGAAGAAGTAGCAGCTGACGATGAAGACGTTAACAGAATAACGAGATAATTTACGTGAATGTGCATGAGATGTAGATCAGTATGACAGGTTAAACTTTTTTTAAAAGTATGTCAGACCCAGATAATGGTGCCAATGAAAAGAACGGGGAGAACGTGGAACCCCAGCAGCTGCCGGATGTTGTTGATGTACCCTCCTCTTCAAAAGATTCGGTTCAGGAAGTAAACAATCCAGTTGTGGAGGATGAATCGAATGATAGAAGTTGTTTACCAGACGACAACAAGTCTGAAGAATCAGCCCCAGATCAGTCTAAAAGAAGTGTAACTTTCCCCAGGGATACCTTGATTAAAGGATACCTTGATCCTCCCAATCCATGGAGAAATGGTATATCTTAAATTGATTAGTCTCTCAAGACTCTCCTCAGATGATGAATCAGTTTATTATCCATGCGCAACATCAAAGGTTGCATATACAAAAAAAAATCAAACAGTGTCGCATCTGTCTGCTTCCAATCTTGATTGCCTAGATTTTATATAATGAAAAGAAATTCATCTTTCTGATATATGATAGCGGGGTTTGAATTTGTTTTTTAACTCGGATTTTGTTTGCAGGACATTTCAAGGCTACCTGTCCAAACAAAAAGATGTACTCATTCTACTGACATTTTATGCCACTCCAATTTATAGATTTTATGGCACACAAAACCTTGGGAACAACAGTTTTCAAATATATGTGTAGTATTTATTCATTATTTTTTATAACCACATATTGCGAGGCACTCTTTTGTCTGTGATCACCTTTGAAGTGTTACTGGTAAAAGATTTTCAACAGGAATATTACATAGAAGATTCTATTCCTCTAATGATTGAAAAAGTACTTTGATATTTGTGTATTTATTTAAAAACAAAGATGCTCAGATTTGAAAAAGATGATAGCTCACTTGGAAAATCTTAGCAGCTCTAAAAACTATTTTATGAATTTTCAGCAGACATCTCACAGTAGATATCTTATGCACCATGAAGGATGTGATATTGCATTTAAACTAAAATATTGTGACTGTCATTTTATAAATTGACCCTTTTACATATACTGTTAGTGACCTCTCTGCATGCATGATGAGGCTATCTCTCATGTTCTCCAGTGATGCAGAAAAATCTGACCAAGGGCAGTTTTAGATAACAGAATGAGTGGGAGACTGAAATTAAAACATGAATAGATAATGATGAATGGAATATATAAGGTTCAAAATAAGTAGAAGAGAAAAACCTTAATGATTTTAATTATTTGTCACTTTTGTAAGAGTTTATTAGGCTTTTGATGTGGACAGTGTCTGACACTCATATAAAAAAGAATTCTTGTCCTAACAAAAGCTTAGTAGTCCAATGCCTGTTCAGAGACTACCAGATTTTTTTCCCCTGTTTGAAGATAATAGCTTCATTGTTCATGGGTTACTAATATTTTTCATAAAATCTGATGTGTAAGTGTACTGTTTATGGCTGGCACAAGTAATATCTTTTGGACTTGGAAACATGGTAAATATAAAGTGATTTCCACCCCAATCCAACTGACCAGTGACTCAATATGAAAAACTAAAAGGGAGGGCAATTTATCACCAAGGTTTAATGTCTTTTATGTATAGATACATATATATATATTTCTGTGGTAACATGGATGTGGTTTAATGTCTTTTATGTATAGATACATGTATTTAGATATATATATAATTATATATATAATTTCTGTGGTAACATGGATGTGGGTTTTTATTAACAGTTGCCAAATGGACAACGAATGATCTCATAACGGCATATAAGAAAGGTTGTGAAAGTCATGGAGTCAAACCACTCAACAAAGTTCTACAGCAGCTTCAGGTTTGTTTTGATATTAGTAAGGCTGAGTATTGGTCAGAAAAATTTGATACGATATCAGGTGTTATTATTTATCAATGTAAAATCAAACAAAACAGATAACAAAAAATTAAAACATAAAAGAACTTTTTCTTTGTTCTTCTAGAGACAAAGTATAAAAAAAAAAAAGAAGAAAAGAATTACAATCATTCACTTAACTTCAATGAGAGTATATAAATTCATGACTTCGTGCAGAGTAACAACTATATTTTTGTTTCATTATGTCACTAAATCTGATTAATTATCTCATTACGAACTGACGGCGTTGAAGGTTAGAAAATCATAATTATACACATAATACATAGTCAACATCTCCGGAGGCACAGGTTGTCTCGCTGCATTTATGAAAGGTGAAGATAACTAACAGTGACCAATCTCATAACTCCTATAAGGAATACAAAATAGAGAGAGTTACACAAACACGGACCCCATGATACATCAGAGGTATATGATAGATACCAGAGGTGGGATCAGGTTATTTAATGCAAGGTTGTGATGCCAGTGCAAACGACATATCAAATTAGTTGTCCCTTCTGATGTGGTGAAAACTGCTGAAAACAGATTGCATTTTGGTTTATTTTTATTTTTATAATTGCTGAAAAAGTTCCAGGATTTTGATTTTTTTTTTTTTTTTTTTTTTTTTTTGATGACATTTTGCATAAATAATATTAGGAAGGTCGATCCCGATAAAAAAAATATTGAAAGTTAGCCCAAATACGCAAAGAAATAGATCGGTAGGTGTATCGAAGGCTGTGTATCGATACTCAGCAAATACTTAAATATGGATACAAATCAAGATCTCAATATATTCGGTGCACTCTTAGATATTAGTGTTACATTAAATACAATTTTATATGATCAATAATTTGAGTACTCAATTAGTTGAGAATCACTCAGACATATGGTCATTATCTAAAATTATAACACTCAACTAATCGGTAAAGGAAACTTATTGGATGGTATAGAACAGTGGACAATACACAATATATGCATCATGCAGAAAACTTGACTAAACATTTATCCAGAAAAGTAGCACATATCTTCAGTAAAATTAGCTTTAGAAAAAGTGAGAATATGTATTAAATATGTAAGCATTTTCACAGGTATATTATGTACCATTTGCGGTACTCTTGTCATTGACCTGATGAGACTAAATTGACCCGGCCTTTGTCCTCAGTCTATGTACTCTTCATCGGGTCAATGAAAACATGTATTGACTGATATCAAAAGTAATTATGCATGTGTATGCACATTGTGTATTAATTTGAGTACATGTATTGCCAATATTTCATGGTATGACATAAATTTTATCGTTTTTAGGGCATTGAATACACAGATGACAGGTTTGAAATACTTAGTTTAAGAGGAGAACGCCTGGATATAAAGCAATGTGAGAGTATCGAATCCATCCTGAAAATGGTGCAGTTTCGTTGTTTGGATTTAGAAGCTACACATTTAGATGATGAGGTACATTGAACTAGGATTAACTTTTGAAAGAGTTTGGAATTAAGCTGACTAATAAGCAGTTTTAATATAAATGATGAGGAAAATAGTGTTAAAACATTGCAACGATATGTGATTTATTTCCAGACCAGTACTGTTACTGTACAGATCCTTTCTATTTGATATTACTCTATGTGTTATTGTACTTATTCTAGCAGATTTTATATTTTAGCTTTTCTTTTCTTTTCATCGGTGAAGCAAGAGTGCTAATTTATGGTTGCTTTAGAATTTGGAAATACCTTTTTATCCATTATCAAACACTAAGCAAGCTCTAAATCATGATTGACCAAAAAAGAGCTATGTTTCAAATGTGCTAAGTTACTTACATACTACATATACAATATAAGATTACAGGAACTGACGGTTTCTTATGATCTGTATTACAGACAGCAGTGGCATTATTTGATATGGTGGAGTATTATGAGACTGCCTGCAAGGTCAATATTGCATTCAATAAAAACATTTCAGCTAGAGGATGGCAGGCCTGCGCCCGAATGATCAGAAAGGTATGTTTAGTTTCTCCGGGAATCGTTCAATGATTAGAAAAGTATGTTTTGTTTCTCCGGAAATCGTTCAGTGATTAGAAAAGTATGTTTTGTTTCTCCGGGAATCGTTCAGTGATAAGAAAAGTATGTTTTGTTCTCCGGGAATTGTTCAATGATCAGAAAGGTATGTTCAGTTTCTCTGGGAATCCAGTGGGTTTTTTTCCACCAATTTGGGACTGGGGCCCTTTCAATTGGGGAAAAATAGCGACAAAACAAGAAAATTGGGAAAATTCATCTTTATTGAAATTTCATGATTTCCATGATGGCATCATTTAATTATACATTTCCGGAAGAAGGATGATATCTTTTTGTTTGAATCTTTCGGTTTATTTGTGAGACTCTTTACATAATACTTGCTGTAATGTGACATGACTACTGAATCTACCAGTTAGAACACGATGCATTCATTACTGGAAGAGCTATCATGAAATACATGATAGATAAGGCGTACGTAATATTTAGATAACTCGTACGAAGATTTTTCTTTCAAAATTACGATTGGGAATTTTTTGGCCCAAAATTGGGAAAATATTAGGGAATTTCCGATGGACTGGGGCCGAATTTCGGCCCCAAATCAGGCCCCCCAAAAAAACTGGAATCACTCAGAGATTAGAACGTTATGTTTAGTTTCTCCAGGAATTGTTCAATGATCAGAAATGTATGTTCAGTTTCTCCGGGGATCGTTCAGAGATTAGAAAGGTATGTTTAGTTTCTCTGGGAATCGTTCAATGATTAGAAAGATATGTGTAGTTTCTCAATGTATCATTCAAAGATTTGAATTTATTTTGTCCAAGAATCAAAAAACATTTATGTAAATATCAATTGGTTCTTTTTACAGGTTTGAGAAATTGACAGTTTGGAAATATGAATGTATAATATAAGAAAAATCAAATTAAGATTTTGCTAGACTTTTGTTAACAAACTTTTAAACTTTTGATTATTAAAAGTTTTTTAAGTAAAATAGTTCTTTTGACAGATTTGTCAAATATAAAAGTTTGGAAATTTGTAGGAATGTGTACTATATTAAAAGCTGATTTAAGAGAACAACTTGTTGTATTGTACAAACAAGTATATACAGTGTATTTTCATCATTGGCTTTGATATATTTGTTACAGACACCATGCTTGACATTTCTTGATGCGAGGAATTGTGATTTGAATGAAAGAGTTGTTCCAATCATCGGTCGTTCTCTTAGGATGGGATGTTTTCTAACTACCCTCCATTTAGAGAATACTTTTATTTCTGGACGAGCTATGGTTATTTTAGGTAAGCTGTATGCCTATATATGTATAATGAAGGTATGAAATTACAATTAATACACTGTAATATCTTGTGTTATTTGGTGTTTAACAGGTATGTTAGTCAGAGGAAACACATTGATGATATTACTTCATTATCTCAAAGAGGATGTAATAAGTTAACGACTGTGCATTCACAATGGTTCTATATGTGCCAAAATTGATATCATGTCTTAAATAAATAATACATGTACTGTATGGTTCAGCGTTTATCTCAAAGAGGATGTAATAAGTTAACGACTGTGCATTCACAATGGTTCTACATGTGCCAAAATTGATATCATGTCTTAAATAAATAATACATGTACTGTATGGCTCAGCGTTTATGTTTAAAAACAAAGAAGTATAGTGCACTTGATATACATTTTTGCCTACATAAATATGTTTTTCTTGAATATCATTTTTTACAAATATTCTGCTATACAATGTCAGTTTATACCTGTGTTTACCCAAATTACTCAATAAAGATATCGATATGTTGATAGTATCTTTATTTGATAAGTATAAACATCACCGTGAATATATAGAGTATATAGTAGATGTAATGTAATGGGCATAAAAAATTGCAAACTATTACAAAAGGCCACCCTAAACGAGAAATAAAACACTGAAATTGTTTTACTTGAGTATGACTGTACATAAGTCCATTTGAGTGGCTAAAATATGAAAAAATTGTTCTCAAAATTTACTTTGAGATTTAGCAGCCTGTCAAACGTGAATGCTGTAAACTTACATGCCTGGGTGGCCTAGTGGTTTAGGTGCTCGGTAATCTTACTCAAACCATACATTCCAAGTTCAAGTCCAATATTTTCCCAGGGGTTTTTTTTTTTTTTGTTTTTTTTTTTTTTTTTGCTTTTTATCTTTTGAGTCGTTTTCTTGAGGGGGGGGGGGGTATAAATGTGATACATATATTTTAACAAATATTAGTCATTTTCATCATAACTTCCAATGTTTGCAAATTACGACTTAAAGAAAAGGAATTTATCCTGAGATCACTAATTCCGTTTGTTTACACTAACCTGTTCCTGTGTGCACAGGATTTTCAAACCATTATGTGGCTGACGAAAAGCTAAACAAATACTACAAGAAAAAGGACACAAATGCACAGCATGTAATAAGTAAAAATAGGTCAAGTGAGGAAAATAACTGTTATACAGTTTAACTTCTCAAAAGTAAATATAAAAACTCGTGCAGCAACTGTCATATGACAATTAGGCAAAGCTAAACACTCGAATTATCAGCCAAAGGCAAATGAACTGATGAAATCTATTAAAGGTGCTGCAGCCATGTCAGGAAAAGACAGTGAGCTAAGTAATGCCATATGTATAAGAGTTGTTGTGTGATATAAATTCACCTATGAAAATATTGTACTGTTCATTATTCCACATAGGAACATGGTTTATTGATTAAAGAACGACTCATATAAATGTCAGTAAAGCTAAACTGCAGCAGTTATTTTTCTTGGTTAATGAAACATTAAAAAGGTTGACCTTATATTTAAAATTAACACGCCAGTCTATTATTGGAAACCGGTGTTTTCCTTTTAGATTTCTGAGCTGGCCATTTCGTCAGCAAAAGTACTATAGCTCTTTCAGTAGAGAGTGGCAATACAATTAGCAACAAAGAATATTTTACTTTTGGAAATATAAAGTATGGTTTTGTTGTGAGGATATGCCCTAGTCTATGAAGCCTTGGTTGATACTACTCAGAACATTTCTATATTGCCCAAAATTATTATGTCATTAAGATTTTAGATATTGAAATACAGAGTTCATAAAAAAAAATTACCAAGCAAGACAGTGGGTCCTGTCAGGAAAACTGTTTTGGAGGACCCATACATTTTTAGCAGGACCCACACATTTTATGAATTATATTAAATAAATTTCAGAATTACATATGTTAGCATCTTTATTGATATTATACATGTACATATTCTCTTTCAAAAACCAGTCCAAACTGACCCTTTCTCCACTGATGTGAAAAGTACACTCAGACCACTTTTCTTTTTGATATTCCCATCTTTTATCTCCTTCATTATTTCCAATATCAGCCTTCTTCCATGTTTTTAGTGGGCTGTTAATGAACCATTTTAATTGGCCAATCAGACACCATGCTTGAAAACTAATGATACATATGCATACCAGAAGTTATCTGTGATAAACTAAGCCAGAATATGTTATGACAAAGTAAGAATTCCCAGTATAAACCAAAGAACAATTTTTTTTTTTAAATGAAAGACCCTAGGGTCCAGGATGATAAAGATTTTGGCAGTCCGTATAAAAAAAAAATGTAGGCCAGGACCAGAGGTCCAACAGCGCTTAAGAACATTTAAAGTGGGCGTGTTATACACAGGAAGCTAAATTAACTGACATTTTAAAGTGGGCGTGTTATACACAGGAAGCTAAATTAACTGACATTTTAAAGTGGGCGTGTTATACACAGGAAGCTAAATTAACTGACATCTTGCATGCTGATTAGTACCGGTAATGTTGTTGCTATTGATATTCTGGACCCAGTTGCTAAAGATTAGTTAGATTTAACTGACACTTACATTTATATAATGTTCACTAAATTGTGATTGTTAGTTAAGCTTAACTTAACATTTATATGATGTCCACTAAATTATGATTGTTAGTTAAGCTTAATTTACTCTTTTATAATCTCCACTAAATTATAATTGTTAGTTATGCTTAATTACTTTTGTGCAGCTGACCTGGCTTTATGACCATAAACTGAGAATAGATGATTCAAAATGTCAGTAAAGTATTTGCATAATTTTAACAAGTGTATGTACAAAATTTCAGTTCTGACTTAAGTCTGTGTCTCAGTGTGTGGTCATTCATGGAGCTAGCTGCAATAATGTAGCCCTCTCTGATCCCCCCCCCCCCCCAAATATAGAGGGCTACATTATTGCAGCTGTCATGAAGCCAGATTATTTTTTATTTGATAATTCTTGACTGTATGCCTTATTGGTAATGTCAATCATTTGAATTTAAGTTTATCAATGACGATTCTATCCTTCAGGTGCTTTATCTCAGTAATATCTCTTTTCAGTGGCAGCTCTAAAGTTAAATGAGATCCTTAAAGAGCTCTTCCTGGCAGACAACAAACTTATGCCAACTGACGGCATACAGCTAGGCAACCTCCTCAAGTATAATCATAAACTGCAGCTTCTGGATGTCCGAAACAACAACTTGCAAGTGAGTAGAGGGCTGGGAAAAAAAGACTGGGGAGATTATAGATGTAACACTCATGAATGTGGACTTCTATTTATAGAGTACCACAATGAATGTTGGTCAAAGATCTCCCAAAATAGAACAGTCCATTGAGCAGACTAGATAGAGTGTTATTCCTTTGTCTTTTGTTCGAATGAATTTATATTTTTATTCCCCGGCAACAAAATCTGCCCAATTTTTTAATTGTGCTTGGCAGTCCAAGTAGTACAGCTCTAAATAAGATTACAGTGTGGTTTGACAATTCCTACTTTGTAAGAGGAGCTGTGTAAAAACTATCAGTATTTGTTTAATGTCTGTTCTGTGGGACATTGCTGTAGATTCCTTAATATGACCCCACTACATGACAGGTGCCCTTACTAATCACCCTGTCTGTCAGCATTTTCCTTGAGAGAGATTTTCATTAAGATTTTATCATGATACTTGGATTAGGCAGAGGAAGATCCCTTTTGATTTTTGACTTTGCCGTAATATGGGACTTTTTTTTTTTTAATATTACCCCTGTCATCATCATCATCATCATTTTGATTAACGTGCAAGATTAGGTGCATCTTCCACAGCAGTGGGCTCCCTTCCAGGTAACTGGCTTGCTGCACGCATGGCAGACCTAACATTTGACTTCCAGGCATCTCTGTCCAATGGGTTGACATCACGAAGTCCCCACTCACACTGGTCTTTTTCTAGCTGTGCTTTCCAGGTCATCTTTGATCTCCCTGGTTGTCGTCCTTCCTCATTTTTCATATTAAAGACATTATTGATTGCCCCACTGGATCTAGCATAATAGTAATAAGATAATAGTACTTTCTATGGCACACAGTAACTTGAGATTACTTGAGAAGATTTTCATAGAATTTTAAGATAATGCTCAGATCAGGAAGAGGAAGATCCCTTCTGATTTTCAGCTTTATCGGCTTTGTTGATGCAGAGTTATGGGATTTAGATTTTTATATGCCCGCATTATGCTATACCACTGTCGTCTATCCCTTTAACTTTGTCTTCGCAACTCCTCCTAAACCATTTAGGGGATTTTGATGAAACTTGGTGCAAAGAAAGATCACAATGTGGAGATGTGCATATTGTAAGGGGAATGCTGTCCAATGTTTTTTTAAGGACTTGTTGTGGCCCTTGGACTTAATTTTTTCTATTCAAAATACTTTGTCTTTGCAACTTCTCCTAAACCTTTTGGGGGATTTTAATGAATTTTGGTACAAAGAAAGATCACAATGTGGAGGTGTGCATGCTGCAAGGGGAATGCTGTCCAATGTTGTTTAAAGGAGTTACAACTCTTGGACTTAGGTGTGTTTTTTTCTATTTAAAATACTCTGCGAAAACTCCTCCTAAACCCTTTGGGGGATTTTGATGAAACTTGGTACAGAGAAAGATCACAATGTGGAGATGTGCATATTACAAGGGGAATGCTGCACCACTATTTTTGAAGGAGTTAGGGCCCTTGGACTTAGATTTGTTTTATGCAGTACCTTGTCTTTGCAACTCCTCTTAAACTCTTTGGGGGGTTTCAATGAAACTAAGTACAAAGGAAGATCACAATGTGTAGATGTGCATATTACAAGGGGAATGCTGCCCCACTATTTTTGAAGGAGTTACAGCCCTTGGACTTAGATTTATTTAATGCAAAATACATTGTTATTGCAACTCCGACAAATCCTTTTGTAGAGATAATCCTTTCTTGTTCAAATTCCTGGGTCAATAATGTTTGCGGGCGTATCATGTACTGGTTTAGCAGTGCCCTATTTTTAGCCGAGTTGCATAGCAAATCTCGGCTTTTAAATTAGGGAAGAATAGGTGTCCAGTCTGGCGGGCAGGCAACGTCCACAATTAGCTTGTCCGGTCTCTAACTTTCATACTTTTTGGTGCATCTTTGTGAAACTTACATAATATGATCACATCCAAAAGAGAAAGGTTCCTATTTATTTTGAGGTCAAAAGATCAAGATCACTTTGTCACTAAATGCCATAGATTTGAGCTTTTCCGGTCTCTAACTTTCATACTACTAGGGGCATCTTTGTGAAACTTATATAACATGATCACATCCAAAAGAAGAAGGTTCCTATTTATTTGAGGTCCAAAGGTCAAGGTCACTTTGTCACTAAATGCTATAGATTTGAGCTTGTCCGGTCTCTAACTTTCATACTACTTGGTGCGTCTTTGTCAGACTTGCACATTTTGATCACATCCAAAAGAGAAAAGTTCCTATTTATTTTAAGGTCCAAAGGTCAAGGTCTCTTTTTCACTATATACTGTAGATTTGAGCCTGCCTTTAATTTTTATACATGTACTTGCTGGTGCATGTTTATCAGACTTCAAATCCTGATGACATTCAAGATTCATGTTGCTTTTGAAATCCAAAGGTCAAGGTCATTATCACACTAAATACCTATTGTGGCTATTCAAAGCTTCATACTTGTAAACTATATAAAATATGCGCATGTTTTTACTTCTTGAATGCAAGTATGCATAATTTTCCAAACTGCAATTCAGCCATACGCATCTTTGATTCATTTTAGCGATTTTTAAAATATTAATTTGATGACAGCATTTTCTATGGCATGTGGTAACTTCAAGTCTTGGGGAAAAATTAAGAGTGGATGTACCAACCATGCCAATTCTACTACTTGACCAGATACACATAGATCTGTGGTAGAACACTACCCTGACCAGATACACATAGTTCTGTGGTAGATCACCTGTCTGACCAGATACACATAGTTCTGTGGTAGATCACCTGTCTGACCAGATACACATAGTTCTGTGGTAGAGCACCTGTCTGACCAGATACACATAGTTCTGTGGTAGAGCACCTGTCTGACCAGATACACATAGTTCTGTGGTAGAGAACCTGTCTGACCAGATACACATAGTTCTGTGGAAGAACACTACCCTGACCAGATACAGATAGTTCTATGGTAGAGCATCTGATGAATATATTCATTGTGGGTTGCTTTCTAACTTGTCAGTCTTGTTAAAAGCAAGGATTTGATATCCTTATAAAATCGCAATAAGTTACCCTTGCAGATTCTAAAGTCTTGCATTCATGCCACTCATAGAATCATAATATGCAAATGATAAAACAAAATCGTAACTGAAATGATTTTTAGTAAACACTTCTAGTGTAGGTTCTCATGTAGCTTAAAACTTTGACTTTATTATTCAAAGCATGTGTGAACTGGTAAGATCACTGCTAAATAGATTATAAGTATCAGATGTAATGATATGAATCAGCACAATGTCTTATAAAACAGTTCATGAAATAGCTTGTTCAAACCACACTACCGCATAGCATTCATTTCACAAATTATAATACTCGTAATCACTCGATACTGGCCATTGCCCAAGCTTTTTTCATCAGATCTGAAATCCTGGAGATCTTGTCCACTGCCTTTGTAACCCACCTAGCATGGGAAGGTCTCACCTAGCATGGGAATGTCTCACCTAGCATGGGAAGACCTCACCGTATTGAGAATCTTAGATCAACTTTCATGTCACCGACTCTCTAACTGTTAGAAACGAGATGGGTGATGTGAAATATAAGTCTCAGAAAATCTTAACTTGCAATTTTATGTTGTAACTATATTTAAATTAGGCTAAAAATAAAAATATGTTTGTTTCCCCTTGCCCGGCCAGGTAAAAAAAAAGGGGGGGGGGGGGATTACCAAAAAATCGCGCAGGGGTTTTTTTTGGGGGGGGGGGGGGGGGTTCCGGAACAAAACTTGTGTCCATTCCAAATTTTACTTTCACTATTTTTGGAAGTTGTCGGGATTTAACTCTCGAAGTTTCGATGTTGTTGGAAGATTTCAAAGATGGGCGACACGAAGATCGATTTGTCGTCTACTGTAAGAATAAAATACAAACAAACATCAAAAGTGGTTCCGATTGTGGTAAATCGACTTTACAATTTATACTCTAAAACATGTAAAAGTTGTACCTGGAACGACGTGTTGAATGATTTAACCACAGATGATGATCACAACATAGATAAGTTAGACAAGGTCTCTGTCACTGTGTCGGACAAGCTAACAAACGGTGTGACTTTCGAGCCAGATGTTATTAAGTACATTTCTTTCATTCTGATATGTTAATTAAGTACATCTGTTTCTACTAAGTCAAGAATAAATGTTTTTGTTTTCAATGTTTTCTTTGAAAAGATGTAATGTTTCTATGTAGGTATTCGTAAAGTAAACCAACATACTGCATCCACTGAGCAGTGTTCGAAATTGGTTTACAACTTGGTATAGACCACGGGTCAATGCCAAAACAAGATGACATAGACCTCATCGAATTGGCATAGACCACAACATTGAAAACAAATAACACAAATTGAAATCATTATTATTTACAATATGTACTTCTAATGTATACTTAGAAAGCATATTTCCTTTCCATTTCCATAACGATGTCCTCCTTTCCTCATAACATTTATCAGATGTCGACTTTTGCTTTAAATCTAGAAAATCGCCATAGACAATTTGGTCTATCCCAATTACAATTGGCATAGACTGGTGTCATTTGACATAGACTCGGTCTATGGTTAATTTCGAACACTGCACTGAGTGCATTCACACTAACATGTCCAAGAATATGAATTATAAATGCCAGCAGACATGTCAATCCAGTGACCAACATAAAAACAATACATGGCATACTCTTCTTCTGATTTATGGTATTAAAAATGACTATCGGTGCTCTGAGCTGCTTTTTCATAAGTGTTTCCAACAAAAAATTTCAAAAAAAACATCTGCCTGCCTGGTCTGTTTCAAAAGTCAGACCCCGGGGAGGGTAAACAAACATTCTTTTAAATATGGCCTTAGATGAAGTACATGTGCATGTGTAAAATAAGGAGTATACAGTATACCAAGATATTTTTGTTGAATTGTAACCAGTTATTTTCAGTAAACAAACATTTTTCGCTGTATTCTATGCTGAAAATTTGCTATACCTTTGTTACAGGATATTGGTGTAAGTCATATTTGTGATGGACTGTATGAACAGACTTTAGACACGGGGTTACTGACCCTGGTGCTGTGGAATAATCAGCTGACATACCAAGTCATGTCTGCTATGTCTAAGGCACTGGTGAGTATTGGTCATGTATTAAGTTCTACGAGTGTTAGAGAAGCAGGTACAGCTTTTACACTAACAGTCATGTGGCCCAGAAAATTGAGGAGCCCAAAATCTGTCATTTAAATAAGGAATATATAAGTAAACATAAGCTATGTCCAATTTCTTCTTTTATAAAATGCGTCATGTTACACAATCAGAGCACAAAGTCGGCTTAAAATTGCAGAAATATCAAAATCAATTTTAAAAAATTGTAAATTCAGGTGATTTTCCTTTCAGAAAACACACAGCCCATGCATCAAGCAACTCATATTTAAATATATTTTTTCTTCTTCTACACAATATATATTAATACTTGTATGTGAATACACACATGATATATTAATTTCGTTTTGCTCAAAGGATGGGCACACCTTTTTCTAAGCAATAATCTGGATAAAATTTAACAGATATCAAGTACTTTTTGAAAAAAGGCTGGGGGGAAAGTCTTATTCATGATGTAATAATGCTATCAAATAATCATTTTGATATAATTATTTAGTATACTTGGCATATATTTAACTTTCTTAAAAATAGGTCAAGCTTGATTCAAGGGCACATTTAAAAATAAAAAGATTTTGTGGGCTTTTTATCTACATGACTGTACCTTATTCTCTAGTTAACATCAGATTTCTAATATCTTGAATCTTTTTATGCCCCTGAGATCGAAGATCGGGGGCATATTGTTTTTGTTCTGTCTGTAATTCTGTCATTCTGTCCGAAACTTTAACCTTGCTAATAACTTTTGAACAATAAGTGCTAGAGCTTTAATATTTCACATGAGTATTCCTTGTGACAAGAACTTTCCGTGGGTACCAACATTTTTGACCCAGTGATCTTGACCTTGGAGTTTGACCTACTTTTTGAATACTTTAACCTTGCAAATAACTTTTCAACAATAAGTGATAGAGCTTTGATATTTCACATGAGTATTCCTTGTGACAAGACCTTTCCGTGGGTACCAACATTTTTGACCCCATGACCTTGGAGTTTGACCTACTTTTTGAAAACTTTAATCTTGCAAATAACTTTTGAACAATAAGTAATAGAGCTTTGATATTTCACATGAGCATTCCTTGTGACAAGACCTTTCCGTGGGTACTTGGCCATCTTCGGAATTGGCCATTATCGGGGGCATTTGTGTTTCACAAACACATCTTGTTTTCTTCCTTAAAAAAAACAATCAAATTAGATTTTGTGCGCAAAACTTAAATTAACAGGATGTAGGTCACAGCCTCCATTTAGTGGTTCAGGATTTGCGATATGGTCGGGGAACACTTGTATTCAACATAAGAAATTTTGTTAAGACATAACAATTGTCAATTTAAGTCATATGAACATTACTTAAGGAACTTAGGTGATCATTCTTTGAATTGCAGAGTAGTACCCAGAATCTAGAGACTTTAAACCTGGGACACAACAACATAACAAATGAAGGCATTCATTTGTTGAAGGAGGGCCTGCTGGTCAGCAAGTCCCTACTGAGGCTGGGCCTTCAGGGCACAAAGTTCACCTGTGAAGGTAAGGCAGGCCCACAGACCCCCGAATGTCTGGGCACCCTTATCATGTAAAACAGTTTTTAACTATGAAAGAGTATCTAAATACAACGATGATTAAAATAATTAGATATAAAGACATTTTACACTGCATCCTGTACCCATCTAGATTGTCACCAAATTTCTCATGTATATCATGAAATATTCAAAAGTCAATTCAATAAATTTAGTTTTCTAAAATTTAGCTTGGGTCCTCTGAGCACTCCATTATTTCATGTGTACACATACTTTATTTGCAGTGCAATGTAGAAATGCATCCTATAACTTTTATCTTTGATAGTTTTAAGTTGAAAAGTTTGCCTGGGTTTAAAGCAGTTTTTATTATGCTCTTCGAAAAATCACAAATATTCATTGAGACAGGAAGTTATGGACAAAGGTAATTTTGGAAAGGTCAAGGTTATTCAAAACATATACCTTATATATAAGTAAAAAGTTCCTTTATTGCAACAGTTTTTGAAAAGGTATTGATCATATATCACACAAATAAGTAATAGGCAAATGACTTTCAGTCAAAGGTCAAGGTCACTCAGAACATATACCATATATGAGGAAAATGACTTTCAATCAAAGGCCACTCAAGGTCATTTTGTAGAGATCAAGGTCCTCAGAACATATACCTTATACAGTTAATTCTCAAATGATCGCCACTCAATTCATCGCCATTTTCGTTATAATGCCGCATTTTTATAATAACATTTTTCCTAGTACTTAAAATTCTCATTAAAACACCAAATTCACTATCGCCATTTGCCACAGTATTTTTGGTACAAAAGTCTATATTAAAGTTTTAATTATCTCCATAAACCGCCATGGCTGAACGTGATCAGTGATGTGGGAAATTGTTCATTATCGATCTCCAGTGTACACCTGAGCAGAAGGTACCCAGTATTAAATAAACAAGATAATTACTTAATATGAACTGCAGTCTTGTTAGGGCCCTGCATGAAATGCAGGAAGCCCTATTGTAATCACATTGTCCGTCCGTCTGTCCATCCGTCAACACTTTCTTTGTGACACGTTAACTCAAACAGTTTTCATTGTACAGTTTTCAAATTTTGTACAGAAATACTTTACAATAAGAGGAAGAAGCCTATAGATTTTAGGGTCATGTCACTTTGTCTGTTTGTATGTCATCATCTTTCTTATTATGAACACTTTCTTTGTGACATGATAACTCAAACAGTTTTCATTGTACAGTTTTCAAATTTTGTACAGAAATACTTTACAATAAGAGGAAGACACCTATAGATTTTGGAGTTATGTCACTTTGTCTGTCTGTTTGTATGTCATCATCTTTCTTATTATGACTGTATCTATTTACCACTGTCTAAGGGAGATAATTCAATTTGAATTATGATATGCATTGTATTGATATATAGAAAATTTACAAGAAATAACTCTACAACATTGTGTATGTGTATTTTTTAAATACCCATTGATCTTCGTCCAGGAAACAGTCATGCGTTGCACTAAATACCGACACTGGACAAGGTTTATCAATAACTTGAGTCATGCTGTGTATGTGTCTTGTATGTGTATTGATTTGAAATGAAGCCTTAGTATTGATAGAACTATTTTAATCATGCTAGAAAATTTGGAAAAATAACTAGGAGATATTATTTTATTAAGTTTGAACGCAAATGAAAGATAACTCTTACATATACAATAAAAGCAACTCTTTCTCCCCAAGATGCCGGAAATTAAATTCATCGCCAAATTCGTTATAACGCCATAAATTCAAAAGGTAGCGGTTTTTCGAGAGTTGACTGTATATGAAAAAAAAATCATTTCAACAATATTTCAACAGTGTTTGATCTTTTGGACCAAGGTCTCTCATGGTCATTTAGGAAAGGTCAAGGTCACTCAGAACATATACCTTATATTTTTAATCTTTCAGAAGAAGGTCACTCAAGGTCATTTTACAAATGTAAATGTCACTCAACATATACCTTATATATATATGGCAAAAAAATCTTTATTTCAACAATATATCAACAGTCATTGATCATTGTGCGAGAGATTCCTTGTATGAAGTAGTTCATTGGTTAAATGTATTTCGGGTTTCGGGGAGAATCCATCACTTTTACTGATATTCTGGGGGGGGGGGGGGGGGGGGGGGGGGTGGATGAGACTCATCCATTGAGTGTGCTGCAAATCTGTAATTCTTATAATTCATATACAGATTCTTAATTACATATACTTAAACAAATAAGCCTTGGGGTAAAAAGGATGATTATTATTTTGATATTGGTTTGATCAATTTCAACAGATTAGGAAGACAAATAGGTGATACACAGACATTCATAGAAGAAGTAGTTTGTGAACTTCTGGATCAGTGTCTGTGTTATATGAAAAGCATTATTTAAAGGTTGAATTTAACCTACAGGAGCTGTGGCGTTGGCAGAGGCCGTGGCAGACAGTCCCCGCCTGCTGCGACTAGATCTGAGGGAAAATGAAATCAAGACTGCAGGACTGATGGCATTGTCTCTAGCCCTCAAAGTGAACCAGACTGTGACTCGAGTGGATCTGGACAGAGAGACGAAGAAGGAAGCGGTAGGTTGTCTGCCCTTGAACTGTGATGATTTGATTCAATGAATATAATATCTTTAACAGACTGTAGATAAATTTTTACTGCTGTTATGCAAGTTTTAATATTTTTATCCCCTTATTTCTTAAATCAAACTCTATCAGGTGGTGAGTGTCAGTATTTCTGTTTGATGATTTTTTTTTAATGCTTGCATTGTTGAAATGTTTGAAATATTTTTTTGGCTGTCATTTGAAAAAAAAAACAGAAAAAGAAGAAGGTAATGCAGAGATAGCATGGGAACGATTCTGACCTCATTTGATAACATGTATTGTGATATTAACACTACTCTGAAGTTCAATCAGACATGTCTGGATTATACGAGCCTGTATATACATATATCTGGCATGCAAAAGAAACACAACTTCCAATTTTCAGTAAAAAAAATTATTAGCCGAGTTGCAACGAAGTTGAACTCGGTTATTGGTTTGGTGATGCGGGCGGGCGTCAACAATTGGTTTCCGGATAATAACTCGAAAAGTTTACAATCTAATCAAATGAAACTTTGAAATATTGTTGGGTACCAGGTAAGGAAGACCCCTATTGATTTTGGAGAAAAAAGGTCAAAGGTCAAGGTCACAGTGACCAAATATAAATTGAAAATTTCAGAAATATTTGGTTTCAGGATGATAACTCCAAAAGTTTAAATCCGAATCAAATGATACTTGAAGATATTGTTATGTACCAGGTAAGGAAGACCCCTATTGACTTTGTAGAAAATAAGTCAAAGGTCAAGGTCACAGTGACTGAAAATAGATTTAAAATTCCAAAAGGATTTTGGTTTCCGGAGGATAACTCGAAAAATTTTAATTTGAATCAAATGAAACTTGGATATATTGTTGGATACCAGCAAAGCAAGGCCCCTATTGATTTTGGAGAACAAAGGTCAAGGTCACAGTGACCGAATATAGATTGAAAACTTCAGACAAATATGGTTTCTGGACAGTAACTCGAAAAGTTTAAAACTGAAATTAGTTCTTCACAATTATAAATATACCACGTCATTCCTGGCTTTACAATGTATCCCATGCAACTCGGCTCATGCACCCCTGGGTGCATATACTGATTTTTATTTCTTTCAAATAGATTGTTTTCCTCTTACAATTCAGGTACACATCTATTCTATTGGATAACACGATGTATTTAGGATTAGCTATCATCACTTCGGCAAAACATGTTGCTGCTGCTCAAATTCTATGATGCATAGAGTTTGTTTCACGGTTTATTTGTGTTATAGGAATATTCTTCCAGTAGTGCCTGATGCAAAGCAGAGTCTCTAATTGATTTTGTTTGCGTTCCAATGTGTCAATCTAATATGTGCCACACATGCTCTAATGGTGAGAGATTGGTAATTTGGTGAAGATAGTCCATTGCACATTGTGACACATGACACCAGACATTGGGCATTGTCTTGTTAAATAATGAAGTTGTACTGGTGATAAAAGCAGTGAGATGTGAGCTTGCCCAGCATCAGTGTACCGTAGAGATATCAGATTGCCCAGCATCAGTGTACTGTAGAGATGTCAGATTGCCCAGCGTCAGTGTACCGTAGAGATGTCAGATTGCCCAGCATCAGTGTACCGTAGAGATGTCAGATTGCCCAGCGTCAGTGTACTGTAGAGATGTCAGATTGCCCAGCGTCAGTGTATTGTAGAGATGTCAGATTGCCCAGCATCAGTGTACCGTAGAGATGTCAGATTGCCCAGCATCAGTGTACCGTAGAGATGTCAGATTGCCCAGCGTCAGTGTACTGTAGAGATGTCAGATTGCCCAGCATCAGTGTACTGTAGAGATGTCAGATTGCCCAGCGTCAGTGTACTGTAGAGATGTCAGATTGCCCAGCATCAGTGTACTGTAGAGATGTCAGATTGCCCAGCGTCAGTGTACTGTAGAGATGTCAGATTGCCCAGCGTCAGTGTACTGTAGAGATGTCAGATTGCCCAGCGTCAGTGTACTGTAGAGATGTCAGATTGCCCAGCATCAGTGTACTGTAGAGATGTCAGATTGCCCAGCATCAGTGTACCGTAGAGATGTCAGATTGCCCAGTGTCAGTGTACTGTAGAGATGTAAGATTGCCCAGCATCAGTGTACCATAGAGATGTCAGATTGCCTTCGATTTTTTTTTTTTTTTTTTTTGATTTTTTTTTTTTTTGGTTGTTTTTTTTTTTTTTTGTGAGTAGAGATGTCAGATTGCCTTTCGAATTTTTTGGGGTTGGGGTTGGGAATAAATATTGTTTGTTGGCATTTATTGGGTTAGGATTTTACAAATCCCTACATTACAACCTAACCAGTGGGTATGGGGTAATTAATATGTAAAACAATATGTATACAACATGCACTCACAAATAAAGAAAGAAGAAAAGAGGACAGAACAGTATGATAAAAAGGGGTATAATACTCTGGCTACATATTCCTTATACAAAACGTTGGTCAAGGTTTAAAGGTATAGGACAGTCATATAATGACAGTCTTTGCATGTAATTTACTTCGATGATGATCAAGCGGCTTTTGTTGCCTCTACAGGTCTCGTCCTACATCATAATGCTAACACCACCAAATCTGTCACTTTCCAACATGCAGTTATCAGTATAATATTCTCTGTGGTGTTGAAAAATACATCAACCCCTTTCTGAGCGGTAAATCTCGACTTGAAGACTACACAGTGCCATTTTGACATAAGAAACACATTTGGACAGTGTTGTTGCAAACATTGGAGTATTGACATCCCACTGCAACACTAGGTGGCATGATGCCAAAGGAGTGGAGTTGCCTAAGCACAGCATATCAACTTATTCTTGGATTTTGTATCCCTTGTATCTCATTTTCAGTTTTTGTGTTGTTTTAAATTGGTTGCACAAGTGCTGCAACCTCATGAAACAATTTTGTCAAGGTGTTGTAACCTTTGGTTGACAAATGCAAGGGCAGCAGGCAGTATAGGTCACTTGTAGAGACCAGATTTGTGCTTTTGCCACAGTGTTTGGGGTGTTTCCAGTCAAAAGTAACTGCACTGCCATGTTGCATGTATGAGTAAGTAGCCTAGGCATCCTTTACACCACGAATATCAATATTGGACTATTCTTGCTAGATACCTGAGGGATAATCAGCGGGTCTGTGATGGATGAAATACTGTTGCATGTATCCATACTGATTGAGGTTTACATTGATGTCTCGCAGATACAAAATGCATAGTGTGACCAAGTTCAATCAACCGTGAATTGCTTGGGAATGTGTATGATATAATGCAATGTGAACATGGTAACAATAATTTATTGATATTGAATATTATGGGTTGTGTTTCTTTTGCGTGTCAGTATATGTACATGTACTTCATATGAGAATGTTAATAGTTGACCTTTTATTCTGTTCCTGGACTAAATGCATTGAATAACTTCTTA
>NC_079168.1:68122994-68182994 GCF_947568905.1 Ostrea edulis | reverse complement strand
TTGAGCCCGTCTTTCCTGTTTTTGCAGTAATGCATAGCATTACCATTCATTATGTGAGGCATTGTCAAGCAATGTTGGAGCGTGGGGTACGTGAGCTTGCTCCTCTGCTTTCTTTCATTGCTGGATTGATTTGATACTTCACATTTACCTTTGTTATTAAGAGAGGAAGAACTCTACTGATTTTGAGGTCAAAAGTCAACATCACTATGGAACTTTACGGAAAAATCTTGTAGACACTCATTGTGAGGGAATATGCCCCACCCTGCAGAACTCTTGTTCAAATTGTGATCCTTAAGGTCAAAGTGGGGTCACATAATGGTTATAAAAATTCGCATAGTAATGATATACTATGTAAGTAAAAAAAAATTCTCATCCAGAAAAAAAGATATTAGTCAATTTTCCTACAATTATGCAAGTACTGTATCAACATGTCAACATGTAGTTCGAAATTGAAATGTTCATGCCATAACCCTCAGGACTAGGATTTGGCAACAGAAGAAATGCAGTGCTGTTACATACTAGGAATACATAGGGGGAAATCTTCAAAACATTTCTTCTTGCATTAAAGTTTGGTGATAAAAATATTCAAACATCTTATTGTATAACACACACACACCTCCCCCAGTGATCACTGTTAGGTTCACTTAGTACCATGAAATACATTCAGAGTAATCTCAAATTTTTAAAATGTTTTTTCTGAAGAATAACAAGAGCATGTGTGGTGACAATACACTCTTATTTTTGAAGATAGAGTCTACATTATCCTGATTTAGTTTACATTCAATGTCCCCAGAAATGTAATGATGAATAGGGATGCAGGGCATAAGGGGCCTTCCTCAAGACTTCATGGTCATGCATCAAAATGGTATGCGACCATCCTCATGCCTCGTGTAGTGCATGCAATAAAAGCCCTGACTAGTGTGGGGATACATTATGTACAGGCCAAAATTAACCTCTACTCAATTTTCAGACTAAAACAATATATGTGTTGAAAATCAGTGAAGTTTGTTCAGATTATATTTTGGCTCTCCCACTTTCCAATGATACATACATGTATAAAGATTCATACCTGTCAGGGCAAAGGTGACCCAGTCCACCAGGTGAGCAGTGAGGCTCATAGGCCTCTTGTTTGTCTTTATTGTATATGCCTCTCTTTATTTGTTTACAGATGCTCAAAGCCCCCCAGATGTTCAGGAAGTAGTCATAGACCCGTCTTAATAGCAACATAATAATTAGCACAAATTGTGATCGTAGGACTCCAAGGATTAGTGCTTTCATTTGTCTGTCTTTCACCTGCTGTAGGTTTGTAGAGATACATGTAGCTGTGTGTAGGGGATTTGTCAATCATGAAATAAATTTATTCAGTAAATGTACAGTTTGTTGAATTAAACTGTGGTCATCCATATGAACACAGACTGGCTTCTGGGTATATTATCTTTTTTACTCTGTTTCCAGTTTGCTGAACTAAGCATTAAATGCTGTATGATGTCAAAAGAAGTTATATTTTGTTTTATGTTTAATATATATATAAACAGGAAAGCTTGATCATTTGTGAATTTTTAGATAGTTTCAAAGTTGAATTTTATTTACAGCTGTAGGTAAACTATATATAGTGTAAACTTTATTGTACAGTTTTAAAATTCATGGTATGAAGAGACCATTTATAAATTATTATCCTAGTTAGGAAGTGCATATGAAATATATTTTCCATAATACTGGCTATTTATTATTCCATTTGATTGGTGATGTGGCTAGTCACTTTGAAGGTATCTACAAGTCTTTTTTTTTTTTAAAAACTGCTTTAGTTTTCATTGTTACAGTGTGTGTGTATTGGTAATATCATTTTGTATGCCTGTTTCATAAGGGGTTTTTTTTTTTTTTTTTTTTTTTTTTTTGATAATCTGTGTTTTCATATCTATGTGATAGTGCTCTCTGGGATATAATTTTTTATGCCCTCATTGACAAATGGGAAACATTCCATTTTAAGAAAATGTGTTTAACAGGAAAAATTGCACCTTGTACAAATATTAAAGGGGGGTCATTCCTCTGTCGTTTTTGTTCAAAGCAATTGATTTTTTGCAAGTATTACAAAGGTATTCAGTATGTGTATTATTATGTTGAGATGTACATGCAAGTTATTTGAGTTCGTTTTTTTAATTTCTCCAAGTGTGAGTTTTTTAAAATGTTATTTTGACCTCACTGTCCTTTGGAATTCTTGTCAATTGATGATAATCTTAATGGTAACCTTCAGTATGAACAGTTTTGTGGGGACTACAGAGGAGTGTTTACAATGGCATTGATGGATTTGTGGGTTCCTTTCACACAAATCCCAAATTGATGTTTATAAAATCTATACATGATGCACCTCCTACATCTACCTCATTTGAATGGTTGTGTTTATCACATGACCTGGAATGATGCAGATCACGTGACCCGTTTTTTGGTATCAGACAAACAATGTCGTCTTCATAAGGTAAATTTATCCTCGAGTGCCATTAGGTTATGTCTGAATACAATTCTACTGTTGTTATCTTTACTAAGCATTCAACATTCCAGGATTTAAAGAAGGAAATGATGTTATCAAATTCACTAACATATGATTAATTATCACCTCCTTGGCAATATAAATTGTGATTTAGGGTGGCTCATTTCACCAAAATTTTATTTAATGAGGTGCTTTAACTGTCCGTATAATAAAATCTTGGTGTAACAAGGCACCTTAACAACCTTGTCAATACATGTACAGACTTAATCCTTCATTTGTGTAGCTTTGTTTTTAATTTCTTTACTTGATGTCATATTTTCGGGTATTTAAGGTTTGTTAATATTTGAAAAGTGATATAAAATGCTGAATTGACATGTTGAAAAATAAAGTAAATGAGTATGAAGAGCATTGTTTGTTGTGATTAGAGACAATATAAGGAAACCTGATATTACTAGTAAATGTGGCTACAGTTGCACAAGGGTTATTTTGGTAAATTGAACTTGTGTTGTTTGTGTAGTGTCTTTTGTGTAATTGAAGTTGGTTGTTGTCTTTCATTACCCTTGAAAATCAAAAGTTAGAAAGTTATCCAATATGCTAAGCAGAGGTCAGTGTTGTGCAATGTATTTTCACTTCTGAGTGTGAAATACCGGTAATGGTATTTGTTCATATTTATGTCCACCTTTGAAAAAGGGGCAGATTGGTTTTCACCAATTGGTCGGTAGACTAAATGTTGTCTCCTCAATATCTTTAGAACCCTTTACTTGACAAACATGAAACATAGTGCACAGGTAGCCCCTAAAATTTTAAGGTGAAGGTCAGTGATCAAAGTACTCTGGACATAAGAAAATACTGTCTGCTTGATATCTTAACTCTGCATGACATACATCAAGTTTGGTACACTAGTACTAAGAAGTAGATGATTTTAGGGTCAGGGTCAAACTACACCTGATATAAGAAAATAACATCTGTTCAGTATTTTGAGAACCTTTCAAACTCGGTAGGGTCAGGGATTAACTATTCTGGACATAAAAAAATATTAACATTCAGGCAAATAATAGCAGAAAAGAACAATAATTCAATGAATGCGAGCATCATGCAATTCAATCAATGCGAGCACTAGCTGAATCATTGCTGTAGCTCACATCAATTTAATCAATGCGTGCAATAACTGAATTATTGCTCTATTCATTCTGTTTCATGCATGCAATAACTGAATTATTGCTCTATTCATTCTGATGCACACAATAACTGAATTATTGCTCTATTCATTCTGTTTGATGCACACAATAATTGAATTATTGCTCCATTCTGTTTGATGCATGCAATAACTGAATTATTGCTCTGTTCATTCTGTTTGATGCGTGCAATAACTGAATTATTGCTCTATTCATTCTGTTTGATGCACGCAATAACTGAATTATTGCTCCATTCTGTTTGATGCACACAATAACTGAATTATTGTTCTATTCATTCTGTTTGATGCACGCAATAACTGAATTATTGCTCTATTCATTCTGTTTGATGCGCGCAATAACTGAATTATTGCTCCATTCGGTTTGATGCACGCAATAACTGAATTATTGCTCCATTCTGTTTGATGCACGCAATAACTGAATTATTGCTCTATTCATTCTGTTTCATGCACGCAATAACTGAATTATTGGTCTATTCATTCTGTTTGATGCACACAATAACTGAATTATTGCACTATTCATTCTGATGCACGCAATAACTGAATTGTTGCTCTATTCATTCTGTTTGATGCACGCAATAACTGAATTATTGTTCTATTCATTCTGATGCACACAATAACTGAATTATTGCTCTATTCATTCTGTTTGATGCACGCAATAACTGAATTATTGCTCTATTCATTCTATTTGATGCGCGCAATAACTGAATTATTGCTCTATTCATTCTATTTGATGCGCGCAATAACTGAATTATTGCTCTATTCATTCTGTTTGATGCGCGCAATAACTGAATTATTGCTCTATTCATTCTGATGCGCGCAATAACTGAATTATTGCTGTATTCATTCTATTTGATGCGCTCAATAACTGAATTATTGCTATATTCATTCTGTTTGATGCACGCAATAACTGAATTATTGCTCTATTCATTCTGTTTGATGCACGCAATAACTGAATTATTGCTCTATTCATTCTGTTTGATGCACGCAATAATTCATCGAGAGAGTTGGAGCAACTATCTAATTACGATTTCTTCAATTCAACATGGCCACAATTTGATAACTAGGGATTTCTTTAATTCAATGGTTGCTCTCTTCAATTGAATTTTAAAGATGCTATCAAAACATTTATACTTTGCTCAATAATTGATGGTATCTTCAAATAATTAAAGATATCTTCAACTATTTGAGTTTATGTTAACTTAGCGCTTCATATGATTGATTTGATTCATGCATCGATTGAATTATTGTGGGCAATAGTTGGATAGATGCACGCATTTATTGAAATATTGGGCGCAATAAATGAATTAATGCGCGCACCTAAATTATTGCTCCCATTGATACGCACATCGTGTTCTCATCAATTAAACTTATGATGGAATTCTTGCTCGCAACTTAATTTGGAACTCGGTATAAATGATTTTGGGTCTCTTTAGCTCAAATGAAAATACAAAATGTATCTTTAGTTATAATTTTAATTATTTACCAAGATTTTGTATAAGAAATTAATGCGTGCATCATTATTTTAGTTGTGGATAACTGAATTGAAGATATTACATATGAGATAATTGCTCATTTTACAAGCATCACTGCAGACGTCGTGAATGAATTGAAGCATTGTGTGCATTACAGTAACTGAATTACTGCTCTTATTAATTGAATTATAGCGCGCATCATGCATTATATTGTTCATATCACCAATTCCTTTCAAGAGAGCAACAATTCAATTCTGACAGCAGAATAACTACTGCTGTTAACAATTCAATAATTTAGATTTGAGGGGATCTTTACTTGAATTGTCGTGCGCACAAAATGAATTGATGATAATTATCATCAAATAATTACTGACATCTTCAATTATTTCAGTTGATTTTACACGTAATTTGGTGTTCCAGAGCGGTGGTCTACTGCGGTCCATTGAATGTTCTCCCTTTCATGTTACAAATGGTATAGATGAACATGGGTTGCAAAGTGTACAAATGAACTTGGTTTCTTCTTTTTTTTCTTTTCTTTTTTTTTTTTTTTTTTTTTTTTTTTTTTTTTTTTTTTTGGTTGAGAAAATTAGCACATCTAATGATTGCTGAAACTTCTCTGCCTGGTTCACACAGCCATCTTAATTACAACTGGGGTATCGTAGACACTGTAGCACCAACAAGAATATTTTTAATTTTAGTTTCTGCTTCAGCTGTACACAGGTGATAGTAACGGACCATTTGGCTCTATTTACGGCACGGAATTGAAAGAAATTAAAGTTAAACTGAGATAAGGTCTTACCCCGAGTCATTAATAGACAAATATATATAAGTCATGGGATAGATTGAAGTAAAATGATAATAATAATAATATTAATAAAACAGAGAACAAAAACTTATACGAATGAATGTGTTTCCTGAAATTTTTAATTGGAACGTGGAATCAAAGTCTTAGTGCGTTCTCTCTCTCTCCCTCTCTCAATCCCCATCCCCCCCCTCTCTCTCTCTCTCTCTCTCTCTCTCTCTCTCTCTCTCTCTCTCTCTCTCTCTCTCCGACGACGACGACGACGACGACGAATTTATTGTGAAGAATTAGAGCATCTAAGATCACAAAACATTCCATTTGAGAGAGTATACATTCGTTTGGAGAGAGGCCAGGTTCCATGCAATATGTCTACGAGGTGCCGTGTTAGTATTCATTGTCATTTAGTGATATAACCTATCCTAATAGGTGATACACATATCACCTAGTGAAATGAATGATAGCACCTAGTGAAATGAATGATAGCACCTAGTGAAATGAATGATAGCACCTAGTGAAATAAATGATAGCACCTATTGAAATGAATGATAGCACCTATTGAAACGAGTGATAGCACCTATTGAAATGAATGATAGCACCTATTGAAATGAATGATAGCACCTATTGAAATGAATGATAGCACCTATTGAAACGAGTGATAGCACCTATTGAAACGAATGATAGCACCTATTGAAATGAATGATAGCACCTATTGAAACGAGTGATAGCACCTATTGAAACGAGTGATAGCACCTATTGAAACGAGTGATAGCACCTATTGAAATGAATGATAGCACCTATTGAAACGAGTGATAGCACCTATTGAAATGAATGATAGCACCTATTGAAATGAGTGATAGCACCTATTGAAATGAGTGATAGCACCTATTGAAATGAGTGATAGCACCTAGTGAAATGAATGATAGCACCTATTGAAATGAATGATAGCACCTAGTGAAACGAGTGATAGCACCTATTGAAATGAGTGATAGCACTTATTGAAATAAATGATAGCACCTAGTGAAATGAGTGATAGCACCTATTGAAATGAATGATAGCACCTATTGAAACGAGTGATAGCACCTATTGAAATAAATGATAGCACCTATTGAAATGAGTGATAGCACCTATTGAAATGAATGATAGCACCTATTGAAATGAGTGATAGCACCTATTGAAATGAGTGATAGCACCTATTGAAATGAGTGATAGCACCTATTGAAATGAGTGATAGCACCTAGTGAAATGAGTGATAACACCTAGTGAAATGAATGATAGCACCTATTGAAATGAGTGATAGCACCTAGTGAAATGAGTGATAGCACCTATTGAAATGAATGATAGCACCTATTGAAACGAGTGATAGCACCTATTGAAATAAATGATAGCACCTATTGAAATGAGTGATAGCACCTATTGAAATGAATGATAGCACCTATTGAAATGAATGATAGCACCTATTGAAATGAATGATTGCACCTATTGAAACGAGTGATAGCACCTATTGAAACGAGTGATAGCACCTATTGAAACGAATGATAGCACCTATTGAAATGAATGATAGCACCTATTGAAACGAGTGATAGCACCTATTGAAACGAGTGATAGCACCTATTGAAACGAGTGATAGCACCTATTGAAATGAATGATAGCACCTATTGAAACGAGTGATAGCACCTATTGAAATGAATGATAGCACCTATTGAAATGAGTGATAGCACCTATTGAAATGAGTGATAGCACCTATTGAAATGAGTGATAGCACCTAGTGAAATGAATGATAGCACCTATTGAAATGAATGATAGCACCTAGTGAAACGAGTGATAGCACCTATTGAAATGAGTGATAGCACTTATTGAAATAAATGATAGCACCTATTGAAACGAGTGATAGCACCTATTGAAATGAATGATAGCACCTATTGAAATGAGTGATAGCACCTATTGAAATGAGTGATAGCACCTATTGAAATGAGTGATAGCACCTATTGAAATGAGTGATAGCACCTATTGAAACGAGTGATAGCACCTATTGAAATGAATGATAGCACCTATTGAAATGAGTGATAGCACCTATTGAAACGAGTGATAGCACCTATTGAAATGAGTGATAGCACTTATTGAAATAAATGATAGCACCTAGTGAAATGAGTGATAGCACCTATTGAAATGAATGATAGCACCTATTGAAACGAGTGATAGCACCTATTGAAATAAATGATAGCACCTATTGAAATGAGTGATAGCACCTATTGAAATGAATGATAGCACCTATTGAAATGAGTGATAGCACCTATTGAAATGAGTGATAGCACCTATTGAAATGAGTGATAGCACCTAGTGAAATGAGTGATAACACCTAGTGAAATGAATGATAGCACCTATTGAAATGAGTGATAGCACCTAGTGAAATGAGTGATAGCACCTATTGAAATGAATGATAGCACCTATTGAAACGAGTGATAGCACCTATTGAAATAAATGATAGCACCTATTGAAATGAGTGATAGCACCTATTGAAATGAGTGATAGCACCTATTGAAATGAGTGATAGCACCTATTGAAATGAATGATAGCACCTATTGAAACGAGTGATAGCACCTATTGAAACGAGTGATAGCACCTATTGAAATGAATGATAGCACCTATTGAAATGAATGATAGCACCTATTGAAATAAATGATAGCACCTATTGAAATAAATGATAGCACCTATTGAAATAAATGATAGCACCTATTGAAACGAGTGATAACACCTATTGAAACGAGTGATAACACCTATTGAAACGAGTGATAGCACCTATTGAAATGAGTGATAGCACCTATTGAAATGAGTGATAGCACCTATTGAAATGAGTGATAGCACCTATTGAAATGAATGATAGCACCTATTGAAACGAGTGATAGCACCTATTGAAACGAGTGATAGCACCTATTGAAATGAGTGATAGCACCTTTGAAACAGTGAAACGAGTGATAGCACCTATTGAAATGAATGATAGCACCTATTGAAATAAATGATAGCACCTATTGAAATGAATGATAGCACCTATTGAAATGAATGATAGCACCTATTGAAATGAGTGATAGCACCTATTGAAATGAGTGATAGCACCTAGTGAAATGAATGATAGCACCTAGTGAAATGAATGATAGCACCTATTGAAATGAATGATAGCACCTATTGAAATGAATGATAGCACCTATTGAAATAAATGATAGCACCTATTGAAATGAATGATAGCACCTATTGAAATGAATGATAGCACCTATTCAGATGGAACATAAGGTGATATCCTATTCCACTACGTGATGTCACCTATTCGAATGGGTCATATCACCTATTTAAAAGGAATAGATTATATCACTTATTTGATTATGTGGTATCGCGTATTGGTATGGGTGATATCTTCGATCAAGACAATGTAGCTTGGAAAATATGGCGACCGCGAAAGCAAAGGATGAAATTGTATAAGAAACTTTCAAAGAACGATTCTTTTGAGATATCTTCAGTTGAATTAAAGACACCTTCAATTCTAATCAGATAACAATTTAATTTTCTAAGAGAATATTTTAATTCAAATTCAAATTCTTTATTGGCGCAACACGTCAACTAATCACAACTTTCGAGAACTTCTGAGTCTCTTCAAATAATTGGGCGGATCCAGGAATTAAAGTTAGGGGGCAACTTCATGAGGGGGACCAGTGGGTCTAGGGTGAAGCCCTGGTTGGGGCACAGAGGGCGAAACCCCTGGAACCTCCTGGATTTTATAGGGCTTGAAATATATCTCAGGGCAATGTAGTCAGCCTGACTATTTTCTGTCATTTTGAATAAGGTGAAATTAATAAAATGACACAATTTTTAAGGGCTTTATATATATATATATATATATATATTTATATATATATATATATATATATATATATATAAAGCACAAACAAACAATTATAACACCCAACCTTACGTTTACCCCTAGGATCTAAACGATACATGTGATAATCAATTAATTAATATATAAAGCACTAAATAATCACAACTAGGTACTGAAAACTTTCGCCCCAGCCCGGGGTCGAACCAGCGACGTACGGCACCCACCGCCTAGCAAGATTGTCAAACCAGTGCGCAAGTCCACTCGGCCACAACGTCAACGTCGTTGTGGCCGAGTGGACTTGCGCACTGGTTTGACAATCTTGCTAGGCGGTGGGTGCCGTACGTCGCTGGTTCGACCCCGGGCTGGGGCGAAAATTTTCAGTACCTAGTTGTGATTATTTAGTGCTTTATATATATATATATATATATATATATATATATATATAATATAAGTTCTCCCAATAAAAGTAACAATAGCCTAAATCAAAAGATCTTAGATTGAAAAAATAATTGCCTCTTTTATCGTTTATTTATTATTTTTTTTTTTTCTAAGCAAGAGACAATAATTTACCTTAGATTTGAAAATTTAGGGGGTGGGTGCCGGGTGCCCCTTATAAACAATTGTACGGAGACAACAATTCAATCAAAGATACTGAAAATGTTTACTCGGGATATCATTTAAGGTATCACACCGGTAATTGTCAATTGTAGTTCTATATATTTAAAGAATTTTGTTTTCCTTGCGCGATTTTTCTCATTTCCTCTTCTTCTTTTCTCTTAATTTTTGTTCCCTGATTAGGAAATTTTGTGTAATTTGTAGAAATAACCAAAGGAACTATTTGCTGTTGGTAGCTGGGGCTACTTCCTGAGGTGCACTTCGGCTGTTTACAAACATGTGAAAAACACGTGGATTTGAGGGTAGTCTTGTTTGCAGGTAAATTTTTTTTTCAAAAATCCCGCGTAGGGTGTTGTTTTTCTGGTGTCGGTAGACGAGATAGGTAACATAGAACGCTTCCGACTGCGTTATTCGGCATCAATTCTGTAAACTGATTTTTAATGATTTTTTTCCCTCTATAGTAATATATAGTGAAAATAATTACTGATTGAAGATAGCTGCTCGGCACGGGCTAAGTGTGTCGCAGTCTGTACAATGGACAATGTTGTTTACTGTTGGAATGCAAATGGAGTGTATCGTTTTGTTTCATGGATTATGCAAATAAAGGGAGTTTTATTACTACTTAGAGTATTTTCGATAAGTGTGCACGAACATCTGCGGTCCTTTACAGACATTACGAGTAGGCCCAGGTAAATGGTCGTCCGCATTCGATGCGTTTTCATGGCGAGCATACATGCCATTTTTATAAGTACAGTAGTATTTATGTCTTTGCCTTTTACTTGAAGTAATTGTGAATGGTGTAGATTGTATACTCTTTGCTTATTCCATTTTATCAATAGATGAAATATTTCTCCGCATTTTTGTATAGTTTTGACATATTTACTGCAAATGTACGCACGTTCACGTAAAGAAAAGGCATTCTATATACATGTATATTTATCCAAATATATACTCAACAAAAAAAGAAACGCATATTCAGATTATACATAATAATTTAATTCTTCAGTTTACATCTTATTTTTATTTTTTTAAAAGTTTAAATGCAGTAAACCGTCCTGTAATAAAAATCAAACATGTCTCATGTTGGTGTGTTGAACAGTTAAGAATAATATCACAGCTTCTCTCGGTCCATACATATGGAGCGCCAAATTAACATAAACTCAAATAATTGAAGATATCTTCAATTATTTGAAGATATCATCAATTCATTTGATGCGCGCAACAATTTAATTAAAGATCTCTTCAAATAATTAATGATATCTTCAATTCTGAATTATTGCGCGCATTAAATCAATTGATGATAGCATTAATTCTTCTGCTGAATTGATGCACGCTTTAATTGAATTAATGATCTCTTCAATTGAATTAATGATATCAACAATTGAATTGATGCGCGCTACAATTAAATTGAAGAGAGCAATAATTGATATAATGCGCGCATTAAACAATTGATGAGAGCAATAATTGAATTGATGCGCGCATTAATTCATTTGATGAGAGCAATAATGGATTTAATGCGCGCATTAATTCAATTATTGCTCTCTTCAATTGAATTAATGATATATTTAATTCATTTGAAGAGAGCAATAATTCTTTTAGAGAGAGCAACTAAATAATTAAAGATATCTTCAATTCAACATATCCACAATTGAATTAATGATCTCTTTAATTGAATTGTTGCTCTCTTTAAAAGAATTGATGCGCGCATTAATTCCTTATACAAAAGCATTGTAAATAATTAAATATATCTTCAGTTGAATTAAAGAGATCATCAAATTATTTATACCGAGCTCTAAATCAATTATTGCGAGCAATATTTCTACGAAATTAATGCTCTCATCGGTTGAATTGAAGAGAGCGATAATTGAATTAATGCGCGCATCAAATCTATTATTGCTCTCATTAATTCAATTGATGCTCTCATCAATTGAATTGAAGAGAGCAATAATTGAATTAATGCGCGCATTAAATCAATTATTGCTCTCATTAATTCAATTGATGCGCGCATTAATTCAATTGATGAGAGCAATAATTGAATTGAAACGCGCATTAATTCATTTGATGAGAGCAATAATTGATTTAATGCGCGCATTAATTCAATTAAAGAGAGCAATAATTGAATTGATGATATCTTCAAATAATTGAAGATAAGTTATTTGAGTTTATGTTAATTTGGCGCTCCATACATACAAGGTAACAATTTAATGACTGCATTACAGTGAGTTTTAATATCGCGTATGTCCTCCGTTTGCATCAATTCCAGCCTGTACACGTCTTGTCATAGAGTTAATAAGCTTGTTGATGGTAACCTGAGGGATATTGTTCTATTCCTGCAACAAGGCCTGCTCTAAATCCTGGATGGTGGTTGGTGGATTGGGACGGCGTCTAACTCGTTTATCCAGCTCATCCCATAGATGTTCAATTGGATTGAGGTCTGGTGAGAACGCTGGCCATGGAAGAACATCCACGTTGTTCGTCTGCAGAAAATCCGAGCACACCCTTGCCGCATGCGGCCTTGCGTTGTCCTGTTGCAGAGTCAGATTGTGCTGATGGACAAATGGAACAGCCAAAGGAACAAGGATTTCATCACGATATTTTAGTGCATTCATATTGCCACGAATTACGTGGAGTGGTGTTCACCTTCCGTAAGCAATACCTCCCCACACCATAACGTTTCCACCACCAAAGCGATCTCTTTCAATTACACAACAGTCTGCAAAACGCTCACTCTTCCGGCGATACACACGTGGACGACCATCAGCTCTATACAAATTGAATTTCGACTCATCTGTGAAGAGAACTTGATGCCATTGTCGTCGCCTCCAAATTCTAGGGTCATGCTGTCTTAACCAATCCATTCGTCCCTGGCAACGTCTCGGCGTTAGTGGATTTCCAATGTGTGGACGTCGTGCACGAATTCCAGCTCCTCGCAGTCTGCTACGAACAGTTTGAGCACTTATACGCTGATTTCCTCATCCAGCAATCGTAGCAGCAGTCTCTACAGCAGTTTTGAATCGACTGCGCAGGTGCTGAAGGCGGATCTGACGGTTCTGCCTGGGAGTGGTAACCCGCGGACGGCCAGTTCTTGGTCTGTCATCTGTGCTTCCCAGCTGGTGGAGACGAACATTTAACCGCTGCACAGTCGATTGATGTACTCCAAATGCAGTTGCAACATCCTGTTGCGTAGCTCCGGCTAGTAGCATCGTTACAGCCCGGTTGCGTTCATCTTTGTTTAGGCGCGGCATTGCGGCATCAAACATGCCATAAAATCTTAAATATGGGTTTGATAGGAGTGTTTGTTGTTTCCCTAAATCCAAAATATTAATGACAATAGACCCCCGATTTACAAGAAATCGTGCAAAACACTCTTTTTATAAACATGATTAACCGAGCGAAACATTTCGACACTGGGGTTTGAAAGGTCCATGCTGTGTTTTAAATAGGCCACAGGTATCTATTGATAGGCGTGATAGTTATTCCATGTACTGTTTCAAAAAAATTTTGATGAGTAAAAAATATATGTTTCTTTTTTTGTTGAGTATATATATTTAGATTGATTTACTACTGTACGATATGTTTATTATAATTTTGAGCACTGCGTGGTGTTCCAAAACGTGATTTCATTTCTTCTTGATGTCCTATAAATTAGTATCGGAGATGTACGTGTTACCTGTCGAAGCTACCCGCACTGGTAAATCGAAGACACTGATGTGAAGTGAAGCGTAGCAAAGCTCGTCCCCTTATATACCATGCGAACCCTGATACATATAATAATTTAAAATCCACCTATGACGTCATTCTTTTGTTCGAACACTCCATCATGTATTTTTCAGGAATGGAGAGTTCGGAAAGTAGGTCAACCTTTATACAAGTAGATATAAATGCATGCAACAAAAGAATGAAAAACGTAAGACATGATTAAAATGCACAAAACTTAGGTAACAGGGGACAGTTTCGCACTATAGGCCCGTTCAACTTTTTCAAAAAATGGAATTACCCCGTATTTGAAGTGATATTACATGTGTAAAAATGTATACAATAATTTTAGGATGCATGTCAAATGTAGCTGAGTGCTTAGTAAAAATGTTGATATACAACATGTAGGTGTCACCATGATTCCTAGCATATAGATGGGTGCAAAAACGAAACTAAGACACGTGGTCAGTTGCTGAAGAAATTCCGGTGAAAACATGCAGGGTCTAGCAAAAGGTCTGTAGCTGTGAGGGAAGGTGGATGGCCCCATATGAGAGGTAGATTTTTGAGAAGGGCAGATAGGGTTCTTGATTGTGCACAGTGTCTAAATCCCCATGTTTGGTACTGTGATGGTGTGGGGGTGGTGCGGATTAGCCCAAATGAGGGAAAATCAAAGCAAAAAAGGGGAAACTGCTCAGAGCATGTTTTGTGCACCAGCACCAGTATTTATAGATTACATGTAATTTAGGGTCATAATTTATTAACTACACTAATATGAAATACAAGTATTGACATAAAAGGGAAATATGATTTTTCATTAGTCTGTCATAATCTGACTTTGGTGTATACCCCCTATCCACATGTTTCAAAACCAAAGAAACTGTCCCCTGCCACCTTAGTTTTTATTAATCCAGCAAAGGTGGATTTTAAGTGGGTCAATGTACGAGTATCACTCCATTCCTTAAAAGCAATGGAGCGATACTCGTACATTAACCCTTACAGAAATTCCAACTAATATGGCGGATTAGCAGAGAAATATGGCGGACCTATATAATTATACTGTATTTATTAATTCATGTCAGCTTTAATGTCAAGATTATTCCGGAATTTTCGCATCTGTTGCTATCATTTTGATTTATGTGCATACCTCCGTTTCCCGTGTGAATTTTAATGTGTTGTAAGAATAGAAAATTATGCCACTTTTAGAAGGTCTAAGTTATAGCAGCGACAAAAATGTTATCGTATTTGAAATAGGAGCTGCATATACAAGGTATTTTTATATTGAAAAGAAATAGAAAAAATACAAAAATCGATAATCATAACCCCAGCTTTATGAGATAAGACAAGTGGGTTTTACTTAATTTCTGTGGAAACGAGGGGGTTATTTATATTCGGTCTTTCGAGGGAAAGACCGAATATAAATAACCCCCTCATTTCCACAGAAATTAGCTTTTACTATGCATTGAACAGGTTGGGAACACTTCCCCAATAGCGAGATATTCTCGCTAAAACGCGATTATCTCTCTTTAGCGAGAAAGTAAACATTACCATAAACAGCAGCTAGGTGTTTTGGCGTCTTTATTGAAAATAATTGCAAATCCCTTGCAACACTGAATAAGTGCGACACACACTCAACATGTTGCGAATTGTTTCTATGAAATTGACAACATAGTCAAGAAATTGCATATCAAAGTTGCTGTGTAAGAGGGAAGCAGTCTGAAATCTAATACACATCATGAGTGTTTTTGTTTTGATTAATATATTTGCAAAAGTATCAGACATTTTAGCACTTTTTCTTCTTTTCATGTGTACTCCACGGGTGTTTTTCTCGGTTGTACTGGATATGTACTAGATATGGTTACTCTCGCTAGAGAGGGATAATCCCGTTTTAGCAAGAATATCTTGCTATAGGGGAAGTGTTCCCAACCTGTTGAACAGTTAGGATTTTGCATGCTATGAATAGATATATAATGTAAAATTATCAGGTGTTGGAAAGTTTCAGCAACAAGACATATTTGGCACCAAGTACAATGTTTTGGCATTTTAATAATTTAGCTATATCGGTAGGGCGAAGCCCTTTCACGGCCTGTTGGGCCGTGAGAGCAGAGCTCTCTCTCTCTCTCTAAGTGCCACATATATGTATGTTTAATAGGAAAATATAGAAAAGTGATGAAAAATTAAACCATACCTATCGAATTTGAAAATTTTGGTCAGATTTGAATATAAGCAAGAGGGTATGTATTGCTCCATTTTGAATCTTGCCTACCCAAGTTCTCATCATTCTGAGATGTTACATACAATTTGTAAAAGCATGTAAACCACATGTTCTTAATCCTATATATAATCACTCTACGATTAACGTGATTGTACCATGTCTCAATTTGTTAAACACCGACACTGAACATGATATCACTAAAATGTCCAGTGGTTTTTTCAGTACTTTGGAACAGGGGCCCTGGACCCTTACAACTGGGAAAATTAGCAACAAAACAAGAAATTGGGAAAATTCATTATTGATAAAAATTTGTGATATTCATTTAGATTGAAGTGTCTTTAAGGTATAATTAATGTAAAACAACCATGCTTCATATCTAATAAATGCCAGTACTGCGACTGTCCACTGTACCAGAAGTCACGAGGTTTTCATCACCAGAAGTGCCATAATAGATAAAGTGTACACAATATAATCATTTTGTTTAGATACGTCATACTAAGAATTTTCGGAATATTTACGATTGAGAATTTAGTCAGATTTTGGGAAAATTTCAGGTAAATTTGGATTGGAACTAGGGCCAATATTTGGCCCCAAATCAGGCCCCATAAAAACACTGACTGTTTACATCAATGGGGATATATATATATATATTTACCGTCTTCAATGAATAGGTGGATCAAAGATCTAAGTCGTGTAACAAGGTGTTAGGACGCTTTGATGGAGCTGTCCTCACATGACTTTCTCCACTTGAAACCTATTTTTAAGTCATTCTCTTTTAAATTTAATCAAATTTGTTTCTTTGAAATTTTGAGAAACGCTTTATTTTAAAATTGTTTTCAATGCTGTGTATTTATTTCATCACAAGGGTATATTTCTACCTTGATTGTTCTGAACCAGTCACTCACTGAATTTGACAAAATAAGTTACATCACAATAACTGACATTTTATTAAATTCAATTGCTGCAGAAAGTCTGTTATGTAATCATACAAGGAAAAAGGTCGTTGACTGAATTAGATGAAGTATGGGGTGTTGTAATGTATTTTGGCAGCCATATAATTCAGCAAGTCACTGGATCAGTAATTATAACATAATACATTTCAATTGTTAACATAGGTACCTGTTAAAAAATATTTGTCACATTTAGCTTAGGCCAAGTAAAATTAATTAGTAGATTATCATTCAAACTTCACAAAAAAATGGGGCGGGTGGGAGGATTTTATTTTTTATTTTTCGCCATGGTATTCTTGACCTCGAAAATGCCTTCTCTCATTGAGAAAAGGCTTTATAAATCATAATTACATGTGTATTTGGGTTTTTAAAAGGCAAAGTGAAACAAAGTACGTTTACGATACCGGACCGGACATAAAAATATCTGGAAATCGTAATTTTGAAAAATAAAAAAAATCGGGGCGGGGCGATTTTCGAGGGGCGGGCGGGAATGATAATCTACTAATGAATTTTACTTGGCCTTATAGATAGTATGGCAACAATAAACTTTTTGAATGGCTGATAAGAATGTAAATGACTACAAAATATGAAATATAATCAGAAGAAAAGTTGTAGATTGCTGATATTAATTTTGTTGTGGGGAACAAATGAAGGGGAGGGGGGGGGGGGGGGTTACAAGGTGCAGTGGTCACATGCCTGTGAACAGCAACAGTTCAGTAGGTAGATCTTCAGTTTAAACTGGAATCATAATTTTGTTATAAACTGATGGAAGAGGGAACATTACTGCAGCTTCCCAGAGTTGAAAAAAGATGCAATTCTAATTTCTTCAAAATATGATGTTATTTTTATCTTCACCCAGGAAGGATACTATATGTATTGGAATCCTTTTCCTTTGATGATACATTTTTATACGCCCGTCTTTAGACGGGACGTATTATGGTACAGCGATGTCTGTATGTCCGTCCGTCTGTCCGTTCGGGGTTTTCTCTGTATAATTTCATTTCCCTTTCACATATCATGCTGAAACTTGCTGTGTAGCTTCTTTGTGGGGCACTCTGGATCATACTGCAATTTTGATCCATTTCGAGCTTTTTTTCAGGAGTTTTGCCCCTTTATTTGGAAATAGTTATTACATGGAGGGTACATAATTTGTCCGCCCTACTCCTCCCACAGTTTTCAAGTGAGAGCCTTCTTATTATGCCCCCTTCAAAGAAGAGGGGCATATTGGTTTGCACCTGTCGGTTGGTCGGTAGACCACATGTTGTCCGCTCAATATCTTGAGAACCAGACTGGTCGTTAGACCACATGTTGTCCACTCAATATCTTGAGAACCATTCACTTGATGATAATGATATTTCATATGTGGGTTGGTTATGAGTAGAAGAGGACCTCTATTGTTTTTCAGGTCAAAGGTCAATCTACTCTGGACATAGGAATATAATGTCCGCTCAATATCTTGAGAATCCTTTGCTTGAAAAACATCAAACTTAGCACACTGGAACATCCTAAGGAGTAGATTACCCCTATTGGTTTTGAGGTCATATGGTCAAAGGTCAAACTGGACATAGGAATATACTGACCATTCAATGTATAGAGAACCCTTTGCTTGACAGACATCAAACTTGGTACACTAGTACATTTTCAGAAGAAGATGACCCCTATTGATTTTGAGGTCACATGGTCAAAGGTCAAACTGGACATAGGAATATACTGTCCGTTCAATATCTTGAGAACCCTTTGCTTGACAGACATAAAACTTGGTACACTGGTACAACTTCAGGAGAAGATGACCCCTATTGATTTTGAGGTCACATGGTCAAAGGTCAAACTGGACATAGGAATATACTGTCTGCTCAATATCTTGAGAACCCTTTGCTTGACAGACATCAAACTTGGTACACTGGTACGTCTTTAAGAGAAGATGACCCCTATTGATTTTGAGGTCACATGGTCAAAGGTCAAACTGGACATAGGAATATACTGTCCGTTCAATATCTTGAGAACCCTTTGCTTGACAGACATCAAACTTGGTACACTGGTACAACTTCAGGAGAAGATGACCCATATTATTTTTGAGATCAAAAGTCAATTGTTGAACTGGACATAGTAATATATTGTTTCCTATTTTTAAGAATTATTTGGTTGATTGACACCAAACTTGGTACACTGGTACAACATAAGGAGTAGATGACCCCTATTGATTTTTAGGTCACATGGTCAATTCACTCTTGACATAGGAAGATATTGTCTGCTCAATATTTTAATTGATGATACTACTATCAATTAAATGATGTGTGTGTATAACCCTTTTCAATTTTGCACCATGGGGGGCATATGTGTTTTACAAACATCTCTTGTTTTGTGGAGTGTTTGTATGGGTATTGAAGATGTGCATGTGGGATGGATTTTGATTTTCTACAATTTTTGAGAAAATAACAGGTTGTAGAACTTCGTCTATTTGGAAATTAATATTCTATGGAGGGCACATAATTTGTCCGCCCTACTCCTCCCACAGTTTTCAAGTGAGGACCTTCTTATTTTGTCGAATGTTTGTATGGGTATTGAAGATATGCATGTGGGATGAATTTTGATTTTCTACAATTTTTGAGAAAATTACAGGTTGTTGAACTTAGTCTATTTGGAAATTAATATTCTATGGAGGGTACATAATTTGTCTGCCCAACTCCTCCCACAGTTTTCAAGTGAGGACCATCTTATTTTGTGGAGTGTTTGTATGGGTATTGAATATGTGCATCTGGGGGAAGGATTTTGATTTTCTTCCATTTTTGAAAAAATTACAGGTTGTTAAACTTGGTCCATTTTGAGGAAATCTAGATTTTTAAGCTAAGACCCTTTGTTCATATGAAAGTTTGTCACAGCCTCATGATGGCTGATAATACCTGAAGCAAAGTTATACATATTATAGCACAAGAAAAACACCCTATGTAAGCATTTCACGGGCGTATTATGTACTGTTTGCGGTACTCTTGTTATATACTGATGTAATTTACTCTTTGTTTTTAAAGACTTAAATTCTCTACCCCCCCCCCCCCTCCTGTTAATCAGTGTGTATTGTTTGAAATTAGAATAAAATACCACTATAATTTGAATTTGAATAATAAGTGCTGTACATGACATTATAATACACCATAAACAGAGGTAGCTTGAGGAATTTCTTAATGAGAATAGAGTGAGCATGTCAGATAGCTAAGAGGAAGCTATAAAATGGGTATCCATTTAAGATAAGTTTACCCATTTGACCTAGTTATTATGATGAAATTTGTTTCTTTTGTTCAGATGTGGATTAGCAGGTGAAACTGGTCCACGATGTATTGTGCCAAGTCATGTTAAAAACAAGACAACAGGAAAGGTATTAAACTTGTACTAATAAAACAAGACAACAGGAAAGGTATTAAACTTGTACTGATAAAACAAGACAACAGGAAAGGTATTAAACTTGTACTAATAAAACAAGACAACAGGAAAGGTATTAAACTTGTACTGATAAAACAAGACAACAGGAAAGGTATTAAACTTGTACTGATAAAACAAGACAACAGGAAAGGTATTAAACTTGTACTAATAAAACAAAAATGTACATGTGTGAAGCTTGTATGTTATTGTCATATTTGAGTATTACATACATATGTATTGAATCCTGTGTGAAATTCTAAAAAAAAAAAAAAAAAGAAGGAAAAAAAAGAGAAAATATTTGATTAACAATTAGACCAGTTTTCTGTATAAATGTCTAATTTTAATTAATATCATTGTTGTCATCTTTTTTATTTGATAATGCAGTTTTCATTTTTAGGTCACCTGAATTCATTCAGGTGACCTATTGCTATCTGTTTTTGTCCGTCGTCGTTTGTCGTGCGTTAACATTTGAACATTTTCAGCTTCTTCTCTGAAACCCCTGATCCAATTTCAACCAATTTTGGCATATAGCATCTGTGGGTGGAGGGGAACAAAAATTGTGAAATTCGTGGTCCCTGCCCCCCTGGGGCCTGAGGGGTGGGGCAAAAACCATCAAAATGAGTGTAATTTTAAAAAATCTTCTTCTTTACTCCTGGACATCAAGAAGCCAAACTGTGGGTATAATTATAATGAGCATTGAGCCCTCTACCAAAATTGTGAAATTCATGGCCCCTGGGGCAGGGGTTCTTGTGTTAGGGTGGGGCTCTATTGGTCGTATAGTGAAAATGTAGAAATTCTTTGAAAATCTTCTCTGTCTCTGGGTATTAAGTAGACAAACTAATAGCATGGTAATGATGAGCAAGGATGCCTCTTTATACCCCCCCCCCCCCCCCCCCCCCCCGCAACAAGTTGTGGGGGGGGTATACTGGAATCAGGTTGTCCGTCTGTCCGTCCGTCTGTCCATCCGTAGACGCAATGGTTTCCAGGCTCTAAAGCATTATCCTTTCCACCTACCATCACCATATCATATATATGGACTACCCATGGGATGAAGATGTTCCCTATCGATTTTGGGGTCAAAGGTCAAGCACACTGGACATCGAAGTAGCAATATGGTTTCCGGGCTCTAAAGCGTTATCCTTTCCACCTACAGTCACCATATCATACATATGGACTACCCATGGGATGAAGATGTTCCCTATCGATTTTGGGGTCAAAAGGTCAAAGGTCACGTGCACTGGACATCAAAGTAGCAATATCGTTTTCATTTAAATTCTTTAACGGGTTTTTTCATCGCATGGAGATGCTGTGTTCCTAGATACCTTTTGGATCATAATACTGAAGTTTTACCTACCCATGGGATGAAGATGTTCCCTATCGATTTTGGGGTCAAAAGGTCAAAGGTCATGCGCACTGGACATCAAAGTAGCAACACTCAGAAAAGAGGTAGTTTATACCTATTACCAACACCCTTTGGGAGATTGGGGTAAGCGGGGGGTATTCTTAGTGAGCATTGCTCACAGTACCTCTTGTTAAAAATTGTGAAATTCATGGCCCCTGGATCAGGGGTTCTGGTGCTAGGGTGGGGCTCTATAAGTCATATAGTGAAAATGCATTATTTCTTTGAAAATCTTCTTCTCTGTCCTTGGGTATTAAGTAGACAAACCAATAGCATGGTTATGATGAGCAAGGATGCCTCTTTCAAAATTGTGAAATTCCTGGCCCCTGGGTCAGGGGTTCTGGTATTAGGATGGGGCCCTATTGATCATATAGTGAAAATGCATTTTATTTCTTTGAAAATCTTCTCCTCTGCTGCTGGGTATTAAGTAGACAAACTAATAGTATGATAATGATGATCAAAGATGCTTCTTTCAAAACTGAAATTTATGGCCCCTGGGTCAGGGGTTCTGGTGCAAAGGCGGGGCTGACCACATAGCTATTCAATGTTTCTTCCATCCAAAAGTAAAATTCTTATATTTAAACACAAACCTAATTCAAACATTGGAAGGTTGTTACATGATACTCAGGTGACCTATAAGGCCCCTGGGCCTCTTGTCTTTTTATAGAATGATAGTTAAGATAGTTAACATACTTGTTATAATATTGTGCTTTTTGTGCAGATTGAAAAATTATGGGAATTCGAGACTACAGATCAACTGTATGAAAATCTGAAAGACTTCTTATTTAATCTGTATTTTAGGTGAGATACAGTTCAGGTATTTTAAAGCTTTTTTGTTAATGAGCCGTTTCAGATATAAGAGTACCTTTTATTCTTTATCAAAAATTAAATTTCATGTTTTTGTATTTGATAGACATTTGCTTGTAAATGCAAAAGACAGACGGGTTGTGATTTGTGAATCAATACTGTGCCCTTCAGCATTTCGAGATACTCTTGCCAAAGTTCTTTTCAAACACTTTGAGGTACAGAAGATATATATGTACATCTACTTGAGAATTTACTTATATCATTATTCTATTCAAAATTAAGAGACAAAATTAAGATCAAGATGAATTCAAAAGCGTCTTTATCTATATCAGAATTTGTTATTAGATGAAGAACCTGCACACTTGTAATCCATGTACCAGTGCTTGCTTTCAACATGAATTTCTATATTTCTTTCTATCAGGCCTCTTCGGTGTTGTTTGCTGTCGGACAAGTTAATTGTTTGTTGGGACTTGGAACCAACACAGGGCTGGTGGTTGATGTTGGTTACAATGAGACTATAGTTCTACCAGTAAGTACATAGTTCAACTGGTGGGGACAGGGCTTGAAATTATGTCTGTCCATGATTAAAATTCTGGCAGACTGACCGACATCAGCTCCTTTAATAGTTGGGACTGGTCAGTTTCTTAAACTTTATTTTGGAAAATCACTTGTCCAATATTAAAGGGGCACAGTCATGGTTTTTGATTGATTGAAATTGGCAGTTTTTTTGTTTTAGAAATAAAGATCTTTTATAAATAAGTGGATCAAAGATATTTCCTCACAGGATACACTTTATATTTACATAAAACCCAACTCCCTACAATATGTTTGGAATCATGGTGTTAATCTATATCAATCATGAGTTTGTTTCTGTATGTAAAGAATTGTACGTTATATTTTATATCGTCCTTTAGGTGTACGAGGGAATACCTGTCATAAAAGCCATACAGAGTGTGCCTCTAGGAGGGAAATCTATTCACAAGTAGGTTTGGAAAGTTTGTCTCCTGTAAACCAGTGACTTACTGAATTTGACAGCTGACAAAATGCACAACAGTAGCTGGCATGTCATTCAATTTGGTCAGCAAAATGCATTGTTTTTTTTATCCCGTGGGGATCCAGGTTAGAATAGGTCTTCAGTACCCCTTGCTTGTCGTAGAAGGTGACTAAATGGGGCGGTCCTTCGGATGAGACCACAAAAACTGAGGTCCCGTGTCACAGCAGGTGTGGCACAATCAAGATCCCTCCCTGCTCAAAGGCCATAAGCGCCGAACATAGGCCCAAATTTTGCAGCCCTTCACCGGCAGTGGTGACGTCTCCATATGAGTGAAATATTCTCGAGAGGGACGTTAAACAATATTCAATCATTGTTTCCTTGTGTGAATGTTAAAAAACAGGTGCTAGCAGACAGTCTAGTAAAATCCTACACTCGACTTGCTGCAGTTGATTTATGTAAATTACATTTCAGCTATTGCAGCATATTTTGTCAGCCTTTGAGCGACACACTGATTTTGGCCTGGGTTAATTCTACAGTTCATGTTGCACGTGTGATTTGTTATTTTGTGAAAGGATTCGGATAATAAAATATTTAATATTTCAGTGAAAATTCAATGAATATGACTTATGTGACTGTATTCAAGAGAAATTTTGCTTTATGTTGTAATAACTGGATCAAGAAAATGTACTTCATATCTTATATTTGATAAGTAGCATAATCATTATTGTGATTTTTTTTTAATGTGCAGGAGGATAGAATCTCAACTGAAAGAGGTCGGGAAAATCACAACAGGGAGTGAGGAAGAACAACCCCTGTCCTTGTTACCAGGTACGGTGCCCCATCCAGCGCCCCCCCCCCCCCCCCCCTTCCCCCCAAAACCCAAGTTTTAACTAGGTATAATAACCAGTCAAGCCCCATAAGAACTCCTAACCAGGTACAGTGCCCCGTCAAATATTCCTGACCAGGTGGTTTGGTGCCCCATCAAGCCCCCCCCCCCCTTCCAAAACAACAACTTCTAACTAGGTATAATAACCAGTCAAGCCCCCTAAAACTCCCAAACATGTACAGTGCCCCGTGAAGCCGCCTAAAACTCCCAAACAGGTACAGTGCCCCGTGAAGCTGCCTAAAACTCCTAACTAGGTATGGTGTCCCGTCAAGCACTTTAAAAACTCTTACCCAGGTATAATATCCAGTCAAGCCCCTTAAAAACTCTTAACCATGTACAGTGCAAAATTTTTTACTGCAGTATAGTGTCCCATCAGTAATAAGGTATGTGCCCCATAAAAATCCCAAACCAAATATGGAGTTCAATCAAACCCCATAAAAATTCTAAACTAGGCATCATGTTCTGTAAATCCCCATAAAAAAGTACTAATCAGGTGGTGTTGCATTAAATTCTGTCAAACACCATACAAACTTAATCTAAGTAGTATCCCATTACAGTGAAAAAGAGAGTGCACCTTTTTTTTACTTAAACATGTTAAAGTAATGAAATGTATATTTGAGAGAGAAATATATTTAAATTTGATTTAATTGATGTTCACTTTAAAAAAAACTAATGGGGAAATAGCTGCAAAAGACACTGAAATCAACTCAGATTTACCTGTAAAAGCAATCTACGCTTGAGTAACTTTGTGACCTAAATTCAGACCAAATGTGATACTTTGCTATCTATTGATCAATCCAGCAGGCAATTGAAAACTCAATGGGTCTTTTGTAATTCACTGTAAATCCCATTAAAAAATTCCTAAACTAGATTTGGTAATCCCATCAAGCCCCATAAAAAATCCCTAATTAGGTTTTGTTTTCTGTCAAGCCTCATAAAATCTCCTGGTCAAGCCCCATTAAAAACTCCACACTAGGAACGGTGTAAGAATCATGTGAAAAAGACTTGTAACCATGTTTCATAAGGACCTGTAAAACTCATTACCTGGGACTTCCGACACTTACACAACTAAAGACAAGGTTTAATTTGCGAAAGATTCTCACGAGCGGATACCATGTGGTATTCAACAGGGTCTGGATTCAAAAGTATAAACTTAAAAAAAAACCAAATCACCAACACATGAGAATGCACGATAAATTTATTTGGTTACCTGGGCATTCTCGTGATGTGTTGGTGATCTGTGTTATTTCTTACACAGCTAGTTTAAAACTTCTTATATATTGTATATCCCTCACATGTACACAGAAATTCTTGGATTAAGGTAACAAGATACAATTAGTTAGAAATTATTTCCCCATTGATGTCGTAATTGTATACATAGCATGAATTTATCAGCAAATTTTTACTCAAATGTAATCTTATAATGACATAGAGCAGTATGATTAAAGAAAGACCTTAAAAATCTGTATTACAACATCATTCTCAAATGTCATATGGCAGAGGTCCTTTGCACACTTGGAGCTCTTTAGGTGATTTAAGACTTGCCCAATATCTCTCAGTGATCTCTGAACATCAAAAAGTTTCAGTGTAAACATCAAGGGAGATGATTATGTGATGAAAAATTGAGGATACCACATTTCATGATTATCTGTGAAGATTGTTGAGCTCACACTGATAAATCATGCAGTTGATGGATGGATATATATAGCTTTCTGTGGTGGTCTCCAACAGTCTTCATTTAATATCTGATCAAGTGAGATCACTAGAAGATTAATAGAGATTGCAGAGTGCAGATATTGCAAAGACATTAGAGATGATTGGGTGATCTCAGTGATCACTGGGCAATATTTCTGCACTCTTTGGCCAATCTTTGAGAGACTGCTTATCTTTATGATCATTCAGAGACTGTGACAGGCAGAGTGAAAACTTTTAGGAGACAGTGGAGATCTCTGGGAAATCATGAAGAGGTTGGGGTTGGTTGATCATTGAAACTTTGTTGAGAGATCTATGTAAAGGGGGTTTAAATGGTAAACAAATTTATATATATATATCATTTCGATAAATGCCATGTAGCCAATCAAATTGCATGTTGCAACTAGAATTGAATTATTCACTCCTTAATTGTTTGTGCTGATTAACACCCACTACAGTGTGCAGACAAATTGAATGACACACAGTTAAGGTAACAGGTTTTTTTATTATCAAATTAAACTCTCATTTTTATTTCAGATTGCTTAGATGAAGAAATACTGGAAGATGTTAAAGGTATATTAACATAAAAGAGGGTTTCCCAGTAAATCATAGTAATTCTGATCTCTACTCAAATGAATGAAGGGACTTCTCGTGAATTTTCTTAGATACAGCAGTAGTGACATGTGTGCTTATCATTTGTTTGTACTTATGCCTCGTTCACACGAAGAGTTTAATTCGCATTAAACGTAAGTTAATGCGAATTAAATCTGAACTGCATTCACACGGAGATTTTGATGCGCATTAGTTTACTTCGAATTAAAATTGACGTCGCGATTTAATGCGAATTAAATTTACTTCGCATTAGCTCCGTGTGAACGCTAAGCGAATCTAATTCGAATTAAATGTAGACGCATGCGTAATGGCCAATTTGGGTCACATGCATCATACCCATGGTCAGCTATATATATTAATGTTAGTTTTGTACGAAAAACTAAGCAAAATGATAATAATCACTTAAAACATGTACAAACAGCATGTCATTAGACGTTCCGAAGTTTTAAAATTGGGCCCATGAAGAAACAATATATTGTCTAGATTGAATGCTGGTTGTTGGAGGAAATAACAAGTAATTTCTTGGGAACATATAAATAAACACGACTGTCTGTCCGTCTGTCTGTCTCCAGATTTGTGTCCGGGCCATAACTTCTTTGTTCTTTGACATAGGCATACCATATTTGACACATGAGTGTATCACCATGAGATGATGTGTCATGTACCTTCATGACCTCCATATGACCTTGACCTCAAGGTCAAAATTAAAGGTTTTTACAATGGATTCATGTCAGGGCCATGACTTTTTTGTTCTCTGACATAGGCATACCATATTTGACACATGAGTGTATCGCCATGAGACGATGTGTCGGGTACCTTCATGACCTCTATATGACCTTGAACTTTGACCTCAAGGTCAAAATTGATTATAGGGTTTTGACATAGTCATACCATAAGACATGGGTGTATCACCATGAGACTATGTGTCATGTACATTCATGACCTCTTTATAACTTTGACCTTTGATCTCAAGGTCAAAATTATAGGTTTATACCATGGATTTGTGTTCGGACTATATCTTCCATTTTCTTCTACAAAGGCATACCATATTTTTACACTCAGGAAAGAGGTAATTTATATCTATGTATTAACAACACCCTTTGGGAGATTGGGGTAAGGGGGGGGGGGGTATTTTTAGTGAGCATTGCTCACAGTACCTCTTGTTTTGTAAAATCACCAGCCACAGAAATACCAGTTTCCAATTGTGAAGTTTGGTCACTATGAAAATAAATTTGATATACAATATTAATAATTGTGGTTAGTTTAAGGCTATTGGATGGAATTTCTCATCTCTAGCACCAATAGAAGTTGCACATTTTTAAAATTTTATTTTATAGTAAATGCTTGTGGACCAAAATTAAGGAAAAATAAAAGTGTTTAGAAGATAAGGCATGTACATTAGCAATATCATAGAAATTAAGCCCTTGAGATTATTTAAGGACATACATGTACATGATTTTTCTCAATAATGTATTATTTTTTGTGACATTAGTACGTACAATTCACTTGCATTCTATCTCATTTCTTCAACAACAAAAATCTTTGGGTATATTAGCATTATTCTTTCAGAGTTGGCATATTTTGATAGTTCCTGATTCTTGCAAGTAAAAATATAAAGTAAGTGTTTATGTATTACTGAAGGTTGTGTATATATATATGGACATTTCAAAGTTATTTTAGCAAAAAAGGGAGAAAAATTGGGGATCGCACCCGGGACCATTGCATTTTTTGTTAGGTGATCTAATCGCAGAGCTACCCAGGCCTATATACAATGGTAACATTACCACAATATAGAATTTACCCAGGCCTATATACAATGGTAACATTACTACAATATAGAATTTACCCAGGCCTATATACAATGGTAACATTACTACAATATAGAATTTACCCAGGCCTATATACAATGTATGGTAACATTACTACAATATAGAATTTACCCAGGCCGATGTACAAAGTATGGTAACATTACTACAATATAGAATTTACCCAGGTCTATATACAAAGTATGGTAACATTACTACAATATAGAATTTACCCAGGCCGATGTACAAAGTATGGTAACATTACTACAATATAGAATTTACCCAGGCCTATATACAAAGTATGGTAACATTACTACAATATAGAATTTACCCAGGCCGATGTACAAAGTATGGTAACATTACTACAATATAGAATTTACCCAGGTCTATATACAAAGTATGGTAACATTACTACAATATAGAATTTACCCAGGCCGATGTACAAAGTATGGTAACATTACTACAATATAGAATTTACCCAGGCCTATATACAATGGTAACATTACTACAATATAGAATTTACCCAGGCCTATATACAAAGTATGGTAACATTACTACAATATAGAATTTACCCAGGCCTATATACAATGGCAACATTACTACAATATAGAATTTACCCAGGCCTATATACAAAGTATGGCAACATTAATATAGAATTTACCCAGGCCTATATACAATGGTAACATTACTACAATATAAAATTTACCCAGGCCTATATACAATGTATGGTAACATTACTACAATATAGAATTTACCCAGGCCGATGTACAAAGTATGGCAACATTACTATAATATAGAATTTACCCAGGTCTATATACAAAGTATGGTAACATTACTACAATATAGAATTTACCCAGGCCTATATACAATGGTAACATTACTACAATATAGAATTTACCCAGGCCTATATACAATGGCAACATTACTACAATATAGAATTTACCCAGGCCTATATACAATGGTAACATTACTACAATATAGAATTTACCCAGGCCTATATACAAAGTATGGTAACATTACTACAATATAGAATTTACCCAGGCCTATATACAAAGTATGGCAACATTACTATAATATAGAATTTACCCAGGCCGATATACAAAGTATGGCAACATTACTACAATATAGAATTTACCCAGGCCTATATACAAAGTATGGTAACATTACTACAATATAGAATTTACCCAGGCCGATGTACAAAGTATGGCAACATTACTACAATATAGAATTTAAACCTCTTTCGGAAATCATACAAGAAGTTTTTATATCGAGGAAATGAAAAAAAATAATTTTAAAGGAAATGTCAGGAATGTTGTGTATGTTTTAACTATAAAACTAAACAATCTAAAAATTGTATAAGTGGTTTCAAAGATTTGGAATATGATAAGCAGGCTATATAAGATATGGTTTTGAAATAGGACTTTAAAGTTAGTGGTAGAAGAAAAACTTTGTGCGACTTAAAAAATAACAGTTTACAAAGCAAGTAACTGATATAAAAGATTTAAATATCGGGTACTTTGCTGGGTATCTGTACAGAGGGGTGTAATAATGTTATACTGATTCAGATTAAATCCTATCCACAAGTTTTATTCACAACACAAGGATCCCATGTGTAGCGAAATTGTTGAACAAATCAAAGGATCTAATATTGATTAGATTGAGACACATAATGCAATTTTTAAAATCTCTTTTGCAGTAAGATGCTGTTTTGTAACGAACTTGCAACGTGCCAGCCAAATACACAGGGTCCTCCAGCGTGGGGAAGACCCGTCCAAGGTTCAAGTCTTCACTAATTTATTTTACTAGCCTCAATAAAATTTACTATTTCTTAAATTTGATTTTAACATTTTTTCTTTTTTTATGCTGGTTAGCTCCCCTCACTACCCCCAGGTGTGAATTATCCACTAGATGGCGATCGTCTGCTGCTGGTGAATGGGGCCATCAGGTAAACAATCACATCATAGAGAAAACCACACAAAATATCAACAACATAAATTAAGAAAATGGTGGATGTCAATGTCATTTCTAATCAGTTATATATCAGATGATATCTTGATATTGTCACAAAATTTCTTTTGTTTGTCTATAAGTGTTACATTTCTAAATTTCAAGTAATGCAATTTATTGGTTTACAAACCTTGTCATTCTGAAATGGATCATAATGTGATCTGAATTAATGAGATATACGTAGATGTACTCATATATGTGGTGTATATTACCAATTGAGTAAATTAGGATTTTATTGAACACTCATTGGATATAGGTATATTTGGTTGTTGTGCACAAACTTTTTTCAAAAATAATGAAAACTGAATTTATACTTTTATAAGTGAAATGAATTCAATTTACCATATGGAATGCAATTTTCCATGATATATCCGAATTAAGTTCAAAAGAGTGTGTAAAATTTATATTGATTTATGGAGGGAGGGATAATATATTTCATCTTTCAAACATCATTAAGCATTTACAAATCCCTTATTATACCCCCCGCAACAAGTTATGGGGGGTGGGGGGGTATACTGGAATCGGGTTGTCTGTCCGTCTGTCTGTAGATGCAATGGTTTCCGGGCTCTAAAGCATTATCCTTTCCACCTACCGTCACCATATCATATATATGGACTACCCATGGGATGAAGATGTTCCCTATCGATTTTGGGGTCAAAAGGTCAAAGGTCAAGCGCACTGGACATCGAAGTAGCAATATGGTTTCCGGGCTCTAAAGTGTTATCCTTTCCACCTACAGTCACCATATCATACATATGGACTACCCATGGGATGAAGATGTTCCCTATCGATTTTGGGGTCCAAAGGTCAAGCACACTGGACATTGAAGTAGCAATATGGTTTCCGGGCTCTAAAGCATTATCCTTTCCACCTACAGTCACCATATCATACATATGGACTACCCATGGGATGAAGATGTTCCCTATCGATTTTGGGGTCCAAAGGTCAAGCACACTGGACATTGAAGTAGCAATATGGTTTCCGGGCTCTAAAGCATTATCCTTTCCACCTACAGTCACCATATCATACATATGGACTACCCATGGGATGAAGATGTTCCCTATCGATTTTTGGGTCAAAAGGTCAAAGGCCACGCGCACTGGACATCGAAGTAGCAATATGGTTCGGTTTGTCATGCCATTTGTTTTTTACACTCAGAAAAGAGGTAGTTTATACCTATTACCAACACCCTTTGGGAGATTGAAGTAAGCGGGGAGTATTCTTAGTGAGCATTGCTCACAGTACCTCTTGTTTTTTGTTGGAATTTCGTATTAGTACTTAAATCATTCATTATTACAACTAAACTAAACCAAAACATATTTATATCAACCCATGCATCCATTTTTTGTTTGTATCAAGTGTCCTCAACTTCTCGTAAATCTAAATGTATATCAGTGACAGAAATCTAAATGTATTATCAGTTACAGAAATCTAAATGTATATCAGTAACAGTAATCTAAATGTATATCAGTAACAGTAATCTAAATGTATATCAGTAACAGAAATCTAATCAGTAACAGAAATATCTAAATGTATATCAGTTACTGTAATCTAATCAGTAACAGTAATCTAAATGTATATCAGTAAAAGTAATCTAAATGTATATCAGTAAAAGTAATCTAAATGTATATCAGTAACAGTAATCTAAATGTACATCAGTTACAGAAATCTAAATGTATATCAGTAACAGTAATCTAAATGTATATCAGTAACAGTAATCTAAATGTACATCAGTGACAGAAATCTAAATGTATATCAGTGACAGAAATCTAAATGTATATCAGTAACAGTAATATAAATGTATATCAGTAACAGTAATCTAAATGTACATCAGTTACAGAAATCTAAATGTATATCGGTTACAGAAATCTAAATGTATATCAGTAAATGTCAGTAACAGAAATCTAAATGTATATCAGTAACAAAAATCTAAATGTATATCAGTAACAGTAATCTAAATGTATATCAGTAACAGTAATCTAAATGTACATCAGTTACAGAAATCTAAATGTATATCAGTAAATATCAGTAACAGAAATCTAAATGTATATCAGTAACAAAAATCTAAATGTATATCAGTAAATATCAGTAACAGTAATATAAATGTATATCAGTAACAGTAATCTAAATGTACATCAGTGACAGAAATCTAAATGTATATCGGTTACAGAAATCTAAATGTATATCAGTAAATATCAGTAACAGAAATCTAAATGTATATCAGTAACAAAAATCTAAATGTATATCAGTAACAGAAATCTAAATGTATATCAGTAACAGTAATCTAAATGTACATCAGTAACAGTAATCTAAATGTATATCAGTAACAGTAATCTAAATGTAAATCAGTAACAGTAATCTAAATGTATATCAGTAACAGTAATCTAAATGCATATCAGTAAATATCAGTAACAGAAATCTAAATGTATATCAGTAACAGTAATCTAAATGTATATCAGTAACAGTAATCTAAATGTGCATCAGTTACAGAAATCTAAATGTATATCAGTGACAGAAATCTAAATGCATATCAGTAACAGTAATATAAATGTATATCAGTAACAGTAATCTAAATGTACATCAGTGACAGAAATCTAAATGTATATCGGTTACAGAAATCTAAATGTATATCAGTAAATATCAGTAACAGAAATCTAAATGTATATCAGTAACAAAAATCTAAATGTATATCAGTAACAGAAATCTAAATGTACATCAGTAACAGTAATCTAAATGTACATCAGTAACAGTAATCTAAATGTATATCAGTAACATTAATCTAAATGTAAATCAGTAACAGTAATCTAAATGTATATCAGTAAATATCAGTAACAGTAATCTAAATGTATTTCAGTAACAGTAATCTAAATGTACATCAGTAACAGTAATCTAAATGTATATCAGTAACAGTAATCTAAATGTATATCAGTAACAGTAATCTAAGTGTACATCAGTAACAGAAATCTAAATGTATATCAGTAACAGTAATCTAAATGTACATCAGTAACAGAAAATCAAAAGTAATTGGTATGAGATAAATAGATCATCTTAAATTCTTCAATGTTTCTACTCAATAAAACATGTGACATATATACTGCTTCACAAATATATTTCATAGCGGATATTATGAACCAAAGTAATGCCCTTGTTGTGCTTCAAAGTTTGATTATGGCAATAGAGTTTTAAATTGTTGTCAAAGTTCATTATAAACTATTGTTTGGTGTTTCAGGGAGCATAGTTGTGAAGTTTTATTTGAGCAAGATAATGAACAACAGTCCATTTCTACCATAATCCTGGATGCCATTATCAATGTGAGAAATGCATCATACATGTATTTTTGAAATGCAAAATTACATTGTTTTTTAATTAATTAATAATGTAAAACATGAACGGTACTCAAATTTGACTTGAAATCTGCTAGTAAGATGTACCTGTTTTTTGTCTCTGAATGAAGATCGATCACGAAACATTTTCAGAGGTAAAAAAAATGTACGATCCTGAAAAGTATTTCTTTCCTTAATATAAAGGTAGACAAGTTTGGGAATGTCATCCCACGACTTATATTTGCAGTCTCCTATCGACATGAGAAGGGACCTAGCAGAGAACATTGTCATCATAGGAGGCACCTCCATGTTGCCAGGCTTCCATCATCGACTGTGTGTAGAGTTGTATCACCTGCTAAAGAACAACAAGTATCAGAACGAGCTGTCCATCAAGCTGTTTAAGTTCCACAAACTACCAGCCAAGGAAAACTGCGTCAGCTGGCTGGGAGGTATGGGGATGGGATACTAAGTAAAAACCTTGTGAAATTGGTCTGTGAATTGACAATACAAAAACATCTGTAATTGTTGAAAAGAAACATCATATTTGGCTATCGATGTCTCTTCACGAGATGTGATAAGGAGACTTTGATTTTTAAATACAAGTTGCTGAATAGTGCATATCGATTTCTACTTGCAATGTGAAAATTTAGTACCATGTGATCTTATTTCATTATAGGTGTAGGACTATGGTTAACAGATTTGTGAGGTAATTTTTTTTGTGGCTATTTTTAGGAGCTCTGTTGGGAGCTCTGGAGACACTGCCCAGTAAGTCCATTTCCCGAGACGCTTACCTACAGACAGGGAGACTCCCAGACTGGTGTTGTTTGTCCGAGGAGTCGGAGGAGCAGGAAAAGGTAGCACCAAGGAGCTAGGAAGGACACGACTGACAAAACCAAGGATAAAGTACCAGAGCCATGGATAGGACTTTCAGCTAGACAAAGCTGGAGGACTCAAACCAACTTTAATATGTGCAATAAATTCATCTCTGTTTAGCTTATTTAAATGTAAATAAATCACAGTGGGAGCCATTTTGTACTTTTGTCTGCTTATTTATTACCATGTTCAAGAAAGTCAAATTTCTTGGTGTTATTTATAATCTAATCTAATATCACTCATTATAAAATTGAGCATATTTTATGGTATTTGTTGTATTTAAAGCTTCATTCAAATGATGCAAAGAGCAGGTCTGAAGTTAAATACACAGAAGTTTAATCTTTTAATATTTGGTTATTTCAGCATTATGGACAGATCTCTGTACTTGTATTTATTTATCAATTTGATCAAATATTTTGACTGAAGATGTTTCAATACATCTCTAAAAACAAAGAACTGAAGACAAACATGTTCAAGTATGATATATGATACTGGCATGTAGCAGAGGGTATAAACTGGGCTAGAATATGTAAAATGAGTCATTGACAAGGGAGTTTGATTTGGGAATTACTTTAACACACACCCCCCATCAACATGAAGTTGGGCAGCTTTAATTGCACTTGTGTATTGAAATTCACTTCAACCCATTTCCATTGAATTGAAGGAACTAAAGTTAAGGTTGTTTTGTATTTATATGAACAATGGAAGCATGCAATAATTTGCATAATTACTATACGCAAATTATTCCATGCTTCCACGGTTTTATCTCCCCCATAATACTGTAACAGGAAGAGGAAAAACAGGATTTGAACACCAGGCCCCCTGAATCTCCAGTCAGCTGCTCTACCAACTGATCTATCTTGCCACTGGCAATCAAACCCCATCTGACCACCACATTCCTCCCTCCTTAAGTGTCTTCACACCTTGTTGACATCAACCCAGGATCTTAATCCCCTGCCAGGCATTTTCACCTGTCAGTTCAAGGGGCTGGTCTACGGCACCAAATGTAACATAGGAAAGGAGAAATTAACCCGGGACCTCTGCATTTACCAGTCAGGTGCTTTAACCACCGAGCTATCCAGGGCAATACCCACGGTCCATATAGCCCTAACTACTACATATTTCGCCCTCGAAGACGCAACCCAGATTTTTTTTTTTTTGCCCGGGGGTGGTCACAGCACCCGGTGTAATATAGGAAAAGAGAAAAATTATGGCTGGATCAGGAATCTTAACTCGGGACCCCTGGATTTCTAGTTACGACAGAGTTTACGCTTTAGGATATCCAAAATAAAGCTAGACATAGCATTGTGGCATATATACAAAAAAAAAAAAAAAAACATTTTGAAAATACAAGAGGGTAGGAACGACGACACTTTACACCGGCCTATTGGTATGGAGCACCAAGCTAACATATTCTCAAAATATATTTACCTATCCGAAGATATCATCAATTCATTCGATGCGGGCAACAATTCAATTAAAGATTTCTTGAACTTGAAAAATTAACGATATTAAATTTTCAATTCTGAATTATTACGCACATCAATTGAATTGTTGATAGAAGTATATATTCTGCTGAATTGATGCGCGCATATTGATGATATTAACAAATGATTTTAATGCGCGCAATAATTGATTGATTATATATTGTTTTGGAATTAGAATTTTTCACTAATATGGAGACATCACCATTGCCGGTGAAGCAGAAAAATTTAGGCCTAAGATCGGCTTTTACGGCCTTTGATCAGGACCGAGGTCTTTAACGTGCCACACCTGCTGTGACACGGGGCCTCGGTTTTTGTAGTCTTATCCGAAGAACAACCCCGTTTAGTCACCTAAATATTACGGTTAGGGGTGCTGAAGACTTATTCTCACCCGGATCCTCATGGGGTACGCAATGATTGAATTATTGCTCTCTTCAATGGAATTAATGATATCATTAATTCAATTGATGCACGCAATTATTCTTTTAGAGATATCTTGAATTCAAAATACCATTATCTGCAATTGAATTAATGATCTATTTAATTGAAGTGTTGCTCTCTTGAAAAATTGATGCGTGCACTAATTCCGTATAAAACGCGTTCTAAGATATCTTCAATTTTGCAAATCAATTATGAGATTTCATGTGCGCATCAATTCAATTATTGTGCTCAGAAATCGAATTGATGATATCTTAAAATAACTTTAAAGATATCTTGAGTTTATGTTAATTTGGCGCTCCACATAATTATTATACATGAAGTATGCCTGTATTCACGAGGGGTTGCATTTCATATCCTGGTGTATTTTCAAAAAATAAAATAAATTTTAAATAGTGCAGTAGGCTGTAACCAATCGGATCACGCGCTCGTCCTTTTCCCGTTCATTTGCGGTTACGGAAATAGCCGAGTAGTAACGATTGGACTGTAACGTCATAGTTATATCTACAACATACGCCTAAACGAACGTCAAAGGAACGTAAACTCAAATATGACGTCACAATTAAAATAGTGGCTCGTGAACATGACGTCACAATCAAATCGTCATTTCACTTCTCTTGGATACTAACTTTGAAAATATGGGATCTGCAACAAGCAAAAGGACATCGTTACACCGTAAATGCACAAATTATGACCAGGCAAAATGTAGCTCCACGTCGGTGTCTGGGAACAGTGCAGACTCCATTGGTACGTGTAGTCTTCATTTGGATGACATTAATGAAAAGGAATCCTCGTCTACTTTCGATACAGCAGTATTGAACAACAGGCCCGAGACAGTTCCCTCCATTGAGCCGAATTCTACTTGTAAATACAGCATCCGATCCATTCTAAACGACGAAGAGGCTTCAATTCGATCGCTAAACTCTTGTGATACTGTCACAGTCTCAGACAAGGCAAATGAGTTCACAATGGATGATGATAAATTAAAGTTTAATCACGTTCTCCCACCGATAAAAACTGAGGCTCCTTGCGTTCCTAGTTCAGCACCACCACTGGATGTGAAGAGGTCATGTGGATTCAGCACCCTCGGAAATGCCGAAATCCTGCATATGAAATCCGTCCAGTCAATTGATTTAAAAAAGAAAAGCATCATTACTGAACAGGCAAAAATAATTGATGACTTAAACCGCCAAGGGCTGATTGGGAAAGGACTTGTTAGAGGGCCACATATAAGCATGGCCAAAGATCGAGCTGGGGGCATGGAATACACTCTTACATTCGACACCCCAAAACGACAACTACCTCGAATATTGCCCCGTCAATCGGAGAGACGGCGAAACAATGACAAGCCACGTTGGGAAATAGAGGTTTTACTTACCAACAGTCGCTCTCGTAATAAGCCAAACGAACCCATGGAAAAGTCACCGATTGATCCTCAAAAACTCAAGATTGAAATGCTAGATTTAGATTTACTATAAACACATTATTTGTAAACTGTTTTCGTTGTCATTTGAACTCACCGGAGTTGAAAACTTGATGAGGTTTTGTCTATTCCATCTCAGCTGAAAGCTCAAGTGAACATTTCTGATCGAGATTTGTTCGTCTTCTGTAAACGTTTTCGACTTCACAAGAGCCACAAACGAACCAATTTCATTAAAACTTGGCACAATTAGCATCATAGAGTGAAGGGAATTAAGTGCCTCTTTTTAAAAAGAAGGCCTTCGACTACAGCATATCCTACGGAACCGAAGTGGGGTTACAATGAGATATTTCACATTGGAATAAATGTAGATGAAAATTCTTTAAAACCATCAAGGTTTCAAAGGTCGAATTCATGCTTAGCAGTGTACATTCATTTTTAGTCACACCATGACCCCGGGTTTAGAGCGGGACCACGGTCGTTTTTTTTTTTTTTTAACTATCTACATACGAATTCTTTTAGGGGTCATCCATAATTGTCAACCATTTTCCAAAGTGTGCAAAAAGTACACTTTTTGAGACCCCCCCACCCCCCTCAAAAAGTGTACATCAACCATTTTCAAATTCACAACAAGAAGATCGACAATCAAGTTTATGAGCAATTTAGTTCAAACAATGAGTTCTTTAATATTGGTACCCCTATTTCTTGTTATATATGAATGATATAACGTTTTATAAATGTGCAAATCTTGTGTACATAATAGATTTTTGTTTTTATAGAAAAAAATGAAGATATATCTGTCCTATCTTGTCGTCTTTTTTAAAAAAATTATTTTATAGGCATTACACTTTTGTAACATGGCCAATACTTTTATTTTTTTATAGCCAATAGTAGATGAAATCACGATAAAATAAAACCTAACTCCGCGGATACGAAATAATTCCGGAAGAGAAAAAAAGAGCGTACGGTAAAATTGTCAATTTTTTACCCCCAGAGCGTGCTTTTTGCACACTTTGGAAAATGGTTGACAATTATGGATGACCCCTTAAAGATCCACAAGGATAGAATATGTCAAACCAACGTACAAGTGTGATTACCGAATATATGCAGGGTACACAAAAGTTTGATCAAACCATGCTCTGCGTGGCAAGATAGGACCACTATTAGTCAGAAATATCTGACGTTTTCCTGGCTTTTTTATGATTTTGATATTTACCGTGCACGATCATAAAAAAGCCAGGAAAACGTCAGACATTTCGGACTAGACCACTATAAGCATAATATATAGGCCTATAGGAAATGTAACTGCGCAAGTAAGCGATATGACACATGTTCCACCACATGGCCAATAACAAAAATGTACCCCACAACTTTAAAGGTTTAAGCAGGACAGGAACATCCTTATGTCGTGGTTACTTTTTTGTAAAACGGTGCATGTATTTGGCTCTGCAATTTAAATATACCACACAAGGGCGAATCCACCCCCCCCCCCCCCCCCAAATTCATATGGGGGCGTGCGACTAAAGATAAAAAACTTGTTCAAAAGGGGATTTGCAAACCCTAAAATGACAATTTTTAAAACTGTTCAACCCAAGAGGGTAGCTGTAACCCTCTTCCAGACCCGTCATTGCTAAAAATTGAAGGTCTGTGATGTGCGTGATAAATCATGGTGTATAAAATTTGCATGGCGTCAACATGAACAGCGCGTTGATCAACACAAATTGTATCATTCTACTGAAACTGTGAACATATCTTTTGCTCAAAGCCAGTGCATTGCGACATCTTATTCTAAACGGCAAATCAAGAGAACAGCCCACGGTGGAGTGTACAATGTAGCAGTGCGGGTCCTATGTTCCGAACGAAAAGAACTAAATTATATATATATCCAAAATTGAAATAGAGTCTCAGTAATCGGATACTAATATTTAAAAAATATGAAAAGAAAACACAGAAATCCTCCGTAAAGCTTTTCGGAGGATTTTTGTGTTTTCTTTTCATATTTTTTAAATATATATATATATAAACACCCAAAACCCAATATTCTAAACGGCAAATGAAAACGGACCCATTTCAACTTAATTATCATTTTTAACCTTCTAAGCTGCACTTTCGAGTTTTGCATATAACATCATATATCAATTCTGTATGGTTTCAAAACAAAATATTTCTTAGTTTATTGCACTATATACATATAGTATATCTATATGCATGTATGTATCTGGAGAACGCTACTTTTGCGGTGATGTTACTTTCTGCCCCCCCCCCCCCCTTTTTTTAACAAGTAAATTTTCTGCCACACACATCAACAGTATTTAGTGCAGGTAATGTGGTCCATTTTGCTTCTACTATTTATTTCCAAGTCTCGTAATTTTTAACACCTCGTAACAAAAGTTAGCTACACGTAGCCATGTCCCCCACCCCGCAAAAAAATTTGGAAGCACAAAAGTCCCAGAACTCCTGTAAAATTTGTCGAATCAAAATGACGGCGCAATATGATCAACTACATATGGTGACTAACAATCCTACAAAATCTGTTGAGCGGTTTCGTCGGAGTTATGTCCACAAAGTGTTCCTATAGTGTAGCATGTACAAATTCAACAAAGTTCCACAACTCCTGTAAAAGTTGTCGAATCAAAATGATGGCACAATATGATCAACTTCATATGGTGACGAACAATCCTACAAAATTTGAATGAAACCCATAGGCAGTTTCTGAAAAAGTGTTCCAATAGTGACACTATGTACAAATTCAACAAAGTCCCATAACTCCTGTAAATATTGTCGAATCGAAATGGCAGCGTAATATGATCAACTACACATGGTGATTCCCCTGTAAAACTTTGCTCCTGTTGTTGCCCCATAACTTCTGAGGACCACAATTTGAACAAACTTGAATCTGCACTACCTAGGGATGCTTGTATATTAACGTGACTAATCATAGTCCTGTTGTGAATGAGAAGAATCTAAAATATTTTACCTATATATCTGTATGTAAAACTTTAATCCCCCACTGTGGTCCCATCCTACCTCCAGAGGCCATGATTTGAAGAAATTTGAATCTACTCTTATGTAAGGAAGCTTTCATGTCAATTTATACTTTTCTGGCCCAGTGGAATGTGACAAGAATTTATTTAAAAAGATTCTTCCTAAATATCTGCATGTAAATCTTTGATCCATTGCTGTGGCCCCACCTCCTTGGGGCAAAGTTTGAACAAACTTGAATCTGCACTATGTTGGGAAGTTTTCACGCAAATTTAAACTTTTCTGGCCCAGTGATTCTTGAGAAGATTTTTAAATGAACACATCCTATTTTTGCCTGTCCCATTCACCCAAGGATGATTTGTACTAAGTTTGATTGAAATTAGCCCAGTGGTTCTAAAAAAGAAGTTGTAAATGTGAAAAGTTTATGAACAGACAGACAACATACAAAAGGTGATCAGAAAAGTTCATTTAAGCTTTCAAACTAACTGTCCAATCAAAGTACGGTAAATATATCCATAAATGCAAATATTTGCAATAACAAATTGAAGTCAAGTGAAACTTAAATATCATATATGATTATTAGTAAATCACAGGATTACGAAGACTGCCTTCTAATTGTAGCCAGATTAATTGGTGGTTAAAATACACACAAAATGTGTGCTTGACCAATATCCAGATGTGAATCATAAAAAAGACTAAATTAACGACTTTATTCAAGTTGTATATAAAAAAAAAATATTGCAAAAGACACACTCTTCCCAGAGAGTCCATAACATAAGCAACCACCCGTCTTAATGAAATAAGATCTCTTTAACAGTGTTTATTCAGTCTGAACGACATCTTCTTCAGTCTGTACACGGGTATAAAACAAACAAAACTTCACAAACTGTTCTTACTGCTAAAAGTCAAAAATCAGTTTCCTTATCTTCAAAATGAAGATGCTGACGCCAAATGGAAATACACAGTCCATTTTAGATGTGCTCAAGTTTCTACGTCAAGTTGTGTTTTGTTTTTTTTTAAATGTTTGCCAACTACTCTCTGTGACCATACTTTAATCATTCTAAAACAGACTTGTAAACCCTGCACACTTGGCTTATCAGCTTCCTAAACATATCTGTTATCAGTGCAGGGCACTTTCCTTTAAACTATCTTCAGTTTTGTTTTTACATCTCCGATGCTAGCATTTTCCTCCATGTTCTGACAAGGTACATTTTACAGAGTAAATACATCAAATATCAGTAAAACTGATGGATGCTCCCCAAACTGCACTTAATCAATGAACTACTTCATATGACAAATGATTCCCATTACCATAAATAATTGTTGAAATATTATTGAAATGAAGGTTTTTATTTTGCATAAGGTATGATATGAGTGACCTTGACCTCTACTAAATGACATTGAATGACCTTAGTCTGAAAGCTATTTGCTTGTTACTTATTTGTGTGATATATGATCAATACCTGTTCAAATTCTGTAGAAATAAGGAACTTTTTCCTTATATGTATATGTTCTGAGTTACCTTAACCTTTCTAAAATGACCTTGGTCCAAAAGTTCCTATCCCAAGGATTATTTGCGATAAATTATGATAAATTTCTGATGAGAGGTTTGGGAGATAGAGCTCAGATGGATGATTGGACTGACAGCGACTAAACTTAATCATTATATGGGTATATGGGTATATTTAGGACTTATCGATTTCCTAAATATATTTATATATAGTTGGGTCGTCATCATATATAGTACTGAACTAAATTTTCAGGGAGCATAAAAATTAAACATAGAAACTTGAGCAATTCTATTTCCACTCTTCTTTGAACACAACAGGCTTGACTTGGTCCCTCGAATCTGAAGGGATTTGCAAAATTCGACCTTAGAATGATCTTTTTAAGTTTTTCCTCTATCAAGTTTCAACCACACAATGCATCTTCTTTTTCCTTGTGTCGTCGAGTTTCCAGATGGAGCTGTAACAGCTGAGGTGTCTGCCATGTCATGTTACAAAGTCTACACAGAATTGGCTCCCGGCTAGTGGAACTGAAAAAGACCAACATAACCATGATACAAGGTCACAAATCATGGTAACAAATGTAAGGTCTTGCCATAAGGAATCTACATGTACATGATTGTGCCTACAAGAAAGAAAAGGTACTTATTGCAAATTTTACTCATTTTGACTTTTTTTTTTTTTTTTACCAGAATTTGACAGATAATGGGTAGAATATGAAAAATATAAAATCTTATAATCCTACTCCATCCCTAAGACCTATAGGTTAATGTTTATATAACTAGCATAACATCACAGCATTCTTATAACATTATTCATATCCAGTAAATACACTACACAACATAACAAGAGTAACCTTGTTTCACTACTTTGAATGTTTCACTAGCAATTCTTAAATTTATATGTATGCACTTTAAATAATTTCAACTACATGTAATATTTACATTTTTGTTCAAAGGAATGATACACAAGTTGAATTTTCAAAACGATTTTTAATAACCATATTTGTTTTCTTTAGCATGTATTGTTAATTTATTAAAGACACAAGTTTGTATATTTATGGTTTCTCAATGTCCTTCTTTCGTTTACAATTCACATAATTATCAATTGCTGTAACAATTCTATTCTTACTTTGATTACCATTACCATAGGTTAGGATTCGATGTATTGATATTTACACCTTTCACTATTTTGATACATGTATATGGATGAATTATCATATATTATATATACACCTTTCACTATTTTGATACATGTATATGGATGAATTATCATATATTATATATACACCTTTCACTATTTTGATACATGTATATGGATGAATTATCATATATTATATATACACCTTTCACTATTTTGACACGTGTATATGGATGAATTATCATATATTATATATACACCTTTCACTATTTTGATACATGTATATGGATGAATTATCATATATTATATATACACCTTTCACTATTTTGATACATGTATATGGATGAATTATCATATATATACACCTTTCACTATTTTGACACGTGTATATGGATGAATTATCATATATTATATATACACCTTTCACTATTTTGATACATGTATATGGATGAATTATCATATATTATATATATATACACCTTTCACTATTTTGATACATGTATATGGATGAATTATCATATATATACACCTTTCACTATTTTGACACGTGTATATGGATGAATTATCATATATTATATATACACCTTTCACTATTTTGACACGTGTATATGGATGAATTATCATATATTATATATACACCTTTCACTATTTTGATACATGTATATGGATGAATTATCATATATTATATATATATACACCTTTCACTATTTTGATACATGTATATGGATGAATTATCATATATATACACCTTTCACTATTTTGACACGTGTATATGGATGAATTATCATATATATACACCTTTCACTATTTTGATACATGTATATGGATGAATTATCATATATTATATATACACCTTTCACTATTTTGACACATGTATATGGATGAATTATCATATATTATATATATATACACCTTTCACTATTTTGACACGTGTATATGGATGAATTATCATATATTAAATATACACCTTTCACTATTTTGACACGTGTATATGGATGAATTATCATATATTATATATACACCTTTCACTATTTTGATACATGTATATGGATGAATTATCATATATTATATATACACCTTTCACTATTTTGATACATGTATATGGATGAATTATCATATATTATATATACACCTTTCACTATTTTGACACATGTATATGGATGAATTATCATATATTATATATACACCTTTCACTATTTTGACACGTGTATATGGATGAATTATCATATATTATATATACACCTTTCACTATTTTGACACGTGTATATGGATGAATTATCATATATTATATATACACCTTTCACTATTTTGATACATGTATATGGATGAATTATCATATATTATATATATATACACCTTTCACTATTTTGACACGTGTATATGGATGAATTATCATATATTATATATACACCTTTCACTATTTTGACACGTGTATATGGATGAATTATCATATATTATATATACACCTTTCACTATTTTGACACGTGTATATGGATGAATTATCATATATTATATATACACCTTTCACTATTTTGATACATGTATATGGATGAATTATCATATATTATATATACACCTTTCACTATTTTGACACATGTATATGGATGAATTATCATATATTATATATACACCTTTCACTATTTTGATACATGTATATGGATGAATTATCATATATATACACCTTTCACTATTTTGATACATGTATATGGATGAATTATCATATATTATATATACACCTTTCACTATTTTGATACATGTATATGGATGAATTATCATATATTATATATACACCTTTCACTATTTTGACACATGTATATGGATGAATTATCATATATTATATATACACCTTTCACTATTTTGACACGTGTATATGGATGAATTATCATATATTATATATACACCTTTCACTATTTTGACACGTGTATATGGATGAATTATCATATATTATATATACACCTTTCACTATTTTGATACATGTATATGGATGAATTATCATATATTATATATATATACACCTTTCACTATTTTGACACGTGTATATGGATGAATTATCATATATTATATATACACCTTTCACTATTTTGACACGTGTATATGGATGAATTATCATATATTATATATACACCTTTCACTATTTTGACACGTGTATATGGATGAATTATCATATATTATATATACACCTTTCACTATTTTGATACATGTATATGGATGAATTATCATATATTATATATACACCTTTCACTATTTTGACACATGTATATGGATGAATTATCATATATTATATATACACCTTTCACTATTTTGATACATGTATATGGATGAATTATCATATATATACACCTTTCACTATTTTGACACGTGTATATGGATGAATTATCATATATTAAATATACACCTTTCACTATTTTGATACGTGTATATGGATGAATTATCATATATTATATATACACCTTTCACTATTTTGATACATGTATATGGATGAATTATCATATATATACACCTTTCACTATTTTGACACATGTATATGGATGAATTATCATATATTATATATACACCTTTCACTATTTTGACACATGTATATGGATGAATTATCATATATTATATATATATATACACCTTTCACTATTTTGATACATGTATATGGATGAATTATCATATATTATATATATATACACCTTTCACTATTTTGATACATGTATATGGATGAATTATCATATATTATATATATATACACCTTTCACTATTTTGACACGTGTATATGGATGAATTATCATATATTATATATACACTTTTCACTATTTTGCCGACAACAAACCTCTGGACAATGTAGACCTGTGACTGACAGTAGTAACTTGTATGCTACTGCAATGTCAGTGACTGACAGTAGTAACTTGTATGCTACGGCAATGTCAGTGACTGACAGTAGTAACTTGTATGCTACTGCAATGTCAGTGACTGACAGTAGTAACTTGTATGCTACTGCAATGTCAGTGACTGACAGTAGTAATTTGTATGCTACTGCAATGTCAGAAAGCCACTAGGGCCACACAATATGGCAGATTGTAATCACTCTGTCTGTCAGCAATAACTTAAGTTTCCTTGGAAATATTTTTACAAATTTTAAACATAATTCATGTACTTGGATAAGGCAGAGGAAGACCCCATTTGATTTTCAGATTTGTCGTGGGGCCTAGCTTTTCTGACTTGTCATTCTCTAGTTAATTTAGGTTATCATGTCACAGTAAAATATGGCAGACACAATGCAATCTCATCAAAAAATATTTAAATACAAGAGGTCCACAGGCCTTATTGGTCACCTGAGTACTAGTGAAAAAGTATCATTACTCCCAAGGGCTATGAAATCCAGAAAAACATTCCTGTTCTAAATATCTAAGCTAAATTCTAATGTTCAGCAATAGTACAAGAGGCCCATGGGCCACATCACTCACCTGAGTCACCTTGGCTCATATTTAAAGATTTTTCCTATATATTTGCATGTAAAACTTTGATCCCTATTGTGGCCCCAACCTACTCCCGGGGGCCATGATTTTAACAAACTTGAATCTGCACTATGTCAGAAAGCTTTCATGTAAATTTCAGCTTTTCTGGCCCAGTGGTTCTTGTTGAGAAGATTTTTAAATGACCCCACCCTATTTTTGTGATTATCTCCCCTTTGAAAGGGACATGGCACTTCATTTGAACAAATGTGAAAGCCCTTCACCCAAGGATGCTTTTGGCCAAGTTTGGTTGAAATTGGCCCAGTGGTTCTGGAGAAGTCAAAAATGTAAAAAGTTTACAGACAGAGGGACGGAAAACTGGCGATCAGAAAAGCTCACTTGAGCTTTCAGCTCAGGTGAGCTGATAAAACAAGATGTGTTCTTAAAACTTCAATGCCCTCAAAAGTGCATACACTGATGAAAGGCTTTACATAATATAATAGGTGTATTAACATTAAAACATTAAAAGATATTACTAATTTGGACCCATCCTAGAGTCAAAATCCTGGGTTGTGAAATTAACTGTTTTTTGTACATCCTTTTCTGCTATTTCCAAGTATGCATTTAGATTTTTTACAGTATCAGCAAATTCACACTTAAACACTATATATTAAGCTTGGCCCCGTCTTGGGGTTAGAGCCCTCACCCCAGGAATCCTGAAATTTACAATTTGGTAGAAGCCTTCCCGCCCTACATCACTATGCACATGTGCGGTTATAGAACAGATTTTTGAAAATTGCAGGAATCCTGAAATTTACAATTTATGTCCCCCTTCTTCCAAAGATGCTTCATACCAAATTTGAAAAGAATTGGAATGGTAGTTATCAAGAAGTTAAAAATTTCTATTGTTGACACATTTGATAACTGACCATTTTGGCCCCACCATAATACCAAACCCCTACCCCTGGGATCATCAAATTTACAATATTGGTAAAGGACTACCCGCTCTTTCTAAATGTTCATTTAGTTTGAATTTAGTATCAATAGCAATAAAGAAGATGTTATTTAAGTGGTTTACACATATATAGTAAGTTTAGCCCCTAACCCCCACCCCAGGAATCATGAAATTTACAATTTTGGTAGAAGCCTTCCTGCTCTACATCACAATGCATTTAGTTTTTCTTACACATGTGCGGTTCTAGAGAAGATTTTGAAAATTGGTCAATTTTGGAGTTTTTGCCCCACTCCTACGGCCCCACCAGGGTCCTGCAATTTACAATTTATGTCCCCCTTGTCCCAAAGATGCTTCATACCAAATTTTAAAGCAATTGGTCTGGTAGTTATCAAGAAGTTAAAAATGTCCAATTGTTAACACATGATTGACGACAACCAATACACAATTTCTGAGTTGTCCAATGGTTCTTTCCCTTTGTCGAACTCTTATGCACAGTGAGACGCAAAACATACTTTCGTCCAGACGCTGTGGGTACAAGGGAAAAGAGTACCAATTCATTTCCCATAGACCTCAATGTTAACCTTTGGCCCTCTCACTAATTAAATATATCGATTTTAAACAAATGACCGCAAACATTTCAAAGTTCATTCCAAGTGTTGATAAAAAATGACAAAAAATATATAGGGTCCCGTGCCTTTTATAGGCCATATTTGTACTTTTTTACAACACATAGCAATCTGCAGTAAATTACACACTTCATTTTAAGCACACCCCTACCATGGTAATTTCCTCAGTCATTTCTCGATTTTGTGCGATAATTTTTCATCCTGACAATTAATTTGAACCTCTATAATATTTCTTTCAATTCCAAATAATTTCACTCTTGATATTAGCCAATCACGCAACACCTAGACATTTATACCTCCGCTCAATCTTGGGTAAACTCCGTCCGGGTTACGCATACGGGGGTTTGGTACTCTCATTCCTATACTCATAATGTTAACGACCTTAAAATTAGGCAAATTTGTTATTTTCAAAGACTTTACATACTGAAATGTATATGCATGAAAATTTAGTTCTGTAACTTCAATGTGAAGGGTACTGTGAACCCCCTTAACAAGTGTACCGTCTGCTGACAGCGACGTTACAGGGAATGAATGATTCTGACATCTGTCCCAAGTTCGTCATCTAGCTGACGACTGTAATAAATATTATATCTGTAAATCGCATGTGATTTGTTTGTTATGGAATATACAATCATTTTAAGATAAAATTTTGTTCATATCTTCATCCGGGTGGATTCTACCCGGAATTTGAGAATGACCCCAAATTTCCTGAAAATTCCACAAAAATTGCTGAAATATACTCTTATATTAAGTAGTAAATGGAGAATTCTGCATACTTTTACTATATTATGAAACTTACACTATATAGGTACCCAATAAATAAAATGGCTATTACCTGGTTTCCTGCAGATTATATTATATGATAAAACTTGTACCCCACCCCCTTCCGTAGAAATCTGCCTCCGAGACAAAGCAGGATCTCCAGGCCGATACATAGCCTTTAATGACAGAAATGGTTGATATGTAAGATACTAACACCTGGTGAGGCATCTCTGTATTTTATGCGCGGCACCTGGTACTTCTCTGGTATTACCCTCCCCCTTTACTGGGATATTTTCAGAACCCCATACTAATTTATCGTTACAGAACCTCAAAAAACTGAAATTTTGTGATCTCAATCCCATTGGCTCTTGTGTAATCCAATTTTCATAAAAATGTATTAAAAACGTGATTCTGGTTTCAAATGAAGTGAAATAAGCATTATTTTCGGATTGAAAAGTTACCTGATGAGGCCTCTATAGGGAAAAGAGTACCAATTCATTTCCCATAGACCTCAATGTTAACCTTTGGCCCTCTCACTAATTAAATATATCGATTTTAAACAAATGACCGCAAACATTTCAAAGTTCATTCCAAGTGTTGATAAAAAATGACAAAAAATATATAGGGTCCCGTGCCTTTTATAGGCCATATTTGTACTTTTTTACAACACATAGCAATCTGCAGTAAATTACACACTTCATTTTAAGCACACCCCTACCATGGTAATTTCCTCAGTCATTTCTCGATTTTGAGCGATAATTTTTCATCCTGACAATTAATTTGAACCTCTATAATATTTCTTTCAATTCCAAATAATTTCACTCTTGATATTAGCCAATCACGCAACACCTAGACATTTATACCTCTGCTCAATCTTGGGTAAACTCCGTCCGGGTTACGCATACGGGGGTTTGGTACTCTCATTCCACAAATGCTTATCACTGCCTTTATATATTGCCTAAAGGATGATTATCAGACATCATGCAACCACCCAAAACTGCTGGGACACACAACTTTAGTAAGTTTAAGATTATTTGATAATAAAAGAGCTCAAACAAAAATTGATAATCGCCATCTTTCTTTGATTAAAGTATCACTTGTACAGAACTGAAAATAAAAAATAAATTCATTAGCCTAATTCAAACAAATATTATTCTTCACATGATCAGTTTAATGTATACCAACGGCTGATATGAACAAAATTTACGTTTTCATAACTTTTATCCTTATTTACACAGCTAGTCTATAATATATGTATACATCTTGTACCCAACCAAGCGTTCAACAGAACACTGAACGTACCTCTATCACAGAAGAGCTGATATCTCGGAACTTGCGTATTGCAATAGGTCACCTGAGTTTACTTAGGTGACCATTTTATGTCATGGACTATTCAACAAATCATTACTGGAGTTTGTGTCTTTCTAGGGACACATAAGGTGTACTTGTAACATACAAAACATTATTCAATGTTCATTTGGGAAAATTGTATATCTCTGAACTACATGAATCTGAGTCTGTCTAAAGAAAGACCACAAAAACATATTCTTGGTCACATTCTCACATCACATACGAGCAAATTTTCATGACATTTGTATTCATTAGAAATGCTGGGGAATTGTATCTAAGTTGAAGGCACTATCCCTGCTTCATTCAATCATATAAAGCAAGCCGAACCTTAACAAACAAACATACTTTGATGTCTCTGCTCACTACAATGTAAAACGCTGCTGTACCTTGTAGCGGCCTGATGCAGCCAATCAGCATGACGTCTCATCTCCAAGGTCTCCTCTTCCACCCCTATTTGATCCTCCTCTTCCTCCTCCTCCCGATCTGTCTGTAAGTACACACCTTTATGAAGGTGTAACAACACCAAACTGTCAGCAGGTGTGTTATGTAAATCATGTTCCAAAATATCTGCCACGTCTATCTGCAATCCAAAGTAAACCATCCATGATGAATACAAACCTACCAGTACTTGCATGTACAAGACTTACAAAAATAAAAGAAAAATACCCTACAATCTTCACCTTCAAAGGATAAAGATTTTATTTGAAAGTTGATATTCTAAATTGCCATTGCATGTGAAATTACAAGAACATTTCAGTTTCTATTGTATTTTTCTTTATTTTATTTCAAAGTGCTTTTGTGGAATTTGAAAAGTTCAGCTTGTAAATAATGCCTACAAGTGTACATGCAAATTGATGTTAGAAATAAATCATGGAATCAAAATAGCTGGACCCCTATACAGATATCACATCAAGCCTCAGGGAGCTTAAACAAGTACCTGATCCCATTTATACGGAGTTTCTGTTGACGGTGCTTCATAGGGCTCCCTTGTTGTCCCTTGAATTAGGCTAAAAAGAATTGAAAACCAAGACTAGTATAAATTTAAAGATACTTTTTTAAATTTATAAACTTCTACTGCTTTCACAAAACCATGTGTGTAAAATCTACCTACTATCTGAATTTGAAAAGAATTGTATTTCTACACCGAGTAAAGAACAATGAAGAGATTCGGCAATTTACACTGGCAGATTTCTTGTGTTGGCTTATGACAAAACGATAGTCATCTCTTAATTTTTAGTAAAATATGAGAAAATAAATGTTTTAGAAATTTATATACCCCCCCCCCTCTTGTGGCATTTTTAATATGGATCAGATCAACTTTAAATTCAGAGTGTAATGATTGTGAAAAATATGGTTTATCTACTTGTCAGGGACAATCCCAATACTAAGTTTGATTTCTCAAGATACTGAGCAGACATTTCCAAATTACCAGTCATTTGAGTCATGACCTTGTAACATGAAAACCAATGGGGGTCATCTAAGCTTTAGGGTGTACAGAATTTTATGTTTGCCATCAAGGGGTTCAAAAGATTGAGCAGACAATATTTTCTTATGTCCAGAGTAGTTTGATCTTTTACCTTGAAATCAATTGGAGTCATCTACACCAGTGTACCAAGTTTGATGTCTGTCAAGCTAAATGTTCTCAAAACATTAAAGAGACAATGTCTTCCCTATGTCCATAGTAGTTTGGCCCTTATCTTGGACCTTTTGACCTCAAAATCAATAGGGGTCATCTATTCCTTAGAAGGACCAGTGTACAAAGTTTGATGTCTGTCATGCAAAGAGTTCTCAAGATACTGAATAGACAATATATTATGATGTCTGGTATGACCTTGACCTCTGAGCTAAAATGAATAGGAAGTCATCTATTTCTTAGGGGAACCAGGTTACCAAGTTTGATGTCTGTCAAGCAAAGAGTTCTCAATATCTTCATATGTCCAGAATACTTTGACCCCTTGAACTTATGACCTAAAAATAAATAAGGATGAGCTATTCTTAAGCCAAAAAAAACCCCTGTTTGATATGTCTTTCAAACAAAGGGTTCTTATGATTTTTAGCAGAAGTTTGAGCAATTTTGCAAAAACTTTTGCAGTTTCAGATTACAAACACTGGGTATTCTCTAAAGCATGTCTCGAGAGGTGAAAAAAATAATTTAAAAAAAAAACCTGGACTAAACCATGAAAGTATGAACAGCAACGTTTCACACCAGCATACTGAAGCATGCCAGCGTAAATCACTGCAGTTCATACCCTCATATACTGAAGCATGCCAGCGTAAATCACTGCAGTTCATACTCTCATATACTGAAGCATGCCAGCGTAAATCACTGCAGTTCATACCCTCATATACTGAAGCGTGCCAGCGTAAAGCACTGCAGTTCATACTCTCATATACTGAAGCATGCCAGCGTAAATCACTGCAGTTCATACCCTCATATACTGAAGCGTGCCAGCGTAAAGCACTGCAGTTCATACTCTCATATACTGAAGCATGCCAGCGTAAATCACTGCAGTTCATACCCTCATATACTGAAGCATGCCAGCGTAAAGCACTGCAGTTCATACTCTCATATACTGAAGCATGCCAGCGTAAATCACTGCAGTTCATACTCTCATATACTGAAGCATGCCAGCGTAAAGCACTGCAGTTCATACTCTCATATACTGAAGCATGCCAGCGTAAAGCATTGCAGTTCATACCCTCATGTATTTTCAAAAATAAACTCAATTTTTTAAATGTATAATAAAATCTATTTTTTAAATGTAAATACTTTCTAGAGCATGCATAACAAAAATGACCAATTTCCACATAGAAAATCTGCGGGACATTATTTAACAGCCTGACAACAATTTCTCTGCTGTTATTTCTTACACCACAAGTCAGCCCACCTCATGAGTTTCTTGCGTGCAGAGTCTTGGAGTTTGTATATGGCATCTTCTCCCCAGTTAGACACAGCCTGCTCACTTCCCAAAACAATATTGATGGCCATTCTCACTCCGTTTATCTACAAAACAGATTACTATGTAGCAATATCACACATTTATCTACAAAACAGATTACTAAACATTTGGCAGATTTTTCTCCATGAAGTGGTCTGACATATTGGCACTTTATTTTTTGGCAGATTTTTATCGAAAAAAAATTATAATTCAATTTCCAAAGTGCCAAAATTATTCAATATATGGTGACGGAAACCAGTATACAGTATTTCAGATTAGAACTAGAACTGTCCTAGCGGGACTAATACCCTCCACAGGGCACATTGGATGGTGGAAAATAGTGAATTTGTGCTCATGAAAAAATAAACACATCCTTTTGACATGAAGATTGTTGAGAGCAATTATCGCAATTCACCTTTGAATTAGAACGCTTTGGCCGATATATTATTGCGTTGTGTAACGACACAATTGAATCTGTTTGTAATACAATTGCGAAATGCAACAGAAACTCTCATTGGTCTATATGTATAAGTCCGCCCAAATTCCCTTATACGGGAGTAGTCAGCATTTGAAAACATGACGGCCAGATGCTAGATGGAAAAAAAAACTTTAAAGGAAGAAAGAGAAAAAGTTGTATTCTTGTGTTGTTGTCTCATAAATTTAATATAAAAAAATTCCTAACATATTTTCCTACTATACTTGTGTCCAAACATACCTTCAAATATTTATTAAAGCCCCATACGACCCAAAAACTCGATCACAGCTTTTGATGATTTCATTCGTAGACATAGCCATGTTAGGTAGCCAGTCAATTCGAATCCCGGTTCATTTCCATATTGGCACAATAGCATCTAGATGTGTACTAATTCCCCACAAATATTTTAGCTAAATTGTTTAAATAATATACCACCCCAGTCCTATTAAATGATAATTATTCAAAAAGCTAAACTCACGGCAGTGCGGCTTTCATTAGTCATGAGCGGCCGCGCCGGCCGATCTCCATCTAATGGGCTTATGTAGCATTTTCGTTCATCTAGAGCTTATTTTACCTAATTACAAAAACTGGTACAAAAATGTTTTAATTTCTATTAATTATTTGTGTTGATAATAAATGAAGAGCAAATACATAACTTACAACCGATTTTATGAATAGATACCAATAGCAAGAGTTCGAATTGACCGGCTACCTAACATGGCTATGTCAACAAACGAAATCATTTGAAACTGCGAGTTTTCGGGTGGTGTGTGGCTTTAATGAATATTTGAAGGTATGTTTGGACGCAAGTATATAGTAGGAAAATATGTTAAGATTTTTTTATATTGAGTTTATGAGACAGCAACACAAGAATACACCGATTTCAGGCCTCAACCGTCCGCAGCTTTTTGTGACCCGTAAATCGAAGTTTTTAATAAGAGGTGGATCTTTTCAGAGAGCTATGTACAGTTCTCCAGCTACACTGAATCCGCTCGAGAAAGTGGGCAGGCTGTAATCGGCCAATGAAAACTCTTGTTGTATTACATCAAACATGTCATTCAAATTGTTCAATCGTCTCATTCAATTGTGTCGTCACACAACGCAATACTATATCGGGTAAAGCGTTCTAATTCAAAGGTGAATTGCGATAATGTAAATGCAAGACTATATATTCTGCAGTAGAATGTTAATCAGAATATTGAAGATTTGCTTACAGCGAATTGCAAAACACCGGTTGAATTTTCAATTGCCTGCTGGATTGATCAGCCCAAAAGTATCACATTTGGTCTGAATTTAGGTCACAATGTTATTCAGGTATGACAAAGAATTTACCACTTTTTCTCTCTCAGTGAGTAACAACCCCGTAAATAAGATAATTTAACACTTCAGTTTTACTGATTCTTTCAGGAAAAGAATTTCTCTCATTGTATAAGTCAATAATTTCTTTTCCATTTCTAAAATAGCTCCCCATCTTATTTTTTCATGGTTCTAAGCTAAATGGGTGTTGTAAAATTCCCAAAGGTAGAACCCTAAAAACTATAAATAGAATAGAAGACTGATTAGCTAGAATAACAAGAATTCTATTGGTCAGAAACAGTAACAATAGAAGAGTATTCTGGAAGTCTTCTTTGTGTGATATGAATGGACTGACCTCAAATAGAGATTGACAGATGAATGGTACATGTCGACACTTTGTGAGTGAAATTTTTTTAAGTGAAATTGATGAGAGTTTTGTAAATTCAATTTAATCAATAATAAAAAAAAATTGAGAGAGAGAGAAAGGAGAGAGAGAATGCACCCTGTTAATCAAAAGTATTTTTGAAAGAAAAATATAATCAAATTTGATTTTATTTCAAATGTATTGATTTAGAAACACTTGAAATAATGTTTCAAATTAGAGAGAGAGAGAGAGAGAGAGTGCACTTCTTTTTTTATAACTTAAACATGTTAAAGTAATGAAATGTATATTTGAGAGATAATGTATTCAAATTTGATTTAATTGATGTTCACTTAAAATAAAAAACCCACTAGGGAAATAGCTGTAAAAGACACTGAAATCAACTCAGATTTACTTGTAAAAGCAATCTACGCTTGAGTAACTTTGTGACCTAAATTCAGACCAAATGTGATTGTAAAGTCTATTGATCAATCCAGCTGGCAATTGAAAACTCAACTGGTCTTTTGTAATTCGCTTCAATATAATTTCTGAATAATATTACATGGATAACTATTCAGCCTACATGAGCCAGAAAATGATGCACATTTTATTAACAAATTCATCCACAGACAGATGGGGAGACAGACAGGCAAAAGTTGGAATCAAATCTGTTCATTGGTTTTTAAAATATACTCTGGAAACTGAAAAAAAAACCTCAAAATGGAAAAAAATATCCATAACTTCCTTGTATATTAAAATATCTCAAATCAAAATAACAGGTGCCCAACTTCATTATTCATACAAGATATGCATAGTTTTACTGATTCAGAAATCTGTTTATTGGTGATGCAAGTTTATCCCCCCCCCCCCAAAAAAAAAACATGTTTGCAGGGGGTATAAAAACATAAGCATGTACATGTATTTGATAAAGTTCACCTTGAAGATGTCCTCTAACGTAATTTCTGTGTCAAATGCAACTTCCATATCATGGTCAGGCATGGCCGACTCTCCACAAAAACGGTCAAGCCCCAGGCCACAAATGGCTCCTATGTAGTTTTCCTTTCTCTGGTCAACTCTAGTTAAATTCAAATAAGAATGATAATCAGCTTCTCTCTGTTTCAAATGGTGTTGTTTATATACAGAGCTCCAGATAAGGTGTGTATCAGCGTAAATACTCATTAAATTTTACCAAATACGCATTCAAATTGAAAATCATGCGTACAATTACGCATTAGCGAATGCAAATGCGCTTTACACTCCCAAAGTAATGCGTATTAGTCCGCGTATTTGTGATACATGTAGTATGATATAAATATGAATTATTTATTCATATGAATTGAGGTTAGCCCAGGGCTTGATCATACATGATATTTAGCGCTATGAAATATGTTTTGATGACAATCACAATTTTGAAAAATTGGAAGAGTTAACTCAAAACGCTATTATACAGGCCTACTTGTTATACTTTCTTTCTTAAAGAGTTAGTGTGCGGTCGAAAGCACAGGAAAAAAAACTTGTACTATCAATTGTAGACGAATGATATACAGAATTGAATCTTAATCATGTGACTGAGTGTCTGACATATTCATATTTAATGCATCAATGATAAATATCAAATTCCCAATGACAATGAATAGTTTTAATAAAAAGAACTACAAAGGATTTTCCCCGTAAATAGCTGGAGCAGCCTTTTAGTATAAACTTTAAGGTGCAAAAGATCAAAGATAATCAGTAAATTAACAAAATACACTTTTGAATTTTTCTGAAAAGCAAAATCCTCATTGATTTGGAAATCAGGGAGTAAATACTCCTTGCGGTAAAAAATTATCTGGAGCTCTGAATTATACATCTTTATTTTTGCAACATTACATATTTTTGAAAATTCTTTCCTCTCAATATATTGTTATTTATTGGTACAATATCCATTTCTTCTCACTTACAATCAATATCAATCTTTCTAAAATTTATTGACCTACATTGTGACTCAAAGTTCATAATAATACCTTTTTAAATATATATTGATTCAAAGGTCATAATAATACCTTTAATATATATTTGTGGTATAACATCAATCTACCTTTGTGGGCTACCTTTGATTTACATTTGTGGGCTACTTTTAATCTACCTTTGTGGGCTACCTTTAATCTACCTTTGTGGACTACCTTTAATCTACCTTTGTGGGTTACCTTTAATCTACTTTTGTGGGATACCTTTAATCTACCTTTGTGGGATACTTTGATCTACCTTTGTGAGATACCTTGATCTACCTTTGTGGAATATCTTGATCTACCTTTGTGGGATACCTTTAATCTACTTTTGTGGGATACCTTGATCTACCTTTGTGGGATACCTTTAATCTACTTTTGTGGGATACCTTGATCTACCTTTGAGGGATACCTTTAATCTACTTTTGTGGGATACCTTTATCTACCTTTGTGGGATAACTTTATCTTTCTTTGTGGGATATCTTTAATCTACCTTTATGAGGTACCTTTACGGAAATCCTTCTTCATTTACCTGAGTTCAGCAATAGGAGCAAACAATAATGACACCAGCGCTGGTAAGCCTGGAATAAGAGGCATGACCGTGGTGTTCCGAGCTATCATAATGGAACCTTTCGAATTCAATCCCACAAATCCTGCGATCATCATTCGCGCATGTGGGGACTCTGGTTCATCATCCACAGTAACCGAGTTCACACTGTCTGGATCAACTTTTGCTGCCCTTCAAAACAGATTAAAAATTGCACACTCTGAATTTACTTTAAATTCCAATAATTTTCCACATGCTGATAAGTCTTAGGTTCTGAGATAAAAGTGTTCTGTTCAAAGTCCATTACTTGTTTCAATGATATTAAACTGTTCCTAAACCGACCTGCCCAAATCCCCAAAAACACGAGTAAAACATACTGTAACTTGGTGGTCTACGCAAGAGCTGAAAATAACTGAGGGGTAGAAGTGGGAAAAGTTTTAATGTTTCTGTGAATAAGTGGTCATATCTGAGCAAGTACTGGGCTGCATTCAAGATTGTAGCGGCTAGATAGTGCTATGTTATTGAACGACCATCTAGGCTAGCCCTACATAGGGATAACAAGCGTTAATTCATACAGACCTAGATTGCTACGATCTTGAATGCAGCATTGGATACTGTGTATTTAGCTGTGAATGTAAGAGGACGATAATCGAGTAAGAGTACCTCATTCTTCCAACATTCGTCAAGCTGTAAAACTGCATTTCATATGGGTTATTTGGTCCTTTAAGAAATATCTGAAATGACAACCAAAGAACGAAGTTCATGAATGGCACGATTCAGCCGTGTTCATTTGCAATTTAATTTCATATATGGATTTGTCAAGTTGTGTTGAAGTTTCTTCATTAACGTAAAGATAAGTCTTTAATCCAACCATAAATACCAAACATTTCATTCTCTTCGTCATTTTGTTCTAAACAAGCAAATTAATAGACACTTAAAGCCAATCCTTGTATCTCTTCAACCCAAGATGCAAAATATTTTCGGTGATTATCCATCCTCATTACGTTGTCTTAATCAATCATTTAAAAAAAGTGGACCAGAAGTTGGGGTTTATACAAATTGGTCAAAAGCCAAAAAAAAGTGCCATCTTTATACAGTTTAAAGAATTTAGGAACAATGCAGAAAAATGAGGCCATCACACAAAAGTTGGTATGAATATGACATCATGAAGGATGAAAAGACAACTTGAAT